>NC_136813.1:78969652-79569652 GCF_951394365.1 Tetrao urogallus | reverse complement strand
TTCTCTATTGATGTTAACTTCCACAATTCCTCTGCGAGTGGTGCTCTGATCTAGAGCCAGCATGCTTCAGGCCTTTGTAGTAGTGCTTGGATTTTGATTAAGAAACTGGATAACCTCTATTTCAGCTCATGAGAGTAACAAGTTTCCAATTTGTTTCTGCAGATTCAATAAAATTTATCATAATCTATGTAATGAATATTGCCTGTGACATTTTTTGTTAAAATTAAGGTGAATTGTGCTAAGCTCTGTGTGGCATGGGGAAGAGAACATGGAAGTTGTAATATGTGGGCTCAATCCTAATCTTACTGAATGTAGCAGGAGAACTGCTATTGGCATTAGCATAAACAAAGCCTTAATTCCACTGGTGGTTTCCCTTCCTAATTCTGGAATTAGGCTCTGATAAATAACATCAGGCAAATCATTTCACCTCTTTGCTGCTCGCCCTCTCAGGTTTAGATTCTCTTCAGTCCATTGTGATACTCCCTCTGCTGAACTGCTGACTGTCTCACTACTACGTAGAGTCCTAAACACAATGACATTCTTATATCAGTCTATAGTTATCATATTCTTACATAAAAGCAGACTATCATGAAATACATAAGCAGTTTTTATTTTCATTGGGGCCAGTGACAGAATTGCCTTCAGTAACAACGAGTAGTTACCCATGAACTCTCACTGAAGAGAATATTTTGATAGCTACAGAAAACATCACATGCGTAACACAGAAAACTGCAGTACTTTGAGGCACATGGCACTGAAATCATTGTGTTGATACAGAGTACCTATAAACCAGACAAGGTGAGAGAATCAAGAATAAGCTTTCACACTGCATTCTTTCACTTGCACTTGTAGTATAGCTTACAGATGACATGCCTGTTTTTGTTTCACAAAGCCTACTGCATCTCAACACTTACCCAGAACTGGGCAATTTAGGATGTCAAGTGCTACTTGAAAAATGTCCTTTAACTTTCCTTAATTGTCAAACTTTAAGAGTTAGCTTAAATTTAATTTTGTTGCATTTAAGGTCTAGTTTTACGATGATATAATTTATTTTGGACATTACGGGTGACATTGTTCTGCCTGTCAATGGAAACATGAAAGAATATCATCATAATGAATATCCATACACTCACATAAATCATTCAAAACTTCAGATATGCATGGAGATTTTACACTGACCCTGTAATGACTTTAATAAAACTGTTTCAACCTCGGCTGTGTCAGCAAGAGAGACATGAAATGATGGTGTTACAACCACAACACCTTAACATTTAAATATTTAGGAAAAAGACTGATCATTTTCTTTTAGCAGGCTTTAATCCTTCCCAAATTACAGTCTCCTACAGTACCATATGCCAGAAACACACGGGATTTCCTTTTTATGTTGCCTCATAACATCAGGGAGCTGTAGTTATTACTTGAATCAAATCATTTAACAACAGACATTAGGAGTATGTCAATTCAGCAAAATGAAAATGTGAAACTTTAATTTAGCTTTAATTTAGTCATAGGAATGAAGGTGATATCACTGATAGTTTGGAGGACTTAGACTGTGACTGTAATTTCCATCATGTCATTGATACTCCTGTTAGTCTTATTAAAACCACTCATGTTTAATTTTATGGGGTGGACAGTGCCGTAGAGAACTTTCTTTGAGCACTCCAAGGCAAAACACTTTTACATTAGCCCTGTCACTGGTGTTACTTCATTGACTATAGAAAAATTCCACAAATCAGGATGGAGTTGAGCATCCAGCATGGCAAGGAACAAGACTTTTCATATCTCTTGGTAGGTGAGACCTTGAGAAGAAAGCCACTTACATAGTTTCAGTCATAGAAGAGTTGCATTGTAAAATTATAGCCTGACCTGCTTCAAAGTGAGCTGCTTTTTGCTTACCAGGAAAGGCCGTCAAAGATCTGTGGAGGCTATGACATAGAAACTTTTATAACTGCTTTGGGATTTGGAGGTGGAGGTGGATTTGGAGGTGGAAGGGGAGGACATTGCTGAGAGAAAAAGATCTCCAGGGAACTCTTGGCCTTTGTGTGTGTAAGGGACTATCCCTTCTCAAATCTGACACAGAAAAACACTCAAGTCTTCTCTAGGAGAAGTAAGCAACTACGAAATATCAGATTAAATTTTCTGTGCATTATGTGGGAATTGTAAGGACAGAACACAGATAATGAGGGATTAACAAGTCAGAAGTAAACACAGTTGTAAACATACTCCCACGTAATTGATTACGGTTTTAGATATTAAAATCTACAAACAGCAACATCCTCATTTGTCATCCTCAGACCATGGCCCTGCAGTTCTGAGATTAAAAGTCCAAGGTAATGATGTGATTTACTATCTCACAGGTATACAGAGAAAACACGTCCTTGAGAAGAGTGAAAGATTTAAACTGAACACATTTCTGGATGCAAGAAAGAGACAATGAAGTGTCAACAATGACATTTTAGGTATATATTTTTTCTCCTTCTGATCCGGATGCTCTGCACAATGCAAAAATAACTGGAAAGCAAAAGAACCGATGGAGGTATGAAAGAAGGAATTGCTAATCTTCCTATTCTAAGACAACTATACTTTCAAAGCCAAAACCTGGAAAGATGCACCTTGAGATAACAGTGAAATCAGTGAAATTAATGAAATAGTTGAATTCTAGTGAAATTTAACTAGCAACAAAAAGCTACATGGAGTATAGCTTCCATGGGCTGGAAAGAAAAAAAAAAGGAGTCTTTCTTCTCTAAATCCAGCTCCCTGTCGTGTTTCCAAAATCAAATAAACCAAGCCCCTAGCGGGAGGTTACCAGAAAGAAGCATAAATATATATATATATATATTTATCAATCTTCCTCTATCTTTGAACCAACTATCTTCAGTCTGTCCCTATAAGGTTTCTCTCCCACTGCATGCTTTACTGTATTATCAGTTTTTTTTCCTTTTCCCTTGTCTATTTCTCACTTCTGGTTTTCTAAGCTAAAGTTTTCCGCAATATACCTGTTCACTGTACTTCATTTTCTACTTCACGCGTACTTCTTATGACTACTCTATCCCTATCCAGTGGCAGTGCCTTTCGTCCTTTTCTCCTTCAAGCCATGTTCTTGCCTACCAACAACACTCATGCATTTTACTGTCCCCTGCCCTATCCACTTGTATGGATACTGGAGTATAGCAGTTTTCTACTCAAGTAACTTTTCCATTCAGTGCCTTGCATTTTTCTGAATGTCCATGGCAAAATAACAAAGAAATAAAAAACAACAACAAAACCATAACAAAAATCCCACCCTCAACAGATGATTTTGTAAGACAAAAAAAAAAAAAACCCTTTTCCTCTTCTAATTCAGCATTAAATGACTCTACCTTTTCCTTTTCGTGGTCACTGAAAAAAAAACACGTATAGCATTCATATTCACCAAATCCAAATCAAGATTGAATCATTTTGGGCAGATGCATAGAGATGAACAAGCTGCACTTCAGTCAACAAGAGCTCAGTGTACAGCAGCAGAAATAGTGCCACTAAGCACTGACAGTGCTAGTCCTGGGATTCTCTGATTATCAGACCAACCAAGGATGTTATCTGGCTGCAGATTAAGATGTCAGCACTTCTCACTGTACACTGGGCTGTCAATGACTGTAACGCACCAGATGTATCAATATAACTGCTGGATCACTCCCTTATCAAGTTCTATTGAAATGATCTAGGTTGGAAAAATCCTTTCTTTAAATAGTGTAAGTGAGCTCAGTTATTTTGACAAAGCTAAAGACATAATTTATCTCATACGCTGGCAGAAGAGAAAGAGAAATGACTTTCCTGTTCTATACAGAATACATAGAGATTTTAGAATAGTAGGCTATGATTTAAGCAAAGGGTGTAGCCCCAAAACTGCATAAGTTACTTGAAGGTCATAAATATTTGAGATACAGACTTCAGATTGTATGGTGAACCTGTAATTCCTTTATTTATCTGTCAAATTCATGTAAAAAGAATGATAAGAAATGAAATGAGTATGTTTTCTAATACCAAAATGTGAACCTGACAATGAGAAATGATATACAACCTCATTTAAATACCTAACTTGAGTGAAGTAGGTCTCAATTAAAACCTATGGAAATATGTGTGCATTTAAAAAACCCTCACGTTGTTTTTCCACATAAAATACGTGCTAACTTATAAATCTATCTGAGTGTAATCTTTTTATTAGCAATATATTCTTGCATCTTACTCACAAATGTAAATGTATTTGTGTATTTGTCAGTCTCAGATGATCAGTTACAAAGATGTGTATTTATGCAGTAATTTCAACATCAGAATTTGTGTAAGAGTTACGTAGTGCACTATTGCCACAGCAGTGCTAGACTGCATTTTATTCTCACAACCTTGAACAGCGTATTAAAGAGCTTAATTTGCCAGCTTTTGTATGTTATTCAACTGTTTTTCTCTGCCAGAAATATATTCCTTGAGGCAAATAATTGTAGCTAAGTTCAGTAATTCAAAGTTATTTCTACATTAATATTTGATAGCACACATCCCTTATCCTAGCCTCATTAGCAAGAGTACAGATCAATTTCAGATGGCATTTAAAAGATTGATTTAAAAACAATTACTGCTCAAAGCCCTCTCTCCCTTAAGCCTTAGGGTTCTGTTCCCATTGAGGGGCTCCCTGTGGTGGTTGAGTAGAAGGGCATATAGCAGTGATCTCCATCTGAACGAGCTCAGATCAGTTCACTGGCAAAAAATTACCCTTTTTTTTCTTGATGGCATAGTTTCTTGCTGATCGAAACAAACAAAAATCTGCCATTACACACCATTCATACAGCTTTTTAGGTTAGGTGGGACTTCGGAAAGTATTACTGGGGAAAATAAAGCATGGAGAACACATTGCAAGTTATCTTGCTTCTTTGTTACCTTTCTTGTAATGACTATTCTAAAAATGCTGCCAGCTTTATGAAAGCATTTGGCTCACTGGAGCCAGATGAGTGCCAAAACTGGCACAAGGAAAGAAGCAGCAGCAAATACATTTCTGGGAGTCACATTTTTGGAGCAGCTCAGCCTTTCACACAGGACTGCGACTTTAAATATGCCACGCTGGTAGACGTTTTGGAGTGTGTGAACTCACTACGGACAAAAAAGTCCTCCTGAAGCCTAATTGCATAACCTAACATAAATTAGCATATGAATGCCAAAAGATGTCTGCCACCTGGGAAGGTCTTAAATTGGTTATCTGCCAATGGAAATACTACAGTAAAGTGCATGGTCAAGTAACTGTAACTATAAATTCAAGATTCCTGCTTCTGGATACAAAATGTCACGGCTTTATGCTGATCCAAAAAATAAAAAAAATTAAAAAAATCACAAGTTCAAATTTATTTAAGAAATGTAAAAGGGTTGAAATGTAAAAGGGATGATCCAGCATTACAGTTTATGCTGGATCAGGTATCACCTACTTTCCTGCACTTTGGATAAAGGTCTAAAACTGACACAAACTATCGTATCGTCCAGCTAATCCCATAAAAAAATGTCACCATATGCTCATCCTGATCCAAAACAAATACACCCTGCTAGATGAGCTGGCAGTAAATACATTAAAAATTCAGTTAAAAAAAAAAAAAAAAGAAATAATAATTACAGCCTTAGAGCTGCTGTAAAAGCTTTACAAATTCAGGCTCTACATCCCCTGACCATGTACAGATCAACTGCCTTTGGCTCACATTGAATCGATCACGCTGTCAATGTGTTCCACCTAATGAATCTACAAGTTGAGGAAGGAGGCAATAGCACATCAGGAATACTTGATAAAATATATAGGTAAAACACTGTTAATGATGATACTTTTCCCTTAATGCCCAATTATTTTCAAATAAATGTCGCTGTAAAATACAAAGAATGTGAATGGTTGTCATTCTGCCAAACGGGCAGTTGCCATGAGACATATGTATAAAACATAAGAATATACTCAAATTCCAAACCCTGTTTTAATGGAATACTTCTCTTATACCAAACACATCTTACTAATCATACACTCATAACGTTTCACATTGATTTTTTTTTTCCCCTTGAAAGGTTAACTTTTCTTATGCTAGTCACTGAATCGAGCTGTTTTACATCTAATCTTAAGATCAACTTTTGTTTTTCAGCCCTTATACTGGGAGACAGTAGATTTTAGGGATATCGATATCAATTACTCACTGGAAAAAAAGCACTCTCTGAAGCTAATGGTGCACTAAAGCATTGATGGCACAAAAACAAATGTTTGTTTGGTCTTGTTCTGAAACTGAAGCTATGCCCTCTGGACAAGAACCAAGTGTACTACCAGATGAGTGATACAGAGACACTGAAGAGAAATATGAAAGCATAAGAGTACTGCCAAGACTGCACTGTATCACCTTCATATCCAAGGCTTTTGTCCAAGTTAAAAACAAAGCAAAACACAAACAAACAAGCAATCCTTTTTTATTCTGGAAATACATAAATCTATTCATGAATGAACAATATGGAGCTAGGTAAAACCCACCTAAGACCTTTTAGCAGAAACTGGATATAACCTTTTTTTTTTTCCTATGTTTTCATGTATTTTCCATCAAAATACATTTACTTGTCTGCAAGGAAATTTGGCTTAAGTTTCTGTTTTTAAATAGAAAGCTTCTTGTTTCTTTGTTTGTTGCCTTTTGCTTAACTGGAATGCTTTCCTCCAATATGAAAAACTAAGTTGATCAAATCATTAAGTAGCAAGGTTTCTAGGGCATTTTTGATGCTTTAAATGGGAAAGAAATGATCTGCCCTAAATAAAATGTCATGTATTTTGATACATTAAGAGCCAGAAAGAGAGAAATGAGTGTTTTAGTGCCCTTATGAGTGAGGAGGTTTACTTTTGACTACATCAGTGTAATTTCTAGCACAGCATAGTAAATCGGGTTTCAGTTTCAGTATAGAATACCTATGCTAACATGGTTATCAAAGAAAAATCCTTTCTGTATAGCTTGGTTGAGAGTGAACAGTCAGCAAAGTCCTTATATGACAGCAGAGTTGCACCTACACTTGGCTGAAAGAGAAATGCCTTGAAAAACTAAACACTTGCAACCCACACTGCTACATCAGGAAAAAATTCCAATGTGGACCTGGTATAAAAGATTCATATTGCCCTTACATATGGCCTTGCACAAGCAACATCCTCTCATAAGAAGCAAAATGTTCCCACAAATGGAGTACAAGTTCAAAACTGCAAAGGCAATGATCTATGTCTCAGCTGTCTCATAGTTTCCAACAGACACATTCCAGGTTACAAACTAATAAAAAATACAATTAAATTTTATTGTCAGACCTATAACAGGTACCTCATGAAACATGAGCTACTGATGGGAACTGAAAGCGTAGGGATGCTTGTTTTCTAAACATTTATCTCTGAAGTTGGTGAAATAAAAAAATAAGAAGGAAAAAGACTAGACAGGCAAAAAAAAAAAAAAAAAAAACCTCTAAAATTGTAACATAGCAATGCTGAGAAAAAAACTGATGAATATAGCATGAAACAGTCTGGGACAGCAAGAAAATGTACTAATCACTTTGGCAAGTATTTTCCAGTTACCCATGATACTATTCAAAAGACAACATTTAATATTATTAAATTTGTTTTGGAATTCTAAGCTTTTTTTTTTTTGCTTTTTTTTTGCTTTTTTTTCTTAGAGAATGCTCAATGAAACATTGCTTTCTGCTCCGGGGACAAATCTCACCTGTCTGCAAACATCAGTTCCTCAGTGTAATGTAAAATCCTCTGCAACTGCAAAACCAGTAAAGACCTTTATCTTATTTGGATCTGTGGAAAAACATGATAAACAAAGATATTAGGGGATCTAAAGAAAAATCTAAAATTCCTGCATAGGAAAATCACAAGGCTGCTTAAGGAGACACCAAAAACATTAATGATATTTTAATGAAACTAATTTAAACTATATGATGCATTTCACAGGTAAAACCAAGTATAATTATAAGAATTTTGGACAACAAAGTTTACCTGAGGGAAATGACCCTCTAGTGCTTTGCATTACACACGTATATTTTATGCCTTTTGTGAAGAATACCCCTTTTGAGTCCAATTGTGAAGAAATATGCAGAGTGAAATCATTATATGACTCTTACGTAAGCTGACACAGTAGCACCAGCTTCACACAGGGAAATTGCTGAGATCTGGCCTAAAATTTCTAAAGTCAAAGCACTCAGCAGTATTGCTTAATAAACCAGCATAATTTTACTGATAGAAGGATTTCCAAGATGATTTAAACATCCCTTCCTACTGATATTGATGGAGCAGGTACAGAGAGCTGCTTGCAACTTGCTACTTTCTCTAAAGCTGTGCCAAGGTTCTTCCAGTTCACATTAAACTTAAAATGTTTCTGTTTTGGCCCATGAAGCACAAAGATGTGAGCCTCCACTTACTGTAGGGAGTACTGCACTCTGCTACACCGACTTCTTCATAGATAGTCAGTTGAGAAAGTGAATGTACTTTTCATTCAAGAGCAATGTCAAATTTGGGCAATCACTATTCTTCAGTCCCAGCTGGGTAAATATGAAGGCATGCTATGGTAGTTTCCTCATTTTGGAGTCCATATGCAACCATGACAAGATGGGTTTCGGAAAAGTGGAGGTGTAAGTTGAAGGAAATGTTGTAGGCAAATGGGTGGATCTATCATGAGATCAGGAGGATGGGCCACGTACTGGAGAGCACAGGAAGGGAATGCCACTCAGGGGACAGCTTTATGGATGATCCACATCGTTTCACTCACAGAACTGAACAGAGGTGCCAGCCTCAGGGCACCCTGAAAAGCCCCACCAGTACCTCCAGCCCCATTCCTTGGCTGGGCAGGCACACCTCTCGCTTCCTCACAGCAGTACTGAGCTGATAATTAATCCCGTGAGGCAGCACAGCCACTCGCAGGAACCCTCTGAAGCAAGAGCGCTGCCCCGCCGCCCCACTGCCCCAGTCTCCCCGCCCCAAGCCCCGGGGCAGTCGGGCGCCATTTCGCGTCGTGCGGGACGCGCTGCCTCCTGTCAGTCGTAGTCCTCCGTGTCAGGAAAGGAGGAGGAGGGCTTTCTCTTTTTATTATTCCCCTCCTCTTTCTCTTTTCCAGCCAGTGAAGAGTGTCTGCCCCCTCTGAACCGCACACTGACACGCAGGCAGACGCGCTCGGCCGCCGGCTATAAATAAGTTAAGAGGCGGGCAGAGGGCGAGCAGTGCTCATCTCCCGGCGGGCCGGGCGGCTGGGTGGCCCCATGGCGTGCCTGGAGCGCTGCTACTGCTGCGCGGACGGCCGGCGGCACGGCAGCATCCTTTATAGCATCCTCAAGAGCCACGAGCAGGCGGCCGAGGGGCCCGGGCCGCGGCGGGGGCAGGCGGGGCGCGGCTGCTCGTGTGGCTCGCAGCGGAGGGTGGCCCTGAAGAGCCCGCAGGTTGCCTGCAAGGCGGCCTCGGCCGTGCTGGTGAAGACGCTGCGCTTCGTGCAGAACGTGCCCTGCTTCCAGGAGCTGCCCCTGGACGAGCAGCTGGTGCTGGTCCGTAGCTGCTGGGCGCCTCTGCTCGTGCTGGGGCTAGCGCAGGAGCGGGTGCACCTGGAGACGGTGGAAAGCGCGGAGCCCAGCATGCTGCAGCGGATCCTCACCACCCGGCGGCACGGCGAGCACGCCCCGGCCCCCGGCCGGCAGCACCCGCCCTCGGCCGGCGAGATCCAGGCCATCAAGGGTTTCCTGACTAAATGCTGGAGCCTGGACATCAGCACCAAGGAGTACGCCTATCTCAAGGGGACGGTGCTCTTCAACCCGGGTGAGTGGCGGAGGGGCTGCGGCGGTGTCCCGAGCGCGGGTTAAGCGGCGGTGTGTGGCGACGGCGGAGCTCCGGGCGCGGGGAGCCCGCACTGCCCGCAGCCGCGAGGGACCCCGTGTCCGCCTGGCAGCTCTCCCACACTCAGCTGGGGGGAAACAGCAGAAGCCTCCTACGTAGATAGGGAGAGGCTGTCCTGTCGGCTCTTTAACCTGGAAGGCAGCTGGCACTGGATGTGGCACTTAAAATGATAGCACTGCCACCTGAAAGCTGTGTCTAGCACTTTTGCATTCGTGCTGTCAGAGTGAAAAGCCAAAACTGTTTTCGCAACCCTTCAGTATCCCTCGTATCGTTCACCAGTTAACTTTTCACTTACTGGAGTTACCCTTCTTGCCACTTGTCATCTGGAACTCCTCAGAAACCATTGTCAAAGGATACCTTACACGTCAGTACTTTTATAGGAATAAACAAAAGCAACGGGTTTTGTTTGTTTGTTTTTTTAATTCTTATCTCTACTGTTTACAGATTGCATTTGTCTCTGCAAAAGTATTTTGGATGTGAAAAGGAGGGGTTGGGGCTAGGTGATCTTTGAGGTCCCTTCCAACCCAGACCATTCTATGATTCTACGCTTCATTTTTCAGTGAAAGTTTCTGTTATCAGTGAATATTTTTTTTCCCGTTTAAATTAATGTTGGCAAATACTGCGTTTCGAGTTTGAATAAAAGAGTATTGATTGTTCAGAAAACCAGCATAAAATTTTGAACTGCACTGTAATGTTTGGCACATTGCTTCTTGGTACAAGAAGTCCTCTAACAATTTAATTTGTGTCATAATCTCTGATCTCTTACTTATTATACTGCGGTTATAACTCAGTAATAAGAAAGTTGTTTTATAGACAAAGAATATGTAAATAAAGTAACTTATTTCTCTTTTCAGATCTACCTGGCCTGCAGTGCACACAGTACATTGAAGGACTGCAGAGGGAAGCACAAGAAGCTCTAAATGAACATGTCAGACTCATTCACAGAGGTGACCAAGCCAGATTTGCCAAGCTGAATGTTGTTCTATCCTTGTTACGATCCATTAACGCTAATGCGATTGCCGAACTGTTCTTCAGGCCCATCATTGGATCAGTGAACATGGATGACATGCTTTTGGAAATGCTTTGTGCAAAATTATAAAGGTGTGTAAAGTAACGAAAATAAATCCAGTGCAGAGGAACTCTTAAGAGCAGAATAGTGTAAAGTACTGTAAATAAACTAACTTATTGTTTTTACATAGATAGTATTTTTGTATTCAATAATAAAATAGTCTTTAAGTTCTGGAATTTTTATTAAACACGGTGTTTTTGCATTAAGATTATTGAAGTCATCAGAATAAGATTTAATGTTGCGAAGAATGTTCACATCTGAAGTCAACTGGCTATTCTTTTACCATGTCTATGAATAAAGATCGTACATATTACATTGTGTGTTCGAGGTGAGTAATACCTGTTTTTTCAAAATAAAAGCTAGTCAAGGTTTACATTTTAAACATAGCTACCATGCAGAAATAGGAATTAACAAACCATTTACTTGGCTTGTTTCAGTGGTACTGGGATACTGAGTACTGTGGTCACTTCTGCTCATATTTCCATTACTGGCTCCAAAGAGTTGGTGAGCTGCTCCAGTTGACTTTAACAGAATTGAAATATATACGGAGTATTTAAGAAAATGCATGAAGTGTTTATTATGAATATTTTGAGATTTAATGAAACTTCATGTGGCTTAGTTGGGTAACTAATACTTGTGGTAACAATATTCCATTCAACACATGCTGGGTTCCAAAAAAACAAGGTAACTCCACTCCCCCCAAACAAAAACAAAACTTTAAGAATGGTTGAAAAATCCAAACAGTGAGGCAGGGTCAGGAGAACTATGGATGTGTACTCCCTACTTTGTTTTTCATCTTTTCGTTTCCTAGCTAAGATTTTAATAGCTAGTTTTTTCAGACTGCTTATTCCCATAGAAATAGAAAATTATTATGTTGAAACATGATGTGCTGCTTGTATATCTATCAATTTGTCAGTTAACATGAAGATGTCATCATTAAACACTGAGTTCACATATTATTTTTTTTTTTCTTATAATCTTGGAATTTGATTCTTTTTCCCAAAGCAGTTATGTTTTTGTTTAGAAGAAAAAAAGAATCTTCTCTATTTAAAAATAAAATCAGAAAGGTAAAATCAGTGAATATGTTTCATGGTTTTCCTTTCTGTGTGTGCTATTTTCTGGCTTCTTCCCCAAGGGAAAATTGGTTTAAAAAAAGAATAATAAAATGGGGGGAATAAAAGTGTAAATAAAGAGTTTTCTTAAAATTAGAAGACAGTAGCAACTATCTATGTATAAACCACTAGCACTGAAGATGTGTTTTTAAAATGCAGTTAGAATAGTTGAGGCAGTCATTATTCTTAATAGAGGGTGTGCAAGGGAGAGAGGAAAAAGCTTTCTTTTGCTGCCACCTTGCGCAGAGGATAATTACAGCTCCTGCACTCAGGTTGGGAGCAGAGTGGACTGTTGTTTAGTACCTACTTGGATAAAACTTGGGAAAGTAGAAATAGCTGGAGAAGTAGCCAAACACAAGTGACAAATCCATCCATAGGTGTTACCAACAAGGTTTGTATTGATGCATCAATAAGGGTCTCATCATGGGCTGGGATGCCATTGCAGAGCAAACTGAACAGCAAGAGGCAATTCCCATCCTGAAAACTAATGGTGCAGCTTAAATGCGTTTTTGCATAGAGATCACGTAACTCTGGGTAGGTTGTATGTCCTGAGAAGCTTCTCAAAAAATTCCAAAGAACAAAAAGTATGTAAATGAAGTTCACAATCAGTTCAGACTTAAGGTGGTTCACACCACAAAAGAGCAAGCTTAGTCTCTGCTAAACCCATTTTTACATTTACACACACATACAGTAAACATATACATATGGAGTATACTTTATGCATAAATGTTGTATGAGCTCACAATAGATTCTAAGGTTATCAAACACCTCTGAAACACAAATACAAGTGTACGTTTCCTTCTTTCTTTGTAAATGGTATATGAGCTCACAATGGTTAGCTTTTAACAACACCTGACAGCTCTTTTCCAAAAAGTGCAAAGCACAATGATGAAACATTTACATAGTAGTTAGGCAGCAGATGGATCTTGGGTAAAGACAAAAAAATAAATTAATTAAAAATAAAAATAATTAACCAGCCTCTGATTAAACCATCTTCATATAGCACTGTTTTTGTAATGTACTGCTCATGCTTAGGGATGGAAATATTTCTATTTTCTTCCCTGCTGAGTGGCAGAAGAGACTTGGCAATATGTAATAGCTGAGCCTTGTTAGCAGGCAAGGATTTTCAGCTGAGCAGTCACCTTGAGATGTTTTGGATCTATTGTGCCACTAAACACAAAAGTTTTCATGACTCAGGTGGAGCTGCTTGCATCTCCGGGTTTGATAAGCAGAAGTATCCCTCTCTGAACAAATTCTGCATTCCATTCAATTTTCTGAAGTTGTCGTGAAAAATACTGCTTCTGTGCACAATGAATTCACCTTGAACCCACTGTGTTCTATCATATTTCTCTTGGACCAGCTATACTGTTAGTCATTTCGTTATTGATGGAAGCACCTGGGAACAGTAAATAGGAAATCTGAATGGGAAAAGCAATTTATCAAGGCTTTCTGCAAAGAACTGGCAAAAGCGTGTCTCTTCATAGGTCAAAGGAGCAGGAATGACTAGGTAAAAAATAAAAAATGGCTTACAGGGTAAACCAAGATAAAGGCTTAGGATCCACATGGGAATGGGAGAAGAAACTGTTACAATTAGGGAACAGGATAGGAAAGGGATTGATTTTACTGTGGAGACAACGTGCCAGGAGCTGACTGGAATGAGAAGAGACTGTAAATCACCAGACAAACCAGAGCTGGAGCAAAGGGGAGCCTGGGAGGTACTCTGTGTCACATCCAGAAACTATCGCAGAGTAGGGAAGAACCTACCCAGGAAGCTGACACAGACAGCACCAATGCCTCCTTCTGGGACAAAACATATTGCTCCTTTCCCCCACTGCCAGCTGAGCTGAAAAAGGTGCCAGAACAGCAGCTGTTAGTAGTGAAGAGCAAGCTGCCCAGTCTTCTTCTATAAAAGGGACACAATACTCAATGAAGTAAGCAAAGCTGCTCTGTAGCCCTTAGAGCTATAAAGCCCAATTTTCTGCTGGGACTGGGACAGATCCTTTTTTGCCTAAACTCTGTCCTCTGTAGGGTGGATGAACTCTGAATTGGATGTCTGCATGGCCATCTCTGTGACACGAAAGAAGATTCCTTTGGATGTTTCTGGCAGCAGGGACAGACAGAGCTTACTTCCAGCTCCACCTTATGCAGAGCAGTGCTATGTTGTCTTGTGAACTCTGAGCTCTCATAGGAGTAGCACAGCATCCGCTAACATAGTACCTTTTTCTACTATTCCAGCTCTTAGGCACCGTGACCCACAGCTAGTGCTGTGGAATGGCCAGGTTACAGCAGGAACCAATAGTTGAGCACAACATGAGAAAGCATGGCTAACCCCAGGAACTCAGGTGCAGGCAATCTACCTGAGTGACCTGAAGGGGTGGAGCCTGGGTCTGACCCTCCTCACTCTCATTTAAACATTAGCAGTTAAGGGAGCAGTATCTTTCTGGGTAGGGACTGTACTCCTCTGGAGCAGTTATCAGTTGTTAGAAGGGGTGAGCTGATTTTTCTTCTTTATCATTTTCTGTTCCTCTATTGTGCTTACAAGCATCCTAGTAGAAGGTGCTGTCATGGACTTCTTTTGCAGCTCATCTAGCATTCTTCAAAGTGCTGCTCTACGCTGCGTAGGGGCAGCGTTGGTCTCTGGAGTACAGTTGTGGAGCTGCTGCTGCTGCTGCTGCTGCTGCTGCTGCTCAGCATTATAACAAAGGCCAGGGACTGTGTGGCTTTTCTCATCTGTGGGAGAGAAGGAGCAGGAGGGGAAAGATATTATCTCAGCTGCTGATTCAGCAGCTTGCATTTAGAGTAATTCAGCCCTGAGACCTGTGCTGTTCTGGTAGTTGTGGGACTGGACAGTACTGCAATATTACTGAATGTGGTACTGTGATAGTGTACCTCATACTTAATCTGCTGAATTTGGGGCACCTTTATAGGCATTTAGCATCTGTATACAAAACTGCCTCACAATGCATCCTGCAACCCTGGAAAAATTGCTTTGTGTGGGATAGCAGCCCCTACAGTCAGTGTTGTGTATAGTTTCTCTGTAGTTCTGTGCCATATTCCTGCACACTTTTTGGTTGTATTACCCAGTTGGATATTTACGTGTAATTTTTTCCCCACCTTTTTTAAAATGTATCAGTAACTTTCCAATTAAATCATAAATATGATTTCTAATTTTTAATGCATTTTCTCCCTTTGTCCCGTACTTCTGAGTGTGAATCTTAGCACGTTTTTTGCAGCCAACAAGTTACACACATCTGAAGTAAATGTAAACTCCCAGGCCATTTAATTACACAGTCCTCCCAGTGATTTCCTTCACTGCACAGAAGCAGGGCTGTACCAGATATCCATTCCCACCTGGCCCAGAGCTCCCCAGTACGTGTGCTCAGCACCAGAGAACCAGCAGCAGCCAGCCACTAATCATAGAGCACCATTCCTACAATATCGTTTCCTCTGAAGAGATTCGAGAAAGGATAATTTAGAAACCAGCTTGCACTTGTAGTTAATGTGGTTGTGAGTGTTTCTTCCAGATAAGAAAAGAGCATAGCTTTTATTCACTGTCTTTTAAGTTTAACATATGACCTTTGTTTAGGTGTACTTTAATAGCTTGTTTTGAAGTTTGCAGCAGTTTACTGATGTGGATATGAATACTGGTAAAGCCTAATGAGCAATAACTCTGCTTTCAAAGGCAAGGTTCTGCAACTTCAGTTTTGTTGTTGTGAAATGGCCCAGTGTGTTGGTTGAATTGGTTGAATCTGTTACACTGTCAATCTTTAAAGATAGAGTTTCTTCCTCTAGTGGACTTTCTGAGCATTGCAAGAAGCTGCAATAAATAAAGTCAGAAAGCCGACCAGGAGTCTGTTTTTCTGTCATTCAGTGTAAGCAGTAAGCAGTCAGAACACTTTGGAATTTTGATATGCAGTCTGAGATCTTCACACACACATTGTCTTAGCGCTCATAGCATTTATTTTAAATGGTCAAAGTCTAGTGTTTTAAGTCTGAAAGGTACACAGTGAAGACTCAATAGCTGATGCCATGAGAGGTTTGCAGAGGAACTTGAACTAAAACATCCTTAAATCAACCAGCACTATAGGGACGAAGGCTGAGGCTTGTTAGCTGGCACTGCAGGCTCCAGGCATTCACATTGCTGGTATAAATCAGCAGTCCTTTCAGTGCTTATGTCAGCAGTGAAACTGGCCTGGATTTTTTTAGATATTCACACTGTGTCTAGATGAAGGTAAATAACCACACAAGTGTTTATACAAGCACACATGGTATACAGACACCTTTTCTTCTGTGTATACTTATGTTATTTACCGGTTTTACATAAGGAAAATGTCACTGGTTTCCAGTTCAGAAGAAAAGAGCCTGTCCTTTCGTTTTATATTACCCGTCATTATTTTGTCGCATAGGGGGAATTCAGTCTTGCTGAAACGGAGCTGGCTGAAAAGCTGCCATGCAGCACCTGGGCTCCGTCTGGGTGGAGCGGAGCCGCACAAGCGCCTCCAGATGGCGTATTATCCCGGCTCACCTGGCTTAGGGGGGAGGCAGCGAATGGGGTGAGGAGGGACTCCGGCTCTGCGCTGAGCTGTCAGTCACTGCGGCTGGGTGAAGGGAAGTTTGGAGCCTGTGGTGTCACCCTCACTTTTTGTTTTTGACAGTGAAATTAGCACATAGGCCTGAATGAACAAGGGATCAAAATGGTCGGTACGGGAACTAGGATTATTCCACCCTCCAGCCCCCCCCTCCCCCCCCCCCCCACACACACACACCACCACCTTATCTTTACTAGGAAGCCATGGGAAAATATGGCTCAGGATTCAAATGGTCACAGTGTAGCAGGACACAGTCGTCTAGTGTATGACTTGTTTGCCAAGGACTCTGGTGTCATGATGAACAAGAAGTAGATATCCTTTTTAGGGGTGACTTCTGGGATGCTGGGGAGCAGTGCTGCATTTCTAGTGTCTGGAGGGATTAGGATCCTCCTCGGTCAGCCAGGATCTGAAGATCTGAGCATAAAGGAAATGGCTTTAAGATGTGTCAAAGGAAGGCCCAAGTTGAATATTAGGAAAAATTTATTCTCAGAAAGAGTGGTGAGGCAGTGGCACAGTCTGGAGGTGTTCCAGACATATGGAGATGTGGCACTGAGGGATGTGGTTAGTAAACATGGTGGGGGTGGGCTGCTGTTAGACTAGGTGGTCTCGGAGGTCTTTTCCAACCCAACGATTTTATAATTCTGTGACTCTATGAACACCACCTGTTCCCAAATAAGGGCAAATGAATTAGGAAGCATTAATGATCTGCACTTCGTATAATTTACAGATCAGCTAAATTGTACTGAAATTGAGGAATGTAAGAATGAAGGCTGAGCAGGCTTTGATAAGCTTAAGAAGTTACCACTTGCAAGCTGATTGATTTGCAACTGCAAATATCACCTCCATGGTATTTGAGTTGTGAACAGAAACCTTTCACTGACATTTGCTATGGGAGAGTTATCACAGCTCAGTTAACATGCAGTAACTCTTAAAATTGAGGTAACTGGATCATACTCTAAGACTCAAGGGAATCGGCTGCAACTAATTACTGTGTGTAGAATTTCTTCTTGGAAAGAGCTCGAACATGAAGAGCTCAGTCAGTAGAGCTGGAAATATTGCTAGTTCTGGTGCCCAGATATCCTCTGCTCTGATCTACTCCCCTCTCTTTTTAGGAAGGAAGATGAAAGTGAGTTGTGACTTCTAGTTGGGTTGTTGAGCTGTACTACCAAGGAACTAGTCTGTCAGGGCACACTGCAATGTGCACTGCTTGCTCAGTATGTATCATGAAAGGGATAGACAACACTCTGAGTATTGTACTTATAGTTCTGTTTATCTGTGCACATATATATTAATTTTATTGAATGTTAGGACAAACATTCAACTGTATTTGATACGTTATTTATGGGACAGACCTGGAGTCTTTATAGGCATAAAGCAGTTTCTAATAGCATGAAGTAGGCACGTGAAGTTTAACTTGGCTCCCAAAGAACCCAGTAGGCCTGGACTTGGTATGCTCTCAGTATTTCTTTAATGTAAGACATAGAAGAGTAATTCAATGAAGAAGCTCTTTTTCTATCAGTTACTTTATTGCAGAACAGTAAAGGTGACAAGAAAAAGTAATGAAGAGAAGCAGTAAAGCTGAAATAGGTTATAAATTACAGTAGGTGTATATTTAGTTCTTCTAAATAGTCATATGGCTGGAAGGGATTTCAGGTGATCATTTAATCCCCCCTCCTTCCAATCTGACAGGATGAATTATGTACACATCAGACCTGAGAAAAGCTTGTCTAACCTGTCTTTAAAAGTTTCAGTGAGGGGGTAAAACACCCACGTTCAGTCTATTTCTGTGTCACTACACTTAAAATGCTAAAGTTGTCCAGGCATTTGAGATGACTCGTACATACTGTAACAATCTCCTGTTTTCTAAGATAATTCACCAATCACATAGAAAAAATTACAGCAGAAGACCATTGTATAATTAAGGCTATTAATTTTAAACCTCATTTTGTGGAAAGTTTCCTATCTGAATTATTTCAGCCACTTGTATTTCCTCTAACTCCTACCTTCTCTGGACACCTATTTAGCCAGCACCTTTTCTGAGCTGCAATTCCCAGATTTTCTATTCAAACAAAACATGTATTATATTCCTTATAACCCATTTACACTATTTTGCCATAGCTTTTTAAAAAGCATAGTGTTCCTCTGTAGATAACATTTTATACTTTTGAATCGGTGTGTGTATGGGAACTGTTGAGTCAGGGCCTGAATGCAGAGCTACCTCCAAGCCAGCAGTGTGTGACTGCATGAAGACTGTCTATGCCAATTGGTCAGACCTACAGGAGGAACCATTGGATGATGCTGAGGATTCCTGGATTCATCAACGGCAGCAGTTTTGTGAGACAAGGAAACTGTAAGGCAGGATATGCAGTAACTGCTACTGACGAGGTGATTGAAGCAAAACCATTACCTGTGGGGACTTCCACTCAGAAGGCTGAAATAACTGCCTTGACAAGAAACTTAAATATATGGACAGATGCTAAATATGCTTTTGGGGTGATACCCACTCATGGTACCACCTGGAAAGAGCGAGGGTTGCTTACACACAACAAAAACAAATTCAGCATGATGTAAATCTACCAAAGAGCAGCGTGGCTGTTATACATTGTAAAGGACACCAGAAGAGTGACACTGTAGAGGAAACTGGGAATATGATGGTGGATCAAGTGGCAAAACAGGCAGCTGAAGGAAAAGAAATTGGTAAACTGGCTTTAATTCCAGACGGTAAACTTAAAATATCTGAACCTTAGTCGGAACATATTAAGTACTCTAGAGAGAATAAGAATCTAATTAATGATTTAAAAGGGAAAAGAGCAAGCTGACAGATGGGTGCATACCCAGATGGACACATTGTTGTGCCCTTTATGGAATTTGGTTCTAAGAGAACATAATAAAACATATGGGGGGTACAGACACCACAAAGTAACTGTACAATCGTAGGACCAGGAACATGGTACAAGTGGGGCTTATTGGGAAAGAGAACCTTCCAGGGCAACAATCGCAAATTGATTTTTTTCAGAACTGCCAGGAAAAAGGAGGGTTTTGGTATGTGCTAGTTCTAACTAATCCCTTTCTGGGTGGCCAGAAGCATTCCCTTGCAGGACCAATAAAGCCAAAGAAATAACCAAGGTATTATTGCAGGAGATTATTCCAAGGTTTGGTTGTCCTGCAACAATAGCCTTCAACCAGGGAACTCACTTTACTGCAGAGATTGTCCAACAGGTCAGCAAGCACTGGGAATACACTGGCAATTGCACATACCGCACATACCACACAAACCACAGGCGAGTGGTCAGGTGGAAAAGATGAACCATCTAATTAAATCACAGGTTGTAAAACTGGGCCAGGAAACTGGATTATCCTGGCCACAGTTGTTGCCTTTGGTTCTCCTTAGGGCCAGAACGAAACCTAGAGCCAAAGAGGGTCAAGTCCTTTCAAAATACTGTACAAAAGGCCTTATGTTGTACTAAAGGGGGTCTCTATGCAAGTAGGGAGTGAAATACTAACTGAGCATGTGATAACTCTACAGGAATATCTTTGGGAAATAGAGAAAGTGGTTCTAGGAACTAGAGTCCAAGGCCTTGATGGCTTGATACATAATATTTTACCAGGAGATTATATGTATATAGCAGATCTCTTTCAGATTTGCCCCTGGAACCTAGGTGGGTAGGTCTGTTCCAGGTGCTGCTAATGTCCCACACAACAGTAAAAACTACAGAACAAGCATTGTGGACACATCATACTAGAGTTAAGAAGGTCCCCCTTCTTAACAGTAGGAGCTGAAGTCAGCTGGACCCTTAAAACTGTGAATCCAAAGACAGTAATGTGGGCTCTTACAATTGTTAGAAATGTTGATTTGATTAAGTGCAGAGTTTGATGTAAATGCTTATGAATCTCTTGTGAAAAACATCATTGCAAAGTATACTAATATCAGTAATTGTTTGGTATGTGGGCAAACTAAGGATTTAAACTTTTCACTTCTTGTTGTCCCTGATAATTTTAAGGCAAGAAATCAAACTGTTGCAGGGTTTGAGTCACTGTCCTGGTGGGTGATGATCAACAAGAATGTAGATTGGATTAACTACATCTGTTATAATCAATGGAGATTTACAAATTGTACAAAGAGTGCAATAAAGGGAACTGCAGAACTGTGAGATGCCACAAGTAGGATGGCCTGGGAAATTAGCATCGCCAAAGATATGATACAAGCTGGAAAAAAGGAGTGTATGTGTAATGCTGGGTATCCGTTGTTGCACCTTCATCCCAATAACACAGCTCCGGATGGCGTAATAACTACAGTGTTGCAAGGGCTTACTACCCTTGTCAGTGAACTGGCAGAAAAATCAGGAATAGATACTTCTGTCACTGGATGGTTGGAGTCCTGGTTTGGTAAATGGAAAGGGGGTGATTATATCTACTTCTTTGATAGCAGTAGCAGGAGCCCTGATGGCCATTGGTTGCTGTGTTATCCCCTGTGTGAGGGGACTGGTACAGTGATTGATTGAGACAGCACTATTGAAGCAAACACCAGTGGAGCCACCACCATATTTGGATAAAATGATGGTATTAGAGGAGATGGGAAATGAAGAAAGTGAAGAAGAGGGAGATGTCTATTAAAGTGAACCTTAGAAAGTAACTGCAGAAATCAGCAGTGTATGAAGAAAAGAAAAAGGGAAAGTGTGGGAATCAAATGTTGTTTCTGCATTAGAATTGGATAATATTTTTTTTATTTCATGGTCTCTGCTGTCATAGTTCTTTCTGGGAATCTTTCTACTTTACTTGGGGGGGGGGGTCTCTGATGGTTTGCATCACTTATCCTCTAGACAAACCTTCCCTAGGAATGCACGCTCAGTATATAGATGTATATATGTATATTTTGTCACATCCACTGCGAGAATATCCTGCACAAGATTGATCAAACAAGAGAACAAGTCATGGCCTGCCCAAGGAAGTGCCTGAAGAGAGATCGGGAAGGCCTGGCATCACTCCTGCTCCCTGGTGGTCTTTGTGTATTGAGAGTTTTGAAGAAAATCGCCATATCGATATGACAAGGAGAGCATTGAGACATCTTGGAAACAACAGGATGGCTACTGACTGACACCAGATAACACACCAATTAACAAATGTAAACTTTGATAAGATTGTGAACCTGGAGTACCCAGCCAATGGGGAAACAGGGGAGGGAGATAGGCAAAAGGAGAAACAAGGTACAAAAGGCTGTCGTTGTGTCCTTAGGGATGCTCCTGTTTTTGGGATGCCCAGCATTGCAATTGCAAATAAAATCTGCTTTTATCAGAAATACCGTCCTGACAAAAATTATTTGGATATTTCCAACAGCCAGTATTCTTAGCTTTGTTTCATATTGTTCTTAGCTTCTAAAAGCATTTCTGTAGAGCAGAGGGGCTTTTTCCTCCCAGGAAAACAACAGTACTTAACATGTGTGAGATGCTTTTCACCTTTTGATCAAACCCATTTAACTAATTAATCCTTGCAACATTCCTAAGAGAAAAGCAAACATTTTCTCATTTTTGCACGTGGGGAAACTAAGGCAGAAAGGTGAAGCAAATTGCTTAAGGCTGGTGAGAGATTTAGGATCACAAATGCAGGAGTTTTCCAGTTCCTGGTGCTGCATTCAGGCAAGCAGAGCAAGTCTCCAGTGGGTAAAACAGGCTGCAGGCATGACCTCCCTTGCAAGCAATAGTGTTGCTGTGAGGCATGCAGAGAGGCTGATGCTCAGAGAAGGGGAGATGTGGAGGAGGGATGAGTAGACAAGCCCTGTCTCTTTCCTGGTTTAAGCCATGGTCCTGTTCTAACTGTGCTCTTATCTGTGCACTCAACAATACCAACAACAAATTAGATAATAACAACAACAAAAAATGGCAAAAAGGTTAAGGAAAACAGTGAGTTAGGGATATTAGAGTTTGGGTTGGCACGAGAACACATTTCCCGCACTACCCCCTCCCCCCCACCGTGGTTCGTAAGAACGACTCGGAGTGAGAGAAAGAGCTGGGGGCCAGAGCCCATAGATGATTTTGTGATAGTTGTAGGAGCTACTGGCAAGAGAAGTTTACCTTTGGGGATCAATTAAATACAGGCTAGGAGAACGAGTAGGAATACATACTTTCTTGTACATGCCAGGTTCTCCAAAACCATTACTTGGGCATGACGTATTAGAACAGTTGAATGTAGAGATTAAATTCAGTAAGGAAAATTGGAGCTAAGTGTCAAGCAAGACCAATTGACTGAAAATTTTATGTTTGGCTTTAACACAATCTGGGAAAAAGCAATGTTGTACCCCCAGAAGTTACATAAATCCTAAATCAGGTATGCACAGGATTGCAGGCATTAGGAATGCCTGGGAGCCAAAAATGCAGCCCAATAAAAGTTAAGTTAAGGATAGGAGCCAGCCCAGCCAGGGTAAAGCAACGCACTTTGAGGATATGAGATTGTAGGAGGATAAAAGAAATAATAAATAACATTTTGGATTATTAATTGGATAGAAATCCAAATACAACACTCCAGTCTTGCAAATGAAAAATTGGAAGGCAAGAGATATAGTTTGGTAAAAGATTTGAGGGCAATTAGTAGAAATGTTGAAGATATACAACCCATGGTGGTAAATCCGTGCACTTTATTAACCAAGTTAAGGAATAAGTAGGTGGGCTTGCCATTCTGGATTTGAAGGACACCTTTTTCTGCCTGGTTTTGCCAAAAGAAAGTCTAAAATTATTTGCCTTTGAATAGGAAAACTCCAATACAGGGAGAGGGAAAAAAATGATAATTAAAAATAAAATAAAAAAATTCAGTTAACCTGGACAGTGTTACCCAGGGTTGTGAGAACAGCCCAATTTTTGAGAACTGGTCAGCTCTTGAGCCTGAGATTTGGGTTCCTCCATCCCACAGTGGAACTTTACTGCAGTACGTGGATGCCACAGTAGCAAAGGAGGACTGTGTTCAATGGACTGTGAGTTTGCTGAATTTCTTGATTTAAATGGCTATCAAGTTTCTCCACAGAAAGCACAACTGATCCAAGAGAAGGAAGCAATTTGCTGAACACCCAGAACACCACTGATTGATCACCTGAGGCAAGGACTGATTCAGCCATGGAAGCATAGGTGAAGGCAATTCACCTGTGTGACCGATAGGGGTGGAGACTGCCTGCACCTCTCCTAGACCCAATTATGGGCTGACTGCCACTGGGGAAGGATCTCTTTCTGGAGTTCCTTCCTTTTGGAGTTTTCTACTGTGAGCCTAGGTCATGGTTGAGCATTTCATTTTTTATTGTCTCTTTCCAACACGATAATCTAACCACACCATTCTTCTAACTGTACATTTGCTAATTGTACAGTGTGGCATCTTCTGAAAGTCAACAACCAGCATCAGAACATATTTCCAGCTGCAGTTCTAAATATTCTGCATAGATATAAATTGCATTTTGGTAAACGAGAACACTTTTTTAACCTCAAGTTTATACTATTTGATGTTAAATGCATATACATTTGAAATACCTCTTTGATTTTCTTTTTTAAAGGTAATCTTGACTTCTGTGGAATTTAAAACCTAGAGTGGTCAAAACACTTAGAGATGTCCTAGAGGGACTGTTCTTAAACTGTCAGTGTGGGTGGGTAAGCTCTGTGGATGGGTAATTTTCAGTGCCTAATTGCCTCAAGTCTATGAAATGCAGTGAATCACATCAGTTCATTACAGTATCAGCATGTGCTATTGTCTCAATGACCATTATTATGTTTTCCTAAGAGGAACAGGTTTCACTTAATGGTGGATTTTAATTCACTTCTTTAAACTGTCTTAAAAATGGAAAAGAAAGAAAAGGAGAAAAAGACCTGTGTGCTTGCATAACATAGCAGTTTTAGTGGAATTAGTATGCAGAGAATATGAAAGGAGAACAGCTAATCTCTTGTTTGCAACATGTCCAAAGAAGAATGCTTTTTATCAGAAGGAAAACACTATCATTACTGTATAGGTTTTACTTTACAAATAACACAGTTTTATACATCAGAGATTATGCCACAGAAGAGGAGAAAATAAAGTAAAATAATATAAAAAAAGGCAGGAAGATTTAAAGCAGCATATGATGACTTTTACTGAGCCTGGCAAAATCTGCAACACAGCAGGTCTGTGTCTGCTATGCCATACTCTGTCAATAGCAGCACCTAAATGTGGTGAAGGAAACATTAACATTTCTAATCCTGGAAATGTGCAATGGTGCCATCTCAGTTTCATCAAAAACCTGTAATAAAGAGCACCCAGTATACTCTATCCCATGAGAGCTCAGTAAAACACGGATGTTGCAGTTCCATATTTTCCCTGAGACCATCAATGATTCCATTCACAGAGAGCCAGGTCTTCCCATCACTGCCTCTAGCAGCAGCCCAACATTTCCATCAGCATTTTACTATGCAGAATCATTGGCGTCGTGCTTTTCTGCACATTAAACTGGTTAAAAATAAGGCAGCAGTAAAATATCATTGCTATGGCTGGGGAAGAAAGCAGATACTGTTCATTTGTATCCTAAGCAGCAAGAAGAAAAAAAAAAACAAACTGTTGAAGCCTGTTTCAGAACTTCCTCACAGAAATGTAAAACAGCATAACCCAGAAGTCAAGGGAATTACACTAATCAATATTCACCTTATGCCCATGAAAGAGGGACTGGGATCCATGCTGACATTATCAAAAGCTTTCTTTCCTTCTCCTGTACTTATCAATAGCAGGCTTATTTCTCCTCTCCCTTGAGACTGGAATAGCCAATTAAGGTTTTTAAAGGTTTATGGATTTTTCCAGTAATCTGCACAATGAATATTAATAATTTTCTCTATCTTATAGTGCTGCTACATGGAAGTCAGCATTTTTTAGCTAATAAGTTTTGTGACATCCATCTGTTTTCCTTGAAATCCAGTTCTTTTTTTTGTTTAATCTGTTACTGAAGTTTGGGTTTTTTTTCATTTAAATATTTTACTTGGTCAAAATATTTTGCATATGAATGTTTGTATAGCACAGTATTTCCTGTCGAGCAATACTTTCCAGTATTATCCTATGGTCATGCATTCAGACAAAACAAGCTCTCATTAGTGTACAACTTCACCATTTAGAAAAGCAATCCCTGCTTATACGTGCAATTTAGAATGTTAAACATACAAAGCATTATTTATACCTTGAAAAACTTTCTTCCATTTGTAACTCAACTCTTCCTGACCTGTCATAATCTAACACTTAACTGACAGGATAGGATTAAGATGCATTGTTGTATTTGAATGGTTTAATGGGAAATTTAAAATATGCAAATTACGGTAGCCAGCACTGATTGAGGATCTCATGCTAATCAGTGGACTCCTGCAGTAGGCAT
The DNA here is from genome assembly GCF_951394365.1 of Tetrao urogallus. Lineage (NCBI taxonomy): Eukaryota > Metazoa > Chordata > Aves > Galliformes > Phasianidae > Tetrao > Tetrao urogallus. The sequence continues at coordinate 79,543,638 of NC_136813.1, read as the reverse complement.
TGCTTCCGACAGGTGAAATAAACTCGCCCTGCCAAAGTACAAGACTGCATTCAGGAAAGTAATCATCCCTATTGTAAGTTGTTAAAACTGATACTCATCCTATTAGAAGAAAATACAAGAGCTGCTCCTTAATGAATGCCTCCTATTTTATTACATTGCCCCACTATGTCAGGCAGATGGTTGTGATATGGCAGTAGGGGTTGAACTTCCCGCCAATATCCTGACACCCCACCACAGAGCAAAGAGCCTTTTACGAGAAAGCAGTAGTTTGTCATCATAAGACTGTGATGATCTGTGTAGTCAGTAGGTCAAGGGAGTTGATTCTCCCCCTTCACTCTACTATTGTGAGACCATACCTGGAGTACTGTGTTCACTCTGGGGCTACCCAGCACAAGAACATGAAACTGCTGGAGCAGATCCAGATGAGGCCACAGGATGATCAGAGATCTGGTGCACCTCTCCTATGGAAATAGGAAATGAGAATTGGAGTTTTACAACCTAGAGAAGGCTCTGGGGAGACCTTATGGTGGCACTGCAGTGCTTACAGAGTGCTTACAGGAGGGATGAGGAGGGATTCTTCATCAAGGGTTGTAGTGATGGGACAGGCGCTAATGATTTTCAGCTAAAAGAGGATAGGTTTAAGTTAGGTGGAGAGTTAAGTTAAGAGGGTGATGAGGTCCTGACATAGGCTACCCAGAAAAGCTGTGGATGTCCTATCTCTGGAAGTGCTCAAGGCCAGATTAGATATGGCCCTGGTCAACTGGATCTAGTGGAAGGTGTCTGTGCTTATGGCAGCAGGGTGGGAACTAGATGGTCTTTAAAACTGCATCCAATAAAAACAATTCAATGATTCTGTGATTCTAAATGAGGAGCAGGGCCAGACAAGTGCATTCAGTAGTGCTTGCTTAAATACAAATTAATCATTTTATTTCCTTGTGTCTCTGTTTCCCCCAGTTTTCCCTACCCAAATGACCTAAATCCTTCCTTTTTTTTTTCTCACCTACACCTGCCCCTAAACATCTTACAGTAAATCCTGTGCAATCCCAGACTGTCCTTCCCTGCATCCCATAATGCGTCCCTTGCCAAGGCAGCAACTGTCTGGACTCCGAGTTGTTTCATAGAACTGCTCCCAGTGTCTCACAATGGTGAGTTTCACAACTGGATGCCAGGGCTCTGGATCTGCTGGCACAACCCTGGGAGGGTCGCAGACAGGATGCCCCTTTCTGTGAGAGTTTGAGTCCCCCTATCTGGCTTTGATGGGTCTTTGATGGGCTGGTGGCACCTGGGGCATGCATGGGAGTGGTTTGGCAGCGCTTCCCCCTCCTTATTCTCTCTGAGGTTTGTTTGTAGATCTGCAGGCCAGCTTTTGTTTATATCGAGTTTGTCTTGTAACTACACGGAGCTAAAATTTAGTAAGACGGAAAAAAATAGCTCAGCTGCAAGAGAATAGAAAAGCCATCCCATCCTAAATATTTGCCTTCTGAGACAAATTTGATATCTGGTGTGTTTTGGTTTTAAGTATGTATTATAGCTCTGGCTAGTCTATTACAGATATAATTTACATGTTAGGTCACTTCATGTCCTACCTGTCAGAACACACTATCATCACTACACAAAAGATGTTTTTCTGTTTTTTTGAGAGAGTGCAGGATGACAACATCTCTTGAATAAATTTTGGTGGATGATAGATAATTTCATCACCAAAATTACATCAGTTATCATCCTGTCTACATTTGTTAGTTTCGGGGGCGAGTTAGAGAGGAAATGTGATGATGTTATGTCAGTGGGTGTAAAAGCAGCTTTCAATTCCTAAGTACTTCATAAAAGTAATGCTCTACCATGCATCTTCACAGGGTCATTCTTAAGTTCTCCATTATGTTTTGTACGACTCATTTTACCTGCAAATAATGTGAAGTTAAAAAAAAATAAAAATAAAAAAAAAATTCAGTCATCCACTGTGTGATTTCAAAATGATGTCAGTAGGGTAGAAAATTTAGGACAACAAGAGACTCTTACTTAATATGCATTTGTGTAGCCCCACTGTTTTTTCTACAGGCAGAAGTGACTTCAGCAAGCTTTGTCCCGGGGGTGACCAATATTTCACTAAACCATGTTGCCACATCACCTGCCTCCCATCCCCAAAGATACATCAGCATGGCTTATGAGCACCAAGCTCATCTTATAGCTTTTATGCACACTGTGATAGAAGTCAGCAAAAACCTCCTTTGTAGTTGGAGATCTTAACTGAATTTCTGGTAATGGAAGTAGATCTGAGATCCTTAGATTGGATTGCAAAGTACTGTTAAAAGTGATGAGCAACACGTGCTGTCAATACCTGAAAAAACGTCTTTTCTACTATGTTTCAGAGTGGCCCATAGTTGTTCTTGTTCAACATCACGTCTAGTGGATTATCAGCTGCTTTATATAAGAGTGAACTGTAAGTGACCTTATATTTGCCCATGTAATGTGCTATAAGTATTCCCAGCTGCAGTGCAGCTTGAACTTGCAATTGAGATCTTCAAGTACAATTGAAGTCACAGTTCCAAAAATAAAGCTTGACTTGAACTACAAGACCTGAGAAAATTTGAAGAGATTATAGAGTTTATCCTAACAAGCAATCTCATAAGAGTTTCTCAACAGATAAATGTACGTAGGTTGCTCCACAAGCAATGCTTCTTACTTATTTTCATGGAAACTGCAATAGATACAAAGAGCAAAACAACACTGTTTGATAGAGCAAATTCTCAGCTACAAAACAACATTTTTCAACATAGTCACCACCATTAGCTATGCATTTTTGCCAGTGGTGAACAAGAGCCTACATGCCATGCCCAGTGCCTCACTGTTTAGTCTCCATAAATGTTCAGCAAGCCGCAAGAACATCAATGGGTGCAATTGCTTCCATATGGAGAAGCTCAATGACACACTCCTGCTTCATCTGCACTTTCACATCAGACACAATTGTATCAGACTGCCAGCTCCTGCTATCTGTTCTATGGCACCAAAATGGAATGGGATATTCCCAGTAAGGTTCAACTTCTACTGCCATATCACTAACATTTGCCTTTGATGTCATGGGCCAACATAAATTGGGAGGCATTACTTTTGGAGCAGTCTCATAAAATTGAGCTTCTGCACTTCATCATTACTGTTTTTAACAGAATAAAGCCCCTTTTTACATAGATCGCCTTGACTAATGCTCTGCAAAAGGCCGTCATAACTGTGGACAGCAGTTTTAATTTGCTCCTTTTGAGAATGAAATGGGGAAAAGTCAACAGAATGTAATGCAACTGCTTGAATTGGGAGCTAGACACTGTATTAAGGTTCATACTGGAGAACTTACAGTAGGATTTTCAACTATTAAGGAGCTTGATCTTATCTCTTATCTTCAAAGGCAATACCTCTAGCAAGTTAGTGTTTCCTGCCATAGTGAAAGGCAAGGTTGTAAAGAGCAGACCTGAGGAAAGGCATGCTGCCTGGTGAGTTACCAACACCTACACACTGCAGCATTTAGATTTTTTTTGGAAGCTTCTCACCCAGATACTATCCATCCCCATCTGTGCTCAGCTTGAAAGCTCTGCTGTTAGCCAGAGCTCAAAGCTGCAGGCCAAATTGGCGATGCATGATCTGATCAAAATTTCCTTTTATCCTACCTCAAGAATAAGTGACTGAAATGAATTTCATCAGCACTATACATTTGTAGAGGTGTCTCTGGTGCATTCAAGCTGATTGGCTTATTGCCGTAATGGTTTCAGGAATGTAGTGCGGTATAAATGCATGAGTTCTTTGCAGTAGCACATTGCAATCAAAATTCCTACACATCGACACCTGCTATTATTGAAATTGCTTACTGCAACTCCATTGAACATGGCACTTTATTACAATGGATGCTTAGCAAGAAAATCAAATAGGAGGGTACAAAGGGATAAAATCTCAAGAAAGTGAGAGCACGTAATCAAAGAAAAAATATATAACATTTTGGGATCTACACTTTTATCCTCACAATATTAAATCACTCTTTTCTAGTCTAGCAGGGCAGAATCTGAATCAGTCAGGAGCTAAATGCAAGTTTGCATTGCCGAAATAGGCACTAACACGTGAAATCGTGACTACGTGAAAATCACCATCAAGCTTCCCAGCGAATTCAGCATGGCCAGGAATTCATTCCAAGTGACTAAAAGTGTCCAAAAATAATTCTTTGAGAGTTCAATATATTTTCTTACTCATAACTTACTCATAACTATTCAAGTCATACTCTGCCTCTAGAGAGGCAGAACACCGAAAAATATGCAATATTTTTTCAGGGCTACGCAAAGTAAAATGTGTCTAAAGGGCCCATTCAACAATCCATCTGTATGAAATCTTCAACACAGAACTCTGACTTGAAGGATACCATCATTTTTTTCCTAATATTTAGGCCCTAGTAGCTATCTTTCCTAACATGGAACTCCTCAATCAGAAGAGCTAAATCCTCTGAGGATTTGCAGTTCTATCAGTATTAGAGTTCCAACAATTGTGTTCCTTCCATAGTAATTTTATCTGGAAATAAATGCTTTTGCTTTTCTTTAATACCCTGACATCCTTATCAGTGTCACTGAAACAAAATAAATCCATTTTTGTTTTTAAATTGCTTGTCTTGTTTAGATTTTATATTATAACTTTTATGAGCACCAATATGAAGCAGAAAGAAATAAGTTTGACTCACAGAAAGCCATATTCCCCTCCCCCCTCAATGAGCTGTCTTGCAAATTACATCAGAAAATGCTGGGTTTTGTTTCATTTCAAAATAAAGCCAATTTTGAATTTCTCCATGAAACAGAATTTCCATATTTTTCTACAGTTTTACCATTAGATTTCACTTTCACTGATGGCAGGTGAAATGTTTAGAAACATTTGGAATGCATTTCCCATTTGATTTTTCTTGGTTGATGATTTCTCCAGTCAGCCAACAAATTACCTCTCCTTGGCCTCTCTCAGGCATTCTGCTCTTGGAAGAGACTCCTCAAAGAGCCATGGCACAAGAATGTATTTAATTTAAAACTTGAGGTGATAAAGCTTCCAGTGACACATTAACACTTAGATAATAACAGCCATCTCTATATGCCTCTTCATAGTCCAACTGACTGCGCTATTTTCCAGTTAATTACCCAGCTGATTTATACAAAAAGTTGTTAGTGAAATCTAAATTCACTAAATATCTAATTTCAGTGCTCTCCTTACATGGACTAGCAGAAAGCTGCATGACTGTGTAATAGCCTGCTATTTGCATCTTTGTGTGCTATAATTGTCTCCCTCTTTTAGCAATCTGTGCATATTTTCAGATGCATAGCAGGAACATACCAGTTTCTTGGTATCTTTGTCACTATTACATTTCCATGCCATTTTCATCGCTGTTTTCCTTGAAGAGCCAGGGGCCAAAATCACTTTGCATGTGTATTATCATCTATAATTCCTAGGTTGGAGAGATCAGAAAGCTTAAGACTGTGCATATTAAGAAAAACATTCTATTCCTATTTGGATATTAAGAGCAAACAGCAGAATATGTCAGACTCTGTCTCCATTACAGTGTGAAATTCTTCTACAGCCGCAGACAAACTGCTCTGTATCTGAACTCTTTCTCTATAGGCAATCCGTACGGTATTATTTTTCATGGCTGAAATTGCTGGCATTTATGTTTCAACTATGTTCAAATAATCACCCTTAAAACTGGAATATTTCTCACTTTTAATGTAAGTCTCCCTCCAGGAGCTGAAGTTACGCTGAAGTTACATCACAAAAGTTTCTCTATTGCCTCTGCTTTAAGTGAAGTCTTCACTGTACTTAGTCCTCCCTTCCCTGCCCCACTTTTATAAAGCGCTTGTGGGCAGATCAAATGCTTGACAGCTGAATTGTTTAAGCTTTGCCATGAAAAAAAGGGATATTAGTACTTGAGCAAGTATACTTTGTGAGCAGTAAAAGAGGGCTGTAACAGTAAAATCCATGAATTGCTGTATATCATTTGAATTATGCATGCAAACTTTATGGAATAACCTATCAACTGATCATCTCCTTCTTGTCATTTGATGCATATTAATTTTATGCTCTACTGCTTCAGCTGCTATTTCATTAGAATGTTTATTGCTGTTTAAGGTATATTACTTCACAGCAGAAATAAAAGTTGTTATATGCAAATATTCTTTTCCCCTTCAGCGTTGTAACCTGTGTAAAATATATTCTCTTCAAAATTAAATACAACGAGACAATGACTACAGTGTTGTAATTTTTGTGATTATGTAGGCACATCATTTTCTTTTATTCTAAGTCTTCTTGAATAATTTAAAAATCAACAATAGGGAAAAAAAATCCTCTGTCTTAGATTATAGGATCAGATAATCATAGAATGGCTTGGGTTGAAAGGGACCTCAGAGATCATCCAGTTCTGACCCCTCCTGTGGGCACGGTATGTTGTGATTTCTTTTTATTTTTCAGAAAGTGGTAGGTAATGGAAAATGCTGGGAACCAATGGAGTTGACTTGAGCTAAGCAGCATGTCAACTTGATGATAATTGCTTTGGTTAATCCTTTCCCAAACCTGTTTGGAAAGGCCACTTTTTTTGTGTACTCATTGGTCAGAATGATTATTTCCAGCTACCAGCTCTGATTTCAATGCTGTACTAACAAACCTGCATGACCACAGGGAAATACAAAGTCCATATAGTTAGATGATACCTATAGTTCACTGTCACTGTAACTAAAAGAAATAACAAATCAGCTACAGAAAACACATAGGAAATACATGCAATCTGATGAACAAGGATTTCTGGGGGAAGGAAGTGGAGAGTGTACAGCTGGCAGTAGCTGAGCAGCACTGGCTGTTGGGGCTGCAGGAGAGGTGCCTTGGGAAGCCCTGTTACCAGGGATGTGAGCTGGGCCTGCAGCTCACCTCAGGTTGGCAAATGGCTGAGTCTCAGGGACTATGAGCTGTCTGCTGATAGGCTCCCAGACCAAGGGAAAGTGTGTCGTGCTCTGATGCTAAACATCCTAAGAGAAATAATAAAAAATAATTGTAAAGACTGTTTTGTTCTATAGTTATGCATAAACCCAACACAAGGGGAATTTAACTTTTTATTCAGTTTCCTTATGCAGTATTTCATGACCACTTTTTCTTTTAATTCACTGCAGCACTAATGTTTGTGGAAGTCTGCCTTCTCCTTTCCAGTTGAAATATTAGGCATTATGCATCACAGTCTGTTTAAAAAAAAATAAAAATGAGCAAGAAAGAGAGGTTTTTTTTCAGCAAATACTTCTTCTTCTCTAAAAATGAGATTTGTAGTGTTTTTATTTTCTAAAGAATAAGGTGTCTGAATCTAAAACAAAAATCTTGAAAAATTTCTTTTTATTCCAATAATGCTAATGCAAATACGAAACAGAAAGACGTGGTGAATCAAACAGCATACATCAATTAGGAATACCTCAGTTTATACTCTGTATCTTATAAAATTGCCCAAATGATCAAGCCTGATGAGAAAGAGTTCTTCTGCTATGGCTGCTTTTAAAATGGGGCAGGGAAGGTTTAGGTTAGATATTAGGAGGTTGGTGTTACACTGGAACAGGTTGCCCAAAGAGGTTGTGGATGCCCCATCCCTGCAGGCATTCACGACCAGGCTGGATGTGGCTCTAGGCAGCTTGGTCTGGTTGTTGGTGACCCTGCACATGGCAGGGGGGTTGATGATTCTATGATTCTATGAATACTCACTTTGTTAACTCAGTCTCCTACAGAGTATTGTTTATTACAGTGCATGGAAAGCATAGCTCTGGAATTTCAGTCAATTATTTCAAGATGAGCATTCATGTTTGGATATTTATTTTTAGAAATGCATGTATGTAATGCATTTGTATGAATATAACTGTATTAATATGCATTTATATAAAGCTGTATGTTTGCATATATTAAAATTTACATGGTGCTGTTGCAATTAGTTTTATTCCTGACTTGCTTTTGGTCTCTAATACTGTATCAGCAGTGACTATCAGAAGTAGTTAAGATAGCTGATCATCTTGTTCTGGCCTTTGCACCCTGGCCTAGTGCTGTAGCTGTGACCAGAAGGTCCGGCCACCCAGAGGGTGCAGGTGCTGCCTGCATCTTCATGCTCCTTCACACCTCTGCCAATTGCTTGAGGAGCCTCCAAATCTGTCCAGTCACTCTCTTTAAGGCCTCAGATGTCTGTTTCAACTGCCATGTCCCTGAGCACTTGCTTTGCAAGTGAAATGAGAAGATGGCTTATTTTCTGCTTTGGGAAATTGAAGCCACAGATTTTGTGCATCCATACCTGAAAATTTGATTCATGCCTTCTCCTGACTAAGGAGCTACCTTACACACCCAGCTGTATCCCACAAAAATATAGAAATGAGCTAACTGTGCACAGGTGTTTGCTGCTTAAATTTACCTGCACAGAGGAATAAACAAGGATTTTTAGCACAATCTTACCCTGTAATTCCAGTCAGGATCTGTTGAATCGCACCTCCCTGCAGACAAGCTGCCAAAGAGCAGAGCACCTGAGTGTGCGTGTGTGGGAAGGAGTTAGAAAAGGTGATTTGAGGATGTCTTTGAAATCTATGTCTAACTTGTCTGAGGACTCCTTCCTGTTCAGCATCCATTTATCATCATTATCAAAGTCTCCTTGCCTGTGAGACACTGCACTCCTAAGACCCAGATTTAAATTCCATTGTTGTGCCCTCTTGCCAGACTGCAGGCACTAAAATACCACTAAGATTCTTTCAAGACACTAGTTTTCTTGTAAGCGCCCTGTTGCCTACTGACAATGTACAATGATCTTTGCTGCATTTGTAGTAAAGAAAATAAAAATGCATTAAGGTTGTGGCAGTGAAGTGAACAGATAACTGCTTTTGGGAAGCACAATTAAACAGCCTTCCTTCTTGTCTGCTTTGACACAGCAGATGTGAAATATGAAACTGACAAAATACAGTTTTTGTACTTTAGGCTGTCTTTTGAAGCCCTGGAAGGTGAAAGAGACAATAGAACACTGCTTGAATATTGAAATGGGAGGAAAAATGTGAGAGAATATCTGATATCAGCTTATGACTGCATGTGAAGGTATTGTGACAGTTTCAACTGCTCATGAGTTGAGGTCAGAAAGAGAAAAATTAAAAAAGCAAAGGCTATGTGGAAACTTAGAGAGAGAAAATTATTTTCTGCTATCCACTAGTTAAAAGCCATGGTGTGCGAAGCAGAGCCTCAATGAGCATAGCAGTTGTTCACAAGGACAGATGTTTTCACAAGAACTCCCCCTTCTCTTTCCCCTTCCCCAGACTTTATTGCTGAGAGTGATGTGATATAGAATGGAGCATCCCTTTAGTCAGTTTAGGTCAGCTGCCCTGGTGATGTTCCCTTTCCACTTCTTGCCCACCTGCCAAATTGGGGGGACTCGGAGAGAATTTTGATGCTGTGCCAACACTTCTCAGCACTAGCAAAGCATTGGTATATTCGTGCAAGCATCTCTGTGTGTGCTGCTGCAGAGGAGGTGAATTCCATCACAGCCAAACATAGTACACCTGCATAAGTACAAATTTGGGATCACAGAATCACACAGAATCACAGAATCACAGAATGACCCAGGTTGGAAGGGACCTCAAGGATCATGAATCTCCAACCCCCCTGCCACATGCACGGCCACCAACCTCCCCATTTAATACTAGACCAGGCTGCCCAGGGCCCCATCCAATCTGGCCTTGAGCACCTCCAGGGATAGGGCATCCACAACCTCTCTGGGCAGCCTGTTCCAGCACCTCACCACTTTTTCTGTAAAGAACTTCCCCCTGACATCCAACCTAAATCGTCCCTCCCTCAACAAAGCCATTTCCCCTTGTCCTGCAGTTATCTACCCTTTCAAAGAGTTGATTCCCCTCCTGTTTGTAGGCTCCCTTAGGTACTGCAAGGCTGCAATCTTCTTTTTCCAGGCTGAACAAGCCCAGCTTCCTCAGTCTGTCTTTGTAGGGGAGGTGCTCCAGCCCTCTGATCATCTTCATGGCTCTCCTCTGGACCCTCTCCAACAGCTCCCTGTCTTTCTTGTACTGGGGGCTCCAGACCTGGACACAGTACTTGAGATGGGGCCTCACACGAGCAGAGTAGAGAGGGACAATCACCTCCCTGTCCCTGCTGGCCACCTCTCTTCTGACAGAGTCCAGGATACCATTTGCTTTCTGAGCTGCAAGAGTACACTGCTGGCTTCTGTTGAGTTTTTCATCCATCAGGACCCTCAGGTCCTTCTCTGCAGGGCTGCTCTCAAGGACTGCTCCTTCCAGTATGTATAGATAATAAAGCATCAAGCAAACAAATATATCCTGAAATAAAGTTTACGGGGGACTGACAGGAAGTGGTCATTAGGATGTGCAAGTGATAATTTTGCAGATGTTGTAGCTGAAGTAAACAGTGTTATTCAAATATATTTTTTATCCATCACCTGTCCTCCTCTATACCTTTTTCAGTGCTATTTACTTAGTAGAACAAAACTTCTATGCTCAGAAGGTTACAAAACATCTCTTTGACTTCCTAGTCTTGAGACTTTAGGATATTATTTAGTATATACAATATTATTCAAGTGCTATTATTTGTCAAGCATCAGTAAAATATTTCACGCCTCACAGGTAACTCTCAAGCATTTTTGCTCAGTAGTGGCTTTGATCTTTTAATCTTTTTTTTTTTTTTTTCCCTAGGATAGATAGAACAATTTTTGCACTATATTAGCTTCCTAAATCCTCTCTCTTATTTATCTGTCTATCTATCTATCTATCTATCTGTCTATCTATCTATCTATCTATCTATCCATCTATTTATTTATTTATTATAATTTCCTCTTAATTGGTCACACTCCTATTTTCTTTCCAGAGTTGTCTAAGAAATGATAACTACAAATTATTATGTTACCTTTTTTTTTTTTTTTTTTTTTTTGCCTTCCATATAATTTATTTGGCTAGCTGATTTCTTTGATTATTTATCTTGGAGCCATTCTTTTTATACTAATGATCTCCCTCTGAGATAATGTTTTTTCCATATCTGCTATCTAAGCTTGTCATTTTATTTTTATATTAGCATCATGTGAACATAGAATCATTTAAGTTGGAAAAGATGTCCAAGCCCAACTGTCAATCTGACCTGCCAAGTCCCATTACTAAAAACTGTCCCTTAGTGCCATGTCCACATGTCTCTTAATTATCTCCAGGGATGGTGATTCCATCACTTACCTGGGCAGTCTTTTCAAATGCTTGACCACCCTCTTCATAATAAAATTCTTCCTGATATCCAGTCTAAAACTCCCTTGGTGCAACTTGAGGCCATTGCCTTGTATGCTATCACTTGCCACTTGAGAAAAGAGATTGACCTCTCCTTGCTTCAACCTTCTTTCAGATAATTTAGAGAGTGATGAGGTCTTCCCTCAGCCTCCTTGTCTTCAGACTGAAAACGCCAGTTCCTTTAGTTATGTTTAGTTACACTTGTTTTCTAGTCCCTTCACCAGCTTTGTTGCTCTTCTCTGCGTACTCTCAAGCAATTCCATACCCTTCTTGTACTAAGTGGCCCAAAAATGATTTCAGGTTGTAGTCTTACCAGTGTACAGCACATACAAGGGGACATTCACTTCCCTAGTTCTGCTGGCCATGCTTTTTTGCTGATGCAAGGCAGGGTGGATATTCTTGGCCTGTTGGCTCAAGTTCAGCCAGTTGTTGACCAGCACTTCCAGGTCCTCTTCTGCCAGGCAACTTCCCAGCCCAATGACCCAGCTTACCTGCATATTTCTGCAGAGCCTTCTTTCAAGCAGATCAGTTATCCTGCCTAACTTAGTATTGCCTGTGAAATGCAGAGAATGCACAGAATGCTGACATCCAGGTAACTGATAAAAATGCTAAACAAAACTGGCCCCAGTACTGAATCTTGGGGAATGTCAGTGGTGACCAGCTGCCAATTTCATTGAAGCCCGTTCACTGTAGCTCTCTGAGTCTGGACATCCAGTCAGTTCTTCACCCAGAGAACTGTGCACATGTGCAAGCCATGAGCAGCCAGTTTCTTCAGGAGAGTACTGTGTGAAACAGAATCAAATTCTTCAATAAAATCTAAGTAAACAACATCTGCAGACTTTTTTTTTTTTTTTTTTTTTTTTTTTTAATACAGGGAGCAGAATTTACACATACCAGGAACATTTTCACAATGCAGTAAGCATGCACTGCAGAGCAGTGAAGTAAAATGTCAAAATGTAATAGGAACTTAAAAATAGCTAACCATTTAGAAAGAAAGAGAAGCAGACCAACCTACAGCAATCACATAGGGCAATCACCTTGCTGACTGCCAGATTTAAAAGGCACCAATAAGAAAAGCACGCTGGGAAAATCCCTGTCAGAATACAAAGCCATACTGAAATGTTCAGTGATACCTGCAGGGAGAACTAATAAAAGAGCTGCTACTGGGGCAGAGACAATCTAACTTTGACAAATTGAAAAAACTGAGATAATTAGGTCACTCTGCTTCTAGATGCAATTATGATTGTGTTATGATAAAATACAGATCATTTTTTAAAAGTTCTTGGTACTTAAAATTTAGTAGCACAGTAATTCTCTTGCTTTAGCATATGAAGCTATAATTCAAACAAAACTGAACAAATCAACGTTCTTTCCTATTCCACAATATGCTCAAATATACTATGAAAGTACCTACTTATATACTGCATTTATTCAAATACTCTATAAAATTGGACTTGTCATTTCTCAAGAAAAGACATTTTTAACCCTTAGTTCTAAATAATTATAATCATGATTAAAACTATATATATGCATACATTAATTTGCTGTAATTAAGCAACTTAAAAACCTATTTTCATCAACTGCAGCCATGATTCTGAGGTTCTATGCAGATGAGCCTAAAAATTTGGTAGCATATTTAAAAAAATGTTGTGATGAACAAAGGAGACATATAAAAATGAATCTTGTCATAGCAAACTTATATTTTCCCCAGTATGAACAGAACTGTAAAGGAAATGATGGATTTCTTACACCATCTAAACTTTTAACTTATGTTCCTGACTATTTTACTACTTGCTCTCTTTATGGTAATTGGTTAGTTATGATCGTATTTTTTATGGACTATAGTATACAAATGTTTTTCAGTACCAATTAGTGCATATATTTAATTAGTTTCCATCTTTGGGGAACCGTAGAACCTCTGGATTTTCAGCTTTATAGAGCCAATATACTTTGGCAAATTACTGTCAAATATCTAATCTTCTGGAGAAAAACATAAATCTCTGCACTGTACGTGTTGTTACCACATCAAGGCTTCTATTTGACATGCTACCTGCTATGCAGGCTTAGAAGACTTGTTGGTAAATCTTTTGGATGTAGTAACTAAAAAAAAAAAAAAAGATACTGCCAACATATATTTATTGCAGACTGAGAAAAATGATAAACTTCAGCCAACTAAGCCATCCAGACCATCCAGAAAGGTTTCTGTGTAGGGATATGTAATTTAACAATAAAAATTTGACATAATAAAAATACATAGTATTAAAGGGAACTGCTACCTTTACAGTCTGTCCATTTTTACTTTTGTCTTCATTCAACTTTTTGCATACACCCTCTTGGTACATTCAAAAACTCACCACGACTGACAAGGGTTCACATTGCTGTCTCAGCTATAGTGGCCCAGCTTATAGCCCACGAACCACAATCAGCCTATGAAACCACTGTGTTTAACCTTTCAGAGGCTCCAGCTTTTGAGGGAAATATTACTTTTGGCTCGGGGGGGCACCTAAAAACTGCTTTTGGAATAGCTTCCTTTGCTGAATTTTGTTAGCACAGGGCTGGGCTATGTGAGGTACGGCTGCATCCACATGAGAAGAAAGGATGTTCATCATATGATTGAAGACACATTCCCAAAATTGTCACCTAGTTCTTTCTAGGTGTAAATAAATGCTAATGAATAACACCAACTCTGGTATAACCCAGAATGCATAGTATGCTTCACAAAATTCATTCTTTCATATTTTCACATTTCCAGTTCAGAGGGTGAAATTCTGATGGTGTTGAAGCTGAATATATGTATTTTACTTTTGCTTCAGGAGGTATTATTCTCCCTATTTTCCTTAGGAATAGAGCTACCTTCCTATCTGGAACCAAAGTGCAGGTTTTCAGTTTAAGATAACATTTTAGATAGAACATGCATTCACCCACACACTCACAAACACCCACACAAAACTAGCGTATATTAAGCATGATTGCGGTGTCATTTATTTCTGGATAATAAAGAAGATTTTAAAGAGGGAGGTTTTCTGCTGTAAAAATGGAATTATAATAATGACAGGGGAATAGAAGTAAAAATTGATGACTAGTCGGGAACATGTTTGGGTGTGGTGAAAAAGATTTGACTGCCATTTATATCCAGGTTAAACTATTAAACGTTCGAATATGACTGCAAGTGACTCAACAGCATTATAGATGGATAGAAGCTATGCAATTAGAATATTTTATATACCTACTGAGGCAGTCCATGAAGAATGATGCTAATAAACACGCCCAGATTAAGAGAAGGGACAGACTGACTAAAAATAAAGATTTATTACTATGTCAAACAGCATTTTTCTAAATACTTTATTAAGAAAAGCCATATTGGTTCTCCCAGCATAAAAGATTATATAAAATTCATGGCTTTAAGCTTCTATTCCTTGTTCTGACAAAGCACCTGACTCAATTACAGCAGCTAGCAAGGACAGAAATCGGGCCTCAAAAGCCTGATTTTAAATTGTCCTGCAGCACTCAATGTGATACTTCTCACACTCTTCCCCCACTCTTCCACTTGTTCTCAGGAAGGTTCAGAAGAAGGTTGTTTGAGGCTTTTTCAGCTGATTGTAGGCAGCTGCTGAGCACTCAGGTATGGCTTCCCTAAATGACACCTGGTGCTGCCAAGGCTCAAAAGGGGCAGAATTGACTTCTACAGTTTCTTTCTTCAGAAAGCAGACTCAGTAGTGGTATCTGTAGTCTGAAAGAGAGTATAAAAAGAAAATATTTAGAAATAGATTAATTTGACTGGCCTTATCTTGTTGGAAAAGTGCAGCAGAAGAAATGTAGACTTTGAATATTTTCTGTTGATGTTTTTTTTCATGAGTTTTCCCTTCCCTTGCAGCCTATCATCTTGTATTTCAAGAGTACTAATTTTACGTAAAACAAAATAGTATTACATTTAATTTGGTGTAACAGGAAAAGTCCCTTTCAAATGAAGTATTCTTCTCAGAAAGTTTTCTCCTTGGAAAGTAGCATTATTTTATGAATACCAGAAACATACATTGAAGATTGAACAGTAAGTATGTATGCAGCAGACAACGCAATGCATCAGCTTAATTTATTACCACTTCCAGACCAGATATTTCACAATAGAAAGTATACCTTGCATTAAATTTCCATTTGTCTTGAAGTCCCTTGCAGGGACTAAATAGTAAGAGGAAAGGTTTACTGTACTCTTTGCACTTGTCAGCTATAAAACTGCTACATTGAATGACTACTACTATGTGATCAATGATAATATTGAAGCAAACATGAACATTATCAGTAATGATGACAATGGGGAAGGGAAACAGGGTGGTATCTTACAAACAGTGTAAAACTATATTTCTACAACAGAAGAAGAATCTTGGCATAACCCTTGTCCCAAAGTAGTAATCAGTTCTGCTAATGTCAAACTGAGATAAGGCAGTAAAATTAACATTCTTTTGATTAGGAGAACTCAGATTAACATTGGAAGCCCTCTTTGATTATATCTGAGAAGAGGGGAAGTAATATGAGAACTCTAGAGGGAACGTGATAGCCTTTAAATGAACGCATTTTAGATGGAAGCTAACGGGTCTCTCATTCCTTTGAAGGCAGAAAAAAAGAAGAGCGCCAGACTGGCACTGCGTGAATGTCATGCAGCTTCTCTGATGCTCACTGTGCACTTCAGGACTGCTGCCATTCTAAAGGCCATAGCACAGTGCAGTGGTAAAATACGAAAAACACTGGAAATCACTGATGGTGGACAACATACCCGTCTCTGTTCAGTATATGGAAAAATCCTGAACTGAATAAGAGGAAAATATAAAGTCACTTACATGCTTATTTGTGATGATGTATTTTAGTGACACTGAGACTTTGTTTTAGTCCTCTGAATACATGAATCCTCCCCACAGCTTTTAATGAGAGAGTCTATATTTCTGTCTCTTTAGTGATTAAGTCAATTACCAAAAACACACACAACCTTAAATAGTATTGCTAAATGTAGAAAGCCTTCTGTTTGGATTCTCAAAAAGAGGACAATACATTCATTAATGTAGTGTTCCTTTTGTCACTGTGCCTATATGCCCGTATTGTGTTTTTTGGTGGGTTGTTGTTTGTTTGTTTTTGTTTGTTTATTTTTTTTGTTTGTTTTAAGAGATGAGGGAACATGTAGCAAAATAAACTGGTTCTATTTCCACTGTAACAAGTGGAGAAAGTCCCACGCATCTCCTGTTATACTGCTTGATATTTGTTACGGCTTACTAGACCTATATTGGCTTTTTTGGTTTTGTTTCATAGGAGATTGTAATACACTATGATAAATGATTCCTGTAAGCATGTATGGTTGTTTTTTTCCTAGAAACATGTGTAATGGATCCACTAAGTCAAGAGAAAGCCCATTGCACTTAGTTATAGCATTCCCAGAAGAAATAAATGCAGATGTCAAGGGAATGAATGAATGGAAGAAACAGTACATGAGATCTTGCAAAGGAGCTCAGAAATTTAGGGATTTCCTGCAAAAAGAAATCACAACCAGAGTATTCTTTCCAATAGCAACATCCATGCAGTGATTTACATCTTTTCTGAGCCCACAGAACACAAACTCCACTGTAACCTCTGTCAGTAAGTTCCACAAATCAGCTGGTTTTTTTTTTTCTTCAATATTTTTCATAATCACTGCTTTGGTGCCTTCTGGGAGCATTTTTTCTCCAGGTAGGAAATCATAGACAGTGTTACTGATTTTACATCTCACAACTGCAGATTTTTAAGGTGTTTTTTTCTTTCTTTCTTTTTTTAATTTATCTTTGTTGTGGAAATAATTGTTTTCCTTTCACCACTGAAGACTGTTGCTCTTAGAGCGCTGTGTTGTCTTCAAAGATTCTGATCCAGAAATGCAAAATAAAATGCTGTTCCTCCTTCAGACAAACCCTGAGCTTGTAGGCATGCTAGAGACTGATTATACACAGAAGGAAAAGGGCAAAATGTAAAATGTGTTCAAAGCATCTGGAACGGGCGCTCCGATATATACTACAGAGTGGTTAGAGACACTATTTTAGTTACACATGACGGTTCATGGAGGGGTTGACCACGGTAACACGTTCAAGAAATGCAGGAACACGTCCTGCAGATGGCACTGCTCCCTCACTATTACACTTCTCAATCGAGCCGTGACGCACGATTTGTAGTAAAGATACTATTTTTTCTCCTAGGGATGTGTTTGGTTAGTGCATCCCGAGCTGCAAACAGGAAAATGAGCTCTCCTTCAATGTGATATTAGAAACTAAAATCCCGTTAAAGCTTTAAAGATCAGTTTGGGCCATGTTTCTCTTACCTTTTTCAACAGAATGCTCATGCAGCTTTAATAAAATGTCTCTTCTTGGTTCAATGGACTAAAGATCTTTCTGTCTGTCCAATTTAGTGTGGAACTCCTTTGTTTCTGAAAAAAAAAAAAAGAAAGAAAAAAGAAAAAAGAAAGAAAAAAGAAGGGTTGCGGGAGTTCACTTTACAAGCTTACAAACATCCACAAACATGAAGACTTCTGTGTTTCTTTAAGAAAAGTAAAATAGCCCTTCAAGTGACGAGAAAATAGGTTAATTAATGAAGGAATAAATTTATACACACCCCAAAAAGATAGGTAGAGAAACATGCCCTACTTCAAGCAGCAACTCATGTTTGATCAGACTTTCACTGGAGACACAAGGCTAGCGAGTACACAGTAAGCTGGATGAGGAAAAGTTTTCTTCTCTATTATCTGTGTTGTGTTATCTCGGTAAAAGTGCTGGGTAAAATTTAGCATGAGATGGTGGCAAGGGAAACAGCACAGACAAAGCTAGACTTTGCTGGCAGCCTGTACTCATTTTATTTACCATAAGTAGAGATAGCAGTAATGCTTGCAGTTAATGTTTCATAATGTGTGCAAGACTAAATTGAAATGAAGAGTTTGCCTGAGTCACAGCATCTCCCATTCTTCCTCTGAAGATCCCTACTGGCTTTGTTTTCCTTACAGTAGATTTCAATTCTAGCACAGGACTCGTCTTGAGGAGTGGCCATTACTTCTGCTTGATTAATTACACTGATTTGGCCAGCCTATAGAGTCTTTCAAAAGCCATGTTCTTACATGCTTAGCAGAACTCTTTACAGACTTGTAAAAACCTTGCAGTATTCAATTTTCACTAGGTACACAGCTGTACAACAAACTCTACAGGTTATCTATCTCCATTTTACAAAGAGACATAACTAGAAAGGTGCCTACACTATTTGTGGCTGATGTGGGTAGTGCTCAGTGGTAAGGTTACAGCCACTGCACCATGCTGCTTTTTAATATGAGTTTGCTAAGTTCAGCCAAATCTGTTACTGTTTTTGCTACTTCAGGCATCCAGAAGGTGAAATCACAGAATCACAGGATGACCCAGGTTGGAGGGGACCTCAAGGGTCATGAAGCTCCAACCCCCCCTGCCACATGCACAGCCACCAAATTCCCCATTTAATACTAGACCAGGCTGCCCAGGGCCCCATCCAATCTGGCCTTGAGCACCTCCAGGGATGGGGCATCCACAGCCTCTCTGGGCAGCCTGTTCCAGCACCTCACCACTCTCTCTGTAAAGAACTTCCCCCTGACATCCAACCTAAATCGTCCCTCCCTCAACAAAACCATTTCCCCTTGTCCTGCAGTTATCTACCCTTTCAAAGAGTTGATTCCCCTCCTGTTTGTAGGCTCCCTTAGGTACTGCAAGGCTGCAATCTTCTTTTTCCAGGCTGAACAAGCCCATCGGGAGGTGCTCCAGCCCCCTGATCATCTTCGTGGCTCTCCTCTGGACCCTCTCCAACAGCTCCCTGTCTTTCTTGTACTGGGGGCTCCAGACCTGGACACAGTACTTGAGATGGGGCCTCACACGAGCAGAGTAGAGAGGGACAATCATCTCCCTGTCCCTGCTGGCCACCTCTCTTCTGACGGAGTCCAGGATACCATTTGCTTTCTGAGCTGCAAGAGCACACTGCTGGCTTCTGTTGAGTTTTTCATCCATCAGGACCCCCAGGTCCTTCTCTGCTGCTCTCAAGGACCGCTCCTTCCAGTCTGTATGGATGCCTGGGATTCCTCTGGCCCAAGTGCAAAACCTTGCACTTTGCTGTGTTGAACCTCATCAGGCTCACTTGGGCCCACCTTTCAAGTGTGTCATCCCTTCCTTCCACCGTGTCAACCACACCACTCAGCTTGGTGTCATCAGCAAACTTCCTGAGGGTGCACTCGATTCCCTCATTGATGTCATTGATAAAGATGTTAAAAAGCACCGGTCCCAAGACAGACCCCTGGGGGACACAGCTCGTTACTGGGCTCCACCTGGACATAGAGCCATTGATAACCACCCTCTGTCTGCGGCCTTTCAACCAATTTCTTGTCCACCAAGTTGTCTACCCATCAAATCCACATCCCTCCAATTAGGATGTGGTGGGAGACCATATGGAAGGCCTTGCTCAAGTCCAGGTAAATGACATCGGTTGCCTTTCCCTTGTCCACCAATGCCGTCACTCCATCATAGAAGGCCACCAGATTGGTTAAACATGACCTTCCCCTGGTAAAGCCATGCTAGCTGTCTCAGATCACATGCTCATTCCTCATGTGATCAAGAATGTCATCCAGGAGGATCTATTCCATGATTTTCCCAGGCACAGAAGTGAGACCGGCCTGTAGTTCCCCAGGTCCTCCTTGCTCCCTTTCTTGTAAATGGGAGTGACGTGACCCTTCCTCCAGTCATCCGGAACCTCACCTGACAGCCACAAGTTTTCAAATATGATGGAGAGCGGCTCAGCAACCATCTCAGCCAACTCCTTCAGAACCCTGGGATGCACGCTGTCTGTCCCCATAGACTTGTACACATTCAGTCTCATGAGGTGGTCTCAGACTTGCTCTGCCCTTACACTGGGGGGGAATTTACCACCCCAGTCCCCACCTAGAGGTTTAGGGATGCAGGGCTCAGGGGTGTGAGAAATACTGGAATCCTGGCCACAAGTGAAGACTGAGGCAAAGATCTCATTCAGTACATCAGCCTTCTCTTCATCCATTGAAGCCAGTTCTCCTTTTATATTTACCAAAGGAGGTACACTATGTGTGGCCCGTCTCTTGTACCTGTAGAATGTCTTCCTATTGCTTTTCATGTCCCTCACCAAGTTCAGTTCTGCTTGCACGTTGGCTTTCCTGATCCCACGTCTGCAGGTCTGGACAGCATCTCTGTATTCTTCCCAGGTAACATGCCCTTGTTTCCAGAAATGGAATCCCTGACTCCTGATTCCTCACATTTCTTTCATGTCCAGCAAATTGGAAACCACTGACAAAATAGGAGATGTATCTCCTGTTATGGAGACACAGACACTGTAATGCTCACGTTGTCCAGACCCCTAGCCAACCAAGCTGAAGTTAATTAGCAGAAAAAACAAAAAAAAAAACCAAAAAAAAACCCACCAAAAACTAAAAGAGTTTACTTATTTAAGATACTCTTACTGAATCTAAGACCTGAGGAGTGGCTGGATAATTCCATTCTTTGTCTTTTCTCCTCACACTCCTGCCACTCTTTTTCTTCCCCCTCCTTACTTTCCTTCCTCTTTGTGTTGCTTAATGATGACTGTCATTTCTCCTGTTCCTGCTCCTTATCACATGCAAACAAGCTTACAATTTGCTTTAATGCTCCTGTTGGAATTTTTTTGGTGTAAATTCACCAGGAAGGTAGAAGTGTGTTATCTACCCCAGATGTGAGTCTTGCTGATTTCAATGTTCTAAAATGAATTTTAGATGATTCTTCTTTGTTCTATTGTCTCTACTGAATTCACTTTACTATCTTTGTTACCTTTGAAAGAAAAAAGATTAATATTCTGTGCATGAAATACTCTTGGAAAAACACAGCATCTCATGCATATCACAGGGAGATACTAATCCAAATGAAAATATGTCTATTAGACATAGGAAGACATTCTACACATTCCTCTTCGAAGAGCTTGTCCTGGTCTCCCCAGCCCACATTGTTTCCCTCTGGCTCATTTTAATCTGACTCTCTAAAGTTTCCTTGACTGTCCCTTACTACTCTCGGCTTTTCCATTTCATGCCTTTATATACAGCAGATGAACGCTTTCCTTTGTGCTCTGACAGCTTTTTTTAAAACCAGCACCCCTGTGGTTTTTAACAGTGTTTATCTTTGGGCAAAATGACTTTTAACTGGATTATTTAAAAACAGAAAAACAACACAATTGCTGTTATGTTCCAGACTGAGCTTTTTAAGCAGGAAGCAAAAGGCAAACATTTAGCAGAGCTGAATGGTAAGCACTTCAGGTAACGAAATCTGATTGACAATCAGATTTTGTCAGTTGTATATCCAGGGCTGGCTTTAAGCATGAAGAAAATGGGCAGTAGAGTGGGCCAGCAGACTGAGAGTAGGAAAAAAGGAATGGCAAAATGGTCATGCCCCACTGGTTTCTCTGCCTTGGTCAAAATTCTGCAAGTCTGGAGGATGTAAGATGTTTGATGTGGCCATGAAGAAGTAAAAGTCCTCTTGGAAGTATCAATTATTTCCATCTCTCCTTCTTCTGGTTGCAGAAGGATCCAGTTCTCCAGCACTCATTCAAATGTGACACTTCCAGAAAAGAAGAAGTTTTACTTCAGTCCTCCTCTGAGGCTGTCCTCAGGGCTCTGCCTGCTCTTCCTTCTTCTTCTGTTCCCCTGCCAAAACATCCCAGGCTTGGCTCTATCACCATCCAGACTCATAGCACTAATTTGGCTTGATTCAGGACTGAAATCTTTGCAACTGCTGTGAAAGCATTACACACTACATAGAAATAGATTTTCAAAACTAGCAAGAGAAGGGCTGTCTAATGACAAAGAGAAAATTAATGGCAATTGTTTGGACTTGAATCTTTCTGTTAGAAGCTCAGAGCTGTCTGCAGAATGAGTTTTGTTTCTCTCTCATCTCATCTGCCACTGTGGTGATGTGAACACAGTAACTGCCTGGCACTGAAATATTACAGCACGGATAGCTACAGAGAACCAAGAGAGAAAATTAATAACACTTTTTTTTTTTCTCTCTGAGCAGGGTTTTATTAACATGCAGTAAATAAGGCACAAACCAATGTTAAACTGTGAAGATAAATATTTAAGTACATACAAGTAGGCACACAACACACCTAAATACATATATGTCTATAAAATAGATCAGTTACAGGATCAGCTACAGACCTTCAGAGTTCCTCTGCAGCTAGCAAGGTTGGGTTTCTGTGGGAAAAAAATAATAGCATGTGACATGTAAAAAAAAAAAAAAGCAAAAATAAGCATATCTGCAATATCCACAACCAGCAGAAACTAAAATCATACAGGGTACCCGGTTCTTACATCCCCCACTCTTAACAATGATTGCTTTTAGATTTCTGAGTTGAAATTGCTGTCTTAAAAAAAAAAAAAAAAAAAAAAGAAAAAGAAAAATTATCATCTGACTGTTGCAGTCTGTATCTCTGCTCCAGGGACTGAGGCACTCTGAGCTGACAGAATTTTGGATACAGAAAAGCTATCTGCTCCTCAGCAGAGAAACACTCAGCTAGGGGCAAGATGAGTTGCAGCGGGTTTCACAGTTACCAGCTGATAGGAGAGAAATGCTAAAACTGGAGTCCTGCTTTTTGTTCTGAGCTCTTGGCATATGTTTTGCTGGGTATCTACTGCTCTGCTTGTTTTTGTCTAGCATAATCCCCTCTCCGGTGTCTTTTTAAAAATTTCCCTGCCCTGTACTGTCCCCTTCTTCATTGCTTGTGTTCCATTTTGGGGACAGCCTTTGCAGCTCCAGTTCCTGGACCCTAGGATACCTATTCCTGTCACCTCTTCCTTCACTGTTATGAATTAGCTCTTCCTCTTGCATTTTCTCTATCTTTTTTAGCCTTTTTTTCTTCTCAGACTGCCACTTTTTCCTTGCCCTTGGAGCAAGGAGACCTAATGGCTGGCATTAGATCTCTGACATCTCTTCAGCACCCGTCCTTAACTCTTGCCCTCCTGTTATGCATCCTTCTGCAAGCAGTGCTCACCTTCTCCCTGCTGCTTTGGGCTCCCTATTGTCCCACATATGGATGATCCCTCTGTGGTCCAGCATGAGATTGCTCCCTCCTTCCTATGTTAGACTATGTTACACTTGACTCTGACTTAATACTTCTCAGAAAACGAAAGGTTTAGGACAAAAAAGCACATATTTTGGAATGGCATGTTTTAAATAAATATGATAAACAGAGAGAAGAGGATACATTTTCCACACATATCCTCATTACCTGAGTTTTCCTTCTGTTACCTGAGTTTTATTGTCCACCACTTTTTGTTCTCACAGTAGCAGAGAAATTCTAGGCTAAGCTTAGACTGAACCCTACTGGAAAATAAATAATAAATAACTTGCAAATGGAAATGAGTCTTTTGATGTATGCCTGTATAAAAACTTCATAAAAGTGAAAATGTATGTTTTTCCCACAAGAATATGTATGTCTTCAAAACGCTGTCATGGTTTTATATATTCTGCATTTAGTTATGTCCTCAATGTCTTAGGTCTTTCAGTCTTCTCTCTTTCAAAACATCATGCCTTCCTGCATTAAATTATAGTATCAAAGCTAACTGTGTGGAATACCACCTAAGAGAATAATATTGCAAAACCATTGCAAATCAAATTGAAATCTGACGTTCATAGGATTTAACCCATCTGATTTCTGTATTTATCTACCTCTTCTTGAGTATGTCATACAAGTTAATATCTGAGTTCCAAGAAAAGCAGAGCATTTCTATAGTCTATTCAGTCACTTATACAATGTCCAATATTGAGATAAACATTTACTGCATTTCTGCATTGTCTGCAAATTACTTTCTTTGCTTTATCTCTAATAATACCATTACAAACAATGATACATAATATTTCTCTCAGAGAGGCTGAGACTGAGAATTATGTAGAGCATTATAAATTAGCCAAATGAAAGGAACCACCCAGCTGACAAAAGTAATCATTGGCCCAAATGACCTTTGCTGTCTCAGTGCTTTTGACTGGAGAATTTGACAACAGCATGGGGTGGAATGCTAACATAATCTACGACTAATGCATGTATTAAGATTCTGCAGGTAGACTATTTTTCACTGTAGAGACAATGTGTTTTAGAAGTCAGTTAGTTGATATAAAGCCTGTTGGATTTAGTATGCTAGTAAAAGAAAGACGAATCAGTACTTCAGGTTTTTTTAAAATATATATTCTCCATTTCCACAGTAAAAATGTATCGCCAAGATTTTTTAGTATAGTTAAATATATTTTTGAGATCTGGCACAATGTTAAGCTTGTGTGGTGGTAAATCCAAGCATGTGGTATCCAACTACAAAAGTGATACTTTGTAATAATGATAAATCAATTTTCATTTAAGTGAAATATCACATAGTTCCCGAAACAAAAATGGTGATGGCAGGAGCCGGCAGGAGCTTAGAAGACGTACTCAGTCAAGGTCATATGTGCATAGACGAAAGTGTATATGGATGATGTATGTAGGGGCTTCGTAATGCTCAGAGATTTCCTTTTGATGAAATTTAATAACGAAATAGGCAGTCTCTGGTTAAACAAGTGAAGAGATATAAAGTCAATTCTTAGTAAAATTGCACACCTACCCTAACAGGAAAGCTCCAGATAATATTATCATTACATTATACTGCAAGGACACTATCCATTTCACCTAACTGTGATCATTTACCTCTGTTTTTAATCAAAGGAATATGTGTTTCTGAAGTATGAATCAATGTTCTCTTCTTAGATGCACATTTGAGGCTGCACTGAACAGATTTCTAGTGGTTCATCTTTCAGTTTCCACTGCTCTAGAGACTAGATAAATTACCGAGATTAGCTACCTCACTCGGCATAAGTCTGATGAGTTGAATTCATTCACAAGTACATTGGTTCATGCATGTATATATGTGTATATACATGTGTTATACTTCATTGTTTGGACACAAGGCTGTGAACAATAGAGTTGACTCATCTCTTGTTTTCACTACAACGCATACAAACAGGTAGTATGTAGGAGTGCTAATTTTGCCAAAATGTCCTGAAAGAGTTTACAGGAATAGTACTGGGAAGGTGCTGGGGTATCCCTGTGGCTTCTATTACCACCAAAGCCATCTCAAACCACTATTAGGTGCTTCTCACTGGAGTTCAGTTTTGGATGGACAGTGTGCTTTTAAGATTAACCTTGTGATCTCCTACTATCTTTCTTTTTCTTCTTTTTTTTTTTTTTCTTTTTATATGTACTGTCAAAGAAGACTCATCACATGAACTGTATTCCTTTGGGAGGGAACTAAATGTGAAAATAAGCTCCGGGAATGCTCCTAATGTGCTCCATCCATTACAGGGGAATTATTATACAAGACTGGAGCAGAGCTAGCCCGAAGTAACACAGCAAAGCATGTGTGGTGGATGTCAGCCTTAGCACCAGCTGGTTTTGCTTTTGCTCTTATGAAGCTATTTCTGTGGGGCTGAGCCATGTGATAATGTTGGCATAGCCATTGTATACTGTAGATCATGCTTGTACAGGCTTGCCCATCCACAAAGTTCTACTCAGCACTGCACATGTCACTCAAGATTGTTTTGTTGGAGGAAATGTGAGTAAGGAGGTTAGAGATCCAAAAAAAGCCAGTTAGTACTGCTGAAGCAGTCACTTGCATGCATGATCCAGATTGCCTATAGGAACACACTTGATTGTTTCAATTTAATCCTGACATGTTCAGTGCTAGATTATCATCTCACATATTTGTCATGTATTTCCTAATATTTCACCCAGTCATTTGTTTAGCACTATGTTAAAATAGCATCATATAATTAGTCCTGTATATGCCGTACCACTCTGAATGACACTCTTGGTTGTTCTCTGGTCTGGGCTGGGTTGTTCTACTGTTTGGACTCTACTATTTCCATGGCTGAAAAAAGGTGTCCTTATGGGACAAGCATAGACTCAATGGTTTGCTTCGGTCAGTGTGTCCCATACTCTGTCACTCATCTGCAAGCTATTAACCACATATGAAACTTAAACATTTTGCAGCAGATGCGTAAATCTCAGTGCCTTGCTGCCAGTTTTATGTTAAATCACGACTGAGAGAGTAAAGTGACCTGGACTGCTGTAAATCTGCGTATCTCACCTACTGTATTAAATAAGTGTCTTGGCTTATATGTTGCTACTGGCCTTTGTCTTCTAGACTGCATGATGAAATGCAGTGACATTGTAATCTGTAAGCATTGAAACATGAGAAAATGGTAATGTTTGTGTCAAGTGAGATAAGAAGTGCATCTAGCTTTGGTTTGGGATGTGAGAAATAGGTTGCTGCAGTTCATATTCCAGCACCACCTCCTGTATAAAAGTAGTCTAGGAGTGCATGTACCTAAGTGTATATATAACTATATATACAGAATGTAACAGACTTAACCTCACATTTTTTAGGAATGCCTGACTGAAGAAGTGCAGCTGAGCCTCATCCTTCCCTGACACAACTTAGAAAACTTTCTGCTAAAATAAAATTTGTTTTGAGGGAAGGGTGTATTTTTACTTTAAAGACTGTAGCAAACAATAACTTAAATCTTTGCATAGCATACTGATGGAACATATCATTGGAACATATCTCCAGAGGAAAACCTACTGCCACAGTTATATACTTTGTGTTGTCTGTGTTTTATTTTCCTCACGGATGTAGATATCATCTCAAGGCCAGCAGATTGAGAAGATATGCAATGCATGAAATATTGCCTACTAGTTTACAGCAAAAAGCAAGAATTCTTTTACTCGCTTTGCTACAGAAAGTCTTTAAGATTGGAAATGTAAATATTGTAATAGAGATTTCCTGATAAACAAGACATAGACTGTTTCTAAGGTCCTGACTATACCTCTAAATATAGAAGTGAGATGGTGTGTTGCAGATGTTTTCATAAATCATGGCTTGAGAAATTCTGATGTGTTTTAGAAATCAGAGAAACTGAAAATGCAGTGTACCGACTGTTGCTGCCCAACACTGTTATCTCCAGTCCTCAGGAAATTGACCTATTTTGGAAGACTTATACTCTCATTTGCTACCAGGGATGACTCAGTGATCAAGAAATCTAAATGCCTGCTAGGTATTTAGGTAATGGCAAAACATTTCAGTTTGTGTGAAGATGGTCTGTTCAAAACTGTAACAGTTTCATTGATAGCACTGAATCCTGTGGCATAGCTGAGATAGATCAATGCTGTTAATCTAAGAAAGCTGTTTTTCTCTCCCAGCTCATATTGTCCAAGAGTCGTGGCCCTTTTTGTTGCCCAGCTAGCCTTACTCCTTTTTTCCCTTTTAGAAAAATCTTGAAATTCTTTAAATTCATAGAGTTAGAAAAAGTCCCCTATTTCACTTACTGTAATTGCATTTCTGAATTCTGATTATTAGTTCCTTCTGTAACAAACAGATCCTCTTGAATCCACTGTTCAGATTTCTTTTAGAAATCGTGAGAAGGTTCTGCAGAACACTTGATTTTTTTTGCTGGTTAACCAAAGAAATATCTGGAATATTCTTCCTATTAAGAAAAGGATTGGAAAAGACTCCTAAGATCGTTAGTCCAGCAGTCCACCTACCACCAATACTGCCAACTAACCACATCCCTCAGTGACACATCTGCATGTTTCCGGTACATCTCCAGGGTTGGTGACTCCACCACCTCCCTAAGCATCCTCTTCCAATACTTCACCACTCCTCCTGTGAAGAAATTTTTGCCTAATTTCCAACTTCTCATTCAGAAGCACTCAAGTACACACCCTTTCTTTACCAAACAGGATTAACAAGAAAATGTCTGTTTTAGCACATGATTCTGGAAGATATGTTATCATCAAGTAAGGAATGAGTGCTGCATGCATTCAAAGTATCTACCTTGTGAAACAAGTGAAAGAACAGAAGGATAATTAGAATCTAAAGAAACCCACTATGCCTGTGTTATTTCAAACAGCAATATCTAATGAATGAGAACACAAAGGAATGCTGCAGTTGTCAGCTGAATACATGCCACAGTGCACAGCAGCCCTATAAATGCTTCTGAAAGATTTATGTACTTCTGTTTCTATCCTGGTATTCTGCGAGAGTATTTTATTTGGAGGATAATGTAGGGGGAGATAAGATAAAACTGAAAGAAAATGAGATCCCAAATTAGATCACAGATTAAGATGAGGAGTAAGGCTTCTCATGAATTATCATGGGCTTATAATGGAGTTACTGTATATCTCACACCCCTGAAAAACACTTAATGTGTTCTACTCAGTGACAGGATGCTTTTGGCTTAAAAACTAGATGGAATTCCAGCTTGGCTTAGCTAAATGACACATTCAGTAATTAATGCATATTTGGCTTTGTTACACTTGTGAAGATATGCTGTTATTCTGGAAGCTCATATACTAGGATCTACAAACATGATGCAGTATGCTCTCTCAAACACTGGAACAGGTGTCTGTGCAAGAAGCCTTATCTCTAGCATGATTAAGACAGTAACTTTGACTGGAGTATATGGATCTGAAAGATGTATTTGCTTCTTCTGAATTTTGTTTCTTCTTATTTCTGCCTGGCATTCACTGCTGGGTTTCCATGCTTAGCTTTGTTAGTCTTGATTTCCCTACTAAGGCTTGCTGGGTGGAATTCGGCTTTAGTAATCATCCTTCAAAACTCGCTTATATCAGAGCTCAAGTTAGCTATGTGCATTTGCACTTTTTTTCTTTTTTTTTTTTTTTTTTTTTTTTTTTTTTTATGGCACTGAAATAATAGCTTAGAAAAGGATGTCAGGATTTATCTAGTTTGCCACTCTGTACTAAAGCAGGATTTCATCTCCATATTAAATCTGTACATGTTTTATCGAGTCTACTCTGGAGTGTTCCCAGTGATGTTTCCCCAATTACCCCTCTTGGCAAATCATGTCATTGTCTAATTGTCCTTGTTTTTGGCACTTTTATTCCTTACTTCTAACCTAAATTAATTTTCCTTCTTCATGTTTCAGCCAATTACTACTTATGATATTACTCTTAATGATATTAAGTAATTCCTCCCCATCTTTTTGTGTTACTTCTCCTGAAGTATTTAAATGTAGTTATTGTAAGTGTTCTTTGCTATTTTCCTCTCAGCTGTACGTGTTAAATTCCTTTCCTGTCCCTTCAAAAATCATACCTACTAAATTATTAATCGTTTTTTGCTACCCTTCCTTCCATTTTCTCTTATTTATTCACATATTTTTGTATTTAGGAAAGCCAGAGTACAAAGGTAAATGGAACCTGTTAAACAAAGGAAAAGTGAATCTGAAATCTCTTTTTTTCCACAGCCATTCTAAGAAATTGTTTTGAAAGTTCATCAGGGTATTGCTTACTTAATTAGTTGGTTTTATGAGTACTGAATCACCATATTCTGTGGCAGCATAATTAACTTGCATTAATGAATCTAATAAGTAATCTGAATAATCAACATTCTTAAAGTACATCCATCACTTCATATCACCTTTTAGTTTGGTGTCATTCAGAAACTAATTTAATCCCACAGATGTTACTAGTATTGTAATTACATTGAGTTATACAGATCTTAATGGAAAGAACAAGAAACTTCTGATGGAGAAGGCTATAGATGACATTTAACAGGAAGTGAGCAAACTCATAGGTGACAAAAGTCAGCTGGTGACAGTAAATGTAACTACACCTACAGCACTGAGGAAGCAGCCCTCATCACATGAGTGTCTTTCAACTTGAGAAAGAGTCATATGCCAGAGAAGTCTTGGTTCAAAAATAAATGTTATGTAAAAGTACAACTTTGATAATCTTATTTTATATAACCATATTTTGTCCTCAGGTAAGCAGTTTGAGAAATCATTTTTTTGTTCCAAAAATGGTGGTTGTGCTTTAGAACTGGACTAGAACTCTAGTCAACAAGATTTCTGATCTACAGCAGTCTAGACAGAGAAGTTCTAGAAATGAGGTGTTTTTTTACCAGTTTATTATACTCTTGAGTGCACTTGGGAAGGTTTGATCAAGAATGTGGCAGCTGTTAGAAACCCTTTTGTGTTGGTACTGAATGCTAACATCAAGATACTCTCTTCACCATAGAGATTATAGTCCAAGACATTAAACAACACTCAGAGGAAGCAAATGAAGAAACTACTAGGTATTTTGCTTTCTTGCATTTCAGTATACACCATACTATTTCTCTGTGTTAGTGGAGAAAAGATAAGTGGATGCACATCTTTTCCTTACCTTATAATCTTGGTTTCTACTGCCACAGAGGAGTCATGGAGTACTCATTGTTTTCTGGTGCTGGATCATAATGGAGCTCAGCCAGGACAGATGGTTTGGCTGCCATCTGAAATGCCACTGTGCCATTTCCAAGAACACTTGCTAATTCTTCTCTTGATGGAAATCACAGTGAAGTTTGTAAAAGAGACTTCAGGGATTTCCTTTTCTTGTATCCCAATAGCAAAAATGACAGGAAGAAGGAATCACAGCTTTATACCATACTCTGATGAATCTGTTGGCTGCAGATTTGTTCTTTGATCAGAAAGAAGGATTGCATTTTATACTTTACAGAAACAAAACGATTGAGAAATAATAATCAGACCAAGTTTAATGAGTTTGAACATTTATAGAATATTTTGATAAAAACCATCATAATGAAGTTGTGTGTTGTTTCTTTTTTTTTGAGGGAGAGAAAGAGAGGGAGAGAACTAATGCAGATGGAGACTCTCACATTGTCTTTCCT
This sequence comes from Tetrao urogallus, assembly GCF_951394365.1. Classification (NCBI taxonomy): domain Eukaryota; kingdom Metazoa; phylum Chordata; class Aves; order Galliformes; family Phasianidae; genus Tetrao; species Tetrao urogallus. The sequence goes on along the minus strand of NC_136813.1, from coordinate 79,512,588 downwards.
TCAGTGGGACAATAGCATTGTCTAAAAGGCACCTTCAACAGGGTGGGGCATCACATGTGCAGTCACTGAAGCATAAAATCACCAACGTTGGAAAAGACTTCCAAGATCATCCATTCCGACCATCTGCCTACCAACATCATTTCCCCACTAAACTGTGACCCATTGTACATCTAAACATTTCTTGAACACCTCTGGTGATGATAATTCGATCACCTCCCTGGTCAGCCCAGTACCTCACTACTCTTTTGAAGAAGAAATTTTTTCTCATATCCAACCTGAACCTTCTAGTGCAACTTGAGGCCTTTCCCTCTTAATCTATTGCTAGTTACCTGGGAGAAGAGGCTGACCTCCACCTTGCCACAGTATCAGTAGGGAGCTATAAGTCCTCCCCTGAGCCTCCTCTTCTCTAAACTGAACAATTCCCTCAGCTGCTCCCCATAAGACTCGTGCTGCAGACACTTCACCAGCTTTGTTGCCCCACTCTGGACACATACCAGGGCCTCAACGTCTTTCCTGTATTGAAGGGCTCAAAACTGAGCACAGCACTCAAGTGCGGCCTCACCAGAGCTGAATACAGGAGGAATGATCACCTCCTTGCTCCTGCTTGCAACACTATTTCTGATATAAGCCAGGATGCCATTGGCCTTCTTGGCCACCTGAGTCTTGCAGCGCGAAGGGTTTGTATGACCTCATTAGAAAGTAAATTGCAGCTTTAATCTCAAGATCATTTAATATTACTTAAGTTACACTGCCCCACACTAGGAAGATGCTGACTGTATGTGATGGTATGTGATTCCTTGTCTGAAACTCAAACTATCGTATTTGCAAATGCTGTGCATGACATTATAGCACACCAATCATTTCACTCTGACTGAAGCAATTCTTTTGGGGGACATGTGCCTATCTGGCTGCTTACTGGAGTTGGCCTGCCCCAAAGCATATATTGTGTGGAGAAGGGAAGCAGGATGAGAATGTGTGGGTGGGACACCAGACCAATTTTTTTTTCTCAGATTCTGGTTCTTCACAAAAACAGAGAGACCATTTCATCTAATCTAACGGCAATGTACCATTCTGACAGTTTGCACTCATTTCAGAAAACACAGTTGTGAGAAATGAAAAATAAACAGATATTATTGTCCATTTGAAAGCAACTATAATTCTGACAGGGCTCAGCAAATGGATTATTGTTATTTGGAATCTGGGGGGTGACTGTTTGCAGTGCAGAGCTGAGCTATACAGGCTGTTATTCCACAATAGTTGCTGCATTTCGCACCTGGCCATATCCAGATTCATATTAAAGAATAATTCCATGTAAAATCACCAGTCTGATGCTTCTTGTACATATGCCATTAAGAAAAGCTTTTCATCATACTGGAAAACCTCCTGACACAACTCTCAGTAATGTCCCTATTACACTTCTTACAGAGCAACAAGAATACTGACATTCAGCAAATAACGTAACTGGAATTTTAATTCAGACTGAAGTCAAGCTTTATAGGGCTTCTGAAATTGAAGTTATGGCTACAACAAAATCTCTGTCATTACACTGTTTTGAACTGCTTCTAGATTCAAATCTGAGCACAGAACACAGAAGAATCTGAAGGAAAAATCCATGGTGGAGAGGATGTGAACACGGCATAAAATTCGGTTTAATTTTATTTACTCATTTTTTTTTCTTTTCTATGAAAATAACTTTCAATATTTTACATGAAAACAATGAAGATTTTGCAGGACATAATAAATAAATTAATAAAATAATAAATCTTAGTAATATTTCAGATGAAATAAGACAATATAAATTCACTTAGTTACTGAGAACAACCTGCTGGGGAGTTTTTTTTCCTGTGCCCTCACTCAAGAATACAGAGAGGGTAAAAAAGAAACAATTTGAATGCTTCCTGACTTTGTTGATATTTCCACAATAAATGCTAAAATGTTCATTAGACTCAGAGTGAAATATCTCTTGTTTTCTTTTTCATGTTCCACAAACTTAAAAGCAACAATAAACAAAATCATATTTAGATATTAAGCTCTTTCTGAATCATGGTTATGATTTTGCTCTCATTTACGCTGCCATCAAGGCAAATTTATAAATGCAGATTTTACAGTATGCATTATTTCCAGCTTACATTACAGAGGAAAAATTATTATGATCATTTACAGTTTTTCTTTTCCAATGACATTACGTGGAATCCTTAATGATCTATTCTGCAGTAGCAACTGGAAGTCACAGTTCAACAGAGCAGTGTTGTGTTAGGTCCTCTACAAACATGGCTGGAAAAAGTCCAACTCTGAAAGATCTTTCACTCTTTGAAATGCTTGAGGAAGGAAAAAATAATGATTCACTTTTAGTAGGTGCAGAAATGCATCACTGAAAGGTGATGTGACTTGCCCAGGGATGTACATGAAACCTCTGGCAAAGTTGGGATTTATACTTTCATCTCACTGCTCAGTGCCTTAATCAGAAAAACTTCATTCCTCTTACAGTCTGAAAGTGACCCAGCTCAACTGCAAAATATTTCTAATTCCTAAGAAATAGATTGTCTGGCCATTCTGAGTTCTAGTGTACCTTATGATCAGTTTGCACAAATTCTCAGTCTCAAAATACCCCTAGATGAATTGGGCAGAATTCAAATTTGAGGGTCAGTTTGTGGGATTCAGAACACACATTACCGGGGAGTGAGATGCTTTAGCACAACAGTTTGAGTGTATTTTCAGCTGCCAACACATACAATAGCTGTAGGCACAGTCTGAGATCTCTCAATAAATTAGAAAAAGGAGCTGAGATTTTCAAAAGCATTTCTTTTTTTTTTTCTTTTTTTTTTTTTTCAATGTATTATATGGCTCTTACTCTATGTTCTTGGCAAGCTACCCTGTTCCTTTGTAATTAATAAGTTTGTATTATGCTGAATATAACAGCTGGATGGTGTTCTTGTTATTACAGTATTTCCATTGATTACCAGCCATCACTGTACAGTGGGGTTTGCTATCATAGTGAAGGTATTGGATTTCTCTTAGGTTGATGTGCTAGCAGCAAGGTGTGTAAGGGCAGATTTTTAAAACAGTGAGCAAAATGATTAACATGAGACTGAAGGGCGAAGTAATAAAACTTTAAAACCACTAACTAAGCCTGGAGGCCATGTAAGAACATTGTAGTAGAGACACAGATGGTGTGCATACAGATGAGCTGGAAGACTTAAAAGAGAGAGCAAAACTGTATGGCTAACTGGAGAATTATGTAACTTCACTGGGGCAAGAGAAGAATTATTTTCCAAAGCAAAAACCCACTATAGACAGCAAAGAGAAACATGTACAGAAAGCTACGGTAGGCTCACTACCAAGAGAAAACTGAGGATTGAGGCCGTGGAAAGAACAAATAGCAAAATATGGAAAATAGTGAAACAGCAAAGGGTGATTTGGAGGCGCGGAAAAGAGGTATGCTCCCAGTTAGCACTATTGGGAGTCTCTGCCTGTGATTTCAGAATCTCTGACAGTAACTTTGGCTCTCAAGGCATCTATATATGTTCACTTTGCCTGATTGTCTTGGCTGAATGCTGAACTTCTGTACACATCAGTCCAAGACCTCCTTTATTTTTATCTACTGAACCTAGCAAGATTCCTGCTGTCTACCTTTGGCTCTGTACTATGTGTGCTGATCAAACTAATGGCACACACACTAATCACTTTGGAGATAAATTTCTAAAAGAGTCCTTGATTTTCTGCCCAAGTAAAGAAAGGATGACTCAATCCATGTAACCTCATAATAGTAACAAAATGTTCTTCTCTCCTATCTTCTATTAGTGAGTTCTTCTCTATTTTTTAAGGTGATAGCTCTTGCCACCTACAAAGCTAATGCAGTAGATAAAGATATAATTTTTCTGTCATTCCCCTGGAATACCTTACACTAAATCTGAATTTTCATTCTAAATTTCATGGATACCTGCAATGTTTGCCGCTGCTCTACTCACAGGTGATTTATTCTGAACCCATGCTGACAGAAAGTCCTGAGACTGAAAACGCGGCACCCTTTTGTACTTGAAAAGCTAAGGTCTGGGTAAGAACACCCCTCTGGAACTGTCAGCTGGATGTGGGAAGCAGAGCAAGAGAGAATCTCAGGCAATCACAGAGGTTGCTGATTAAGCATTCTGCTTTTTTTTTTTTTTTTAAACACCTTCTGAAGCACCTTAAAAACCTTGACTAATCATTTAAACTAAATGATTACTGTCTCCAAAGAAAACCATCAAGAGATTCTAATTACTACTCTTGGGTTGCTACTACTTTATCTAAGCTGTCAATTGCACCACTTCACAGCAGTAAAAAATGATTTTCCTTAGAAAATGAGAAAGGATTCTCTGTCCTTCTGCACAACACCTTAGGTGAACTGTGTCTTGCTTTCCAATCATTCTTGGAGCTATCCTAGTCTGGGCACCAGGTGTGTTCAGATTCTCAAAGTCTGATCCCAACTTTCTTTCATTTTTCAGCTTATTGCTATTCTGCCAAAATGTAATCAATTCTTTTATCCTCATCTTTGCTGTTCAGTGCCTATGAATGTGGAGCTCTTTGTGCACCTTCAGTTTAGAAAATAATAAGCTTTAGCAATATCACCTCCTGTTCTCAACCTGACAGCTTCAGTACTCCTTGACCCTTGAGATCATCCTTAGTTTCACAGCTTTGCATCTGAACTCAGCATGAAAAAACTCTGAGCACCACAGGAAAAGGAAAGAAAGACAAAAATAATTTCATTTCATATTTGTCTAAATATTATACTGATAGTAATTAACCCATGCCCTTGCAGATGATGCACTTGGGATCTGCAATTGGCTTATTATCTAATAAAGATGACTCCTGTTTCATTATCCCTTAACTGTCTGTGTTTGCAAAACAATTGTCTAAACGTATGTGTGTAATAAACAGTACTGCTGAAAAGATGCAAAAACTTTAGAGATGTCATCACTGTCTGTGTTAATGGATATGTTTTCAGAAGAATTTTATTTGTATGTGTAACTTCAAATTTCACCGCATTTTAGAACGGATTAACAATGTTAGAAACATGGATGGAGTATATTTAACAAGGCTATTTTGTGCCAAAACTAAATCTTTGATTCAGTGGCTGTAAGTTCTGCATTCTTTCTGTATTTTAGACAGGAAGAATAAAACACTGTGCTATAATAAGGCTAGTGACATTTATTGAACTTTCTGCTATTTTGAAGCCATGTGATCTAAGTATAACCCCCGATCCCTGTGTTGTCAAAGTCCAGCTATCTGTAACCCTTTCTCTACCTTCTGTACATACTGACACAGTACACTGCATGGAGGAACAATACATTGCTGGATGTTGCTGGAGGTTGACAGCAAAACCAGGTACTCAGAACTACTGAAAGTCTCTTTCTTGCTGCTCTATTTCTTCCTTTGCAATGTATTCTTTCTGTCTGATCAGTCCATGATCAATCATGCTGATTCCTGAGGTGCTTTTGAGAAATCCTGAGTTGAACTGATTCCTGTATGCACTGCTGCACAGGAGTAGCTCTGGGTGGGTCCTGTTACCATCTCTGGCCCAGCTCCGCTCCTGATGGTGGGCCAAGGCTGCCTGCTCCAGCCCTGCTGTGTCCTGACTGGGGGCTGCTCGTGGGTTGCAAATGGGATTCCAGAACTGATGCTGTTAGCTTGCAGTTTCTCACAGACCATGAGGCTTCTTTAACAGTGGAACAGAGTACTTTGTGAGACTGCCCGATAAACTTGCTTCATCTTATCCTCCCCTTCAGAATTTCTTCTTATGCTGACAATAATAGAAGCAGCCTAACAATCGTAAGTGCCACAAAAGTACAGAGGGAATAGGTGCTAGTGGATACTAAGGACAAAGAAACTGCATTTTAGATTGGATTTTTTGCTTGATTCATCCAGCTTATTCTTTTGTTTCCCTGCATGAATCTCTTTCCCAAGAGCAGCTCAAAACTATCTGCAGCCCTGACAAACCTCTCTGCTGGCGGTGGCATCTCATTCTCTGCCTTTTATATTTCCTGGGGGCCTCATGATTGCTCTTGATCATATGACATACCTAGAGAGGTAGTCATAAAAGCAAGAGAAATAAAGAGCATTTAGTAAAATAAAAACTTGGAAGGAGCTGCTTCTGCTATTGCCAAAGCAATTATTCTGAGTCTTCCTGCTTTTCGTCTCTAAGTAGTTCCCAGAAGAGAGGGAAGATTGTAGCAGACCACATGAATTGCTCTGATGGCTGCAGTTCTTTTTTGGTTGTTCTCTTCTCTGGTACATCTCAGATGTAGGTGGGGATTAATAGAACTGTGAGTAGACTTTAATGCTGGTTATCTCTGGAACCCTATAATGGGTCCCTGCATACGAAGTTCTCCATGGAAATTGGTTGGTGCTTCTTTCAGGTGAAAATTGAGCACCATTTGCCTCTAGCAGTCCTAAAAACCAACTCCTGTTTGGATCACATCCCAAAGATACAGCCCAAGTTCAGCATTTTCTTAATTTGTGAGGGGTCTGCTAATTACATCCTGCTGAACTTTTTAGCTGAAGAGGAACTGAAACCTACAATAATTATCTTCCATAAAGTTGCTTTTATTGCTTAACTTTTTTCTAAATAATTCTTGTTTCTTTTGAAATAATGTAGTAAATTCCCACTAATTTGCATTATTTTACTTTTATTGGTAAATGGTGTAACCGTCACTTGGCTTTCATAGGTCCTTACTTGTTAGTATAAATGCTACTCAACATACTTAAATTAAGTGTAATTCAATAAAAGTGGTACCTTCCTAGTGTGTCTGTATCCACGCATCTTATTATCTTGAAGTCAGATGTCTATTTGAATATTCCAAGATATTTCATAGTGATCTCATATTCCCTTTTTAAAGAGAAATTAATGAGCCAAATAATAATCATTCTAAAAACATAAAGCATTGCAACTCAATAAAGCAATTTTTATGACTAGAGCTTTGCAAATAAAACTTCAACTGAAAAATGTTTGTGGATCAGAAAAAAAAGACATAAGGAATCATGTAGATTCAGAACTGAAGTGTGTTCACTTTTTGATTGGTCCAAATTATTTATGAGCTAACAAAACATAACCGGCCTGAAAATTCTAAACATTTGGCATTAGATAATATTATATTCTGCTGGACACAATTACCATTTTCAGCTGGTTCATGTCAAAACTACATAAATGCTCAGTTTCCCATACTTTCATTTCTTCTCTAGCTGAACTTTTACTACAGTGAATAAATAGAGCTAATATTTCAAATATTTTATGGGCTAAATAAACAAATTATCATTGCTTATTTAATGCCTACATACCTACACGTAAAGCTGTAAATGTTGGAAAAAAATGTGAGTAGTGGTGACAGGTGGTACAATTTGGAAAGCGCTTGACTTAAATTTCATAGGCAGTATTAATGAATTGCTTACCGAATGTTTCAATTGCCTGAATAGTCTGCAGCTGTAGAACAGAGTGAGGCCTGAGCCTCTGCAATTCTTGTGTTCCTTTGAACAGTAAATCCCAACTTAAAAGCTAAGATTTAGAGAAGGCAGAATAAAGTATTTGGTATAAAACATCTTGAAAAACATTGTTTTATTATAGCAACATTAAAAATCCCAATATTAAAGCAGATAGTTTCATCTCTTCATAATGAATTTATAGGTGAAAATAACCTTTTTATTTATGCCTTTGTTACAGGATACAAGCTGTATATCCAAATATTTGAAGACCTATTTTCATGTTTTATCTTCAACATTATTATCCTTATATTTATTTTCAATGTTTACCTGTCACTCTTTTTTTTAGTTTAAACTTTGGGGAATTCATAAACAAGGTTTGCTTTTCCCATACATTTATAAACATTACTGTTAATTTCATTAATGCAGTTCATAAAATCTTTAGCTTTTCATATAAAAGTGACTTTTTAAAATTAGTTCAGATGAATTCATAGTAGAATAATTTTATTTGGATATTGTTGCAGAAATTCAAGCTCTGTTTCTAAGATGTTAATTATTGTTGTCTGAAATCTTTCATTATCTCTACATTTAAATCTTATAATTAGAAAAGTCAAACCTGTCTCTCATTTCATAAACCAAAATATTACCATCTTCTATGCTTGTGATTATTTTGAAAAACATATCCACTTGTAAAAGATAAAGTAAATAAAGCCACCTCAGGATTGTTGAAAAAATCAAAAAACTTGGAAACCTGTCAGTGGCAAAAAATATCTCTTTTGTTAAGATGCATATTGTCTCTTAGCTGCAGAGAATCATCCCTTATACGAAGGTAATGGCTCTGTGGATTTTGGAGAAGGAGTGCTCCTGGAAGCAGCCCGGGGGCTGACTCAAAGCTGCCCCGTCTGTATCTACTGCTCTGCTCACTGCTCACAACCTCCCAACCATGGATGAGCTTGGCTGTGGGAGGTTAGAAACCCAGCCCAAAGCTGACCTGTTAGTGGGGAAGGTTATCCCGCAGCCATTTAAAGATGGAAAACTGAACAGTATAGTGGGTTACAGAATTAACAGGCTGGTATAGTTTCTGCTGATGCTTCCAGTTGGGAATTGGGACTGTCACAGTGACATAGCACACACACAGTTATTCGAGATGGTCTGCTACATGCAAGAATTTGTCAGGACTCCACCTGCCAGCTTCTGTGGCAGGAGCATGGCTGTCTAAGTGGGTGTATCAGGAAGAGTCATCAGTTGGTAGTCATGACAAATTCATGTAGGAGGATCTGGTCTTTGTCTCCTTCAAAAGTGTGAGCCTCTTCAGGAAAGACTGTCTCTAGGGAATTATTCTGAGCAGATTTCCATAGGTCGAAGTCACAGCTTCTAGCACAGACCATTTAGTTATCAATGAAAGATCTGGATAATGGTGGACACTTCTGATTAAGGATTTCAAATGCAAACAGACACTGACTGCAAAATAATGCCTTGTGTGGGTCTTACGATATCCTAAAGATGTGAATCTAGCCAGAACTATTTCTCTCCTGAGAAAGTTCATCTGCGCTCCAGGGTGAATCAGCTGCTGCTGTTTTTTCCTGTTCTTTAGTGGAACAAAAAGCAAATAAAATAACAGACTCTGTCCATCTTAATCACATTTTTTCAGAATAAATTTAATCACATGGCAACTGCTGATTTTATTTATGTTGCTTTATATCCAAAGTGGCTGTCCTATTAAAAACAAAAGTATACTCCACATTCTTTTTCATTTAAGCCTTAAACTACCAAAACAGAAGTTCAGCAATTAAGATTTCAGTGAATTATCACTGGGGTTTATCTGTGTTATACTGAAAAAGTGATAATGAACTGACAAACATATATATACAGAAATACAAGCAAGGCCTGCTCCCTCAAAACCACTTACAAAGAACTGCAGAAGTAAGAGCAAATGAAACAAAGCAAAACCGTCATTATAACACTTCCAGTCTGAATACAAGCATAAAACCCAATCATCCTGCTTTTTAAATCTGTAGATTTTGGTACCCTGCCAAGATAATCAAGATAATTGCCAGCTCGTTTTTTTCAAACATTAAAATAAAATTGTTTAGCAAGCTTCTTCAGAGTAATTAGGAACACCTCACATCTGCATTGTGAAAAGGACAATTTAAAAATATTTAGCTTAAAGCCACAAGGCAAGAAAAATGGCATTCCATGCTTCACTCATCAAAAAAACAGGACATTTAACTGAAAAAAATAAGATCATCATATCAAGTAGGACAGCTGGCCATCTTACTCTAACATTTAAATTACCAATCTGCTTCTTATCTTTAATGTTATCAGGTAAAGATCAGGAAAGTCTTCTTTTTATTTAGTTTTGGAAATGAGAAAGCTTTGGCCTGACTTATGGGAGAAAATATTTCTTGATATTCTCTCTAGTGACTGCTTCAGGACACCATTTGCTTGTGAAAGGGTGAAGGCAGGGGCTGACTGATTTAACAGAAAGACCAAGAGTAAGCTTGTAAGATGAGGGCACCACCTCCAACTCAGGAGGAACCATACCCAGCTGAGAAGAAATCTGTAACTTTCTCCCAGCCTAAGGGGCATTAATTAGTGCTATCAGACATTGCCCCAGTTCTGTTTCTGAGATTGGAGAGGGATGCCTGGGATCTTGTGCTAATCCAAATCCCCTGACACTGAGAGATGCATGAAAGAACCTCCACTACAGAAAGGCTGTAGTGTCCCTTTGGTAGTTCTCCATGCTGTTCAAATGCTTAATTATTTCTTAGGTTTGTGAGGAGTTCTCAATACTCACTCCATATTCTGATAAACAAAATAACCTTTGTATGTGGAAGATCTGAGTACAAATTTTTATTCCAGACCAAAAAGGGGGAGTCAGTCCTAGCCCCATTGTTTTACATGAATGAGTGAGAGATAATCATCAGACATTCTAGAGCTGCCTGAAGGCTTTTTAAACAAATATCACATTTGTCAGTTTCTCTTAGGAAGTTATGGTTAATAGACATTTTTATGTCTAAAGGACTACCAGGGCTCAGTATACTCAGAGTGGACAGTGGCAGGGTGATGGGACAGCAGAGCAGTGAAACATGGGCCTCCTAAGTGGCCCCATCCTACCATACCCAAAGGTGGTAAGAAGAGCTGAGCTGGGGATGGTGAGCGGGGCCCCAGTAGATCAGACAGGGGCAGGTGATGGATGGGGCTGGCAGTGACATGGCTCTTTACAGGACCTGGGGGCTTAGAGGTTGATGGGGTGAAGGTACATGACAGGAGGCCAGAGGTGAAACTGGTCAGGGCCATCAAGACCAATTTATGTATTCTGGTCCCTGCCAGTAAGCTTGGCTTAGAAATACTCATTAAAGTCAGCACTAAACTAAACACTCATCTTATGTGAAAGAGTGAAGGTGGTAGGCAAAGGAGGACTGAAACCACAAATGCAATTTGAAATATGTACAAAAAGAAAGATGCACATTAATAAAACATGTCCTACTGAGATAATTCAGCATATTATCTCAGATCACCTATAGGAGAATGCAACTCTCAAACTGTCTTTTTCATTTTCATGTAAAATAAACAAATTAAAGTCTTTTCAGACCACTATGTAAATCAAAACCTAAACAAAATCATGCAATTGCTGACCATCTGCTTGCAGAGAATGTTTTTGACAGTCATAAGCTGTTTAATGATGTTGCCAATGTTAACAATGCCTATAAATTAGAGGAGTCATGTGCCTTGAAACCATTTGCTCTCACATGTATTTTTCTGAATACCTTCATTGTCATCTTTAGACCTTGCCACTGGAATTAATCCAAAGTAGAGTGCAATTAAAGCCGGCTGACAGCTCAGCTCTCAGAGTAGAATGTTGAGCATGGTCAAATGAATGCTGTTTCAAGTTCTGCCAACGACCAACTGATGTTTCAGAAAAAGGCAACATTTAAAGTATATAAAGTACCTGGTCATATTTTGCAATGTTGACCATGGCTTAAAAACCTTTCTTTGAACCCATTATGATTTGTCTTCTGCCACATTGACTGTAATTTTTGAGCTGATCATGTGTAACTGCAAAATTTGCTCATAAAATTATCTGCTTCTTCTTAAACTCAGCTGTGGGACATGAAGTCTTGAGCTCTTCCAGCAATGAGTAATGGAAAGATTACTTAACATTCGTGTTGTATTGACCTAAATATTAACACTTTTTGTTAAATGTTTAGCATGACTTAACTGATTAGAAAATATTTTGAGTTTTCTTTTTGAGACACATCGTGAAATAAGGTGATATTTGTGTGAACTCATGCCAGCTGTTGAAGTGAGTCCTAAGCTCGGGGACCTAACTCCCTGAGAAAAAGAGGAATGTTGATTCCCAGCTTACGAACTTGTAGATAGTAGAATCATAGAATCATAGAATCATAGAATCACTAAGGTTGGAAAAGACCTAAAAGATCACCCAGTCCAACCATTCACCTATTCCCAATAGCTCCTACTAAACCATGTCCCTCAACGCAACATCCAGTCTTTCCTTGAACACCCCCAGGGTCGGTGATTCCACCACCTCCCTGGGCAGTCCATTCCAGTGCCTGACCACCCTTTCTGAAAAGTAATACTTCCTCATGTCCAGCCTGAATTTCCCCTGGCGTAGCTTGAAACCATTCCCCCTGGTCCTATCACTAATGACACGAGAGAAGAGGCCGACCCCCAGCTCACTACAACCTCCCTTCAGGAAGTTATAGAGAGCAATAAGGTCTCCCCTGAGCCTCCTCTTCTCCAGGCTGAACATTCCCAGCTCCTTCAGCCTCTCCTCATATGGCCTGTGCTCCAGACCCCTCACCAGCTTCGTTGCCCTTCTTTGAACACGTTCCAGGGCCTCAATATCTTTCTTGCAGTGAGGGGCCCAAAACTGGACACAGTACTCGAGGTGCGGCCTGACGAGTGCTGAATATAGGGGAACAATCACCTCTCTGCTCCTGCTTGCAACACTGTTTCTGATGCAAGCCACGATGCCATTGGCCTTCTTGGCCACCTGGGCACACTGTCGGCTCATGTTCAGCCGAGCATCAATCAATACCCCCAGGTCCGTTTCCTCTACGCAGTCCTCCAGCCACACCGCCCCAAGCCTGTAGCGTCGCCTGGGGTTGTTGTGGCCGAAGTGCAGGACCCGGCATTTGGCCTTGTTGAAACTCATCCCATTGGCTCCAGCCCAGCTCTCCAGCCTGTCCAGATCCCTCTGTAGGGCGTCGCTACCCCCAGGCAGATCCACGCTTCCAGCCAATTTGGTGTCATCTGCGAATTTACTGAGGGTGCACTCGATGCCCTCATCGAGGTCATCTATAAAGATATTGAAGAGGACAGGCCCCAGCACCGACCCCTGCGGAACACCACTCACGACCGGTCGCCAGCTGGATTTGACTCCATTCACCACCACTCTCTGCGCCCGGCCCTCCAGCCAGCTCCTTACCCAGCCAAGAGTGTATCCATCCAAGCCTCTGACTGCCAGCTTCTGCAGGAGAATGCTGTGGGAGACAGTGTCAAAGGCTTTGCTGAAGTCTAGGTAGACCACATCAACAGCCTTTCCCTCATCCACCAGATGGGTCACTAGATCATAGAAGGAGATCAGGTTGGTCAAACAGGACCTGCCCTTCATGAACCCATGCTGGCTAGGCCTGATCCCCCGGTCACCCTGCACATGCCGCATGATCTCCCTCAAGACGATCTGCTCCATAACCTTCCCTGGCACCGAGGTCAGGCTGACAGGCCTGTAGTTCCCCGGATCCTCCTTACGACCTTTCTTATAAATGGGAGTCACATTGGCAAGCCTCCAGTCATCTGGGACCTCACCAGTCAACAAGGAGCGCTGACAGATGATGGAAAGCGGCTCGGCTATCACCTCCGCCAGTTCCCTCAGCACTCTTGGGTGGATCTCATCTGGCCCCATCGACTTGTGACAGTCCAGCTGGAGCAGTAGGTCTCTGACTGTTTCTTTCAGAATCGCAGGGGGGTTAGTGTGCTCCCCGGCCGAGATTACCAGGTCAGAGAGAGGGGTATCCTGAGGATAACTGGTCTGACTTTTAAAGACAGACGTAAAGAAGGCATTCAGAACCTCCGCCTTTTCCTTATCCTCAGTGGTCACATTCCCAGCCTCATCCAGCAAAGAGTGGATATTCTCCTTTGTCCTCCTCTTACTGTTAATGTATTTATAAAAGAGTTTCTTATTCCTTTTCACACCAGCAGCTAGGTTAAATTCAAGCTGGGCTTTTGCCTTTCTGATTTCACCTCTACACATCCTAACAACTTCCCTGTATTCATTTTGAGTGGCCTGTCCCTCTTTCCACAGGCGGTAGATTCTCTTTTTCTCCCGGAGCCTCAGGAATAGCTCCCTATTCATCCACGCCGGTCTTCTTCCCCGCCGGCTCATTTTGCAGCTCAGGGGGACTGCCTGCTCCTGCGCCCTTAAGACTTCCTTTTTGAAGAGCAACCAGCTCTCTTGGACCCCTTTGCTTGCTAGGACTGAATGCCAGGGGACTCCCCCTATTAGTCCCCTGAACAATTCAAAGTCCGCCCTCCTGAAGTCCAAGGTAGCAGTATTACTATTCCCCCTCCAGGCTCCACCGTGAATCACGAAGTCTATCATTTCATGATCACTCTGTCCAAGACAGCCTCCAACCTCCACATCTCCCACCAAACCTTCCCTGTTTGTGAACAGCAGGTCTAGTGGGGCAGTTCCTCTCGTGGGCTCTCCGACCAGCTGTATCAGGAAGTTGTCCTCTACGCATTCCAGAAACCTCCTAGACTGCTTCCTCTGTGCTGTGCTGTACTCCCAGCATACGTCAGGGAAGTTAAAGTCCCCCATGAGGACAAGGGCAGGCGACTGTGCAGCTTGTGCCAGCTGCTTATAGAATACCTCGTCTGTTTCTTCATCTTGATTTGGGGGTCTATAACAGACGCCCACCAGGGTGCCTGTCTTGTCAGCCCTTCCTCTGATCTTTACCCATAGGGATTCAACGTTATCGTCCCCAGTCATAATCTCAGTAGCGTAAAAGCATTCCCTAACATAGAGAGCTACACCTCCACCCCGCCTTCCTTGCCTATCTTTCCTGAAGAGTTTATAGCCATCCATTGCAGCACTCCAATCGTGGGAGCAATCCCACCACGTTTCCGTTATGGCTACTAGGTCATAGTTTGCCTGCTGCACAATGGCTTCCAACTCTTCTTGTTTGTTGCCCATGCTGCGTGCATTAGTGTAGACGCACCTCAGCTGAGCCCCTCGCCTCTCACCTAATCCCACTACCACTTCCCCAGGCTGCTCTCTAGCAGGCCTGGCTTTATCCCCCTCCCCCTTCCTATCTAGTTTAAAGCCCTCTCTACAAGTCCCGCCAGCTCCTGGGCAAGTATCCGTCTCCCTTTTGGAGACAAGCAATTCCCATCAGTAGACCTCAGGCCAGATGCCGAGTAGACCACCCCATGATCAAAGAATCCAAAATTTTTACGCTTGCACCAGCCTCTCAGCCATGCATTTATAAGATGGCTTTTCCTGGTCATCTCAGCGTTCATCCCTGTCACCAAGGGAATGCTGGCAAACACTGCTTGTATGCCCGCTCCATCAACTAACTTCCCCAGTCTCCTAAAATCATTTTTTATAATCCTCAGGCTTCTAACAGGGATCTCATCACTGCCGGCCTGAACTATCAATAGAGGATAATAATCAGAGGGGCGGATAAGGCTGGGGAGTTTTCTAGAAATATCCCTGACCCGGGCTGCAGGAAGGCAGCACACCTCCCTACGGGTAGGGTCAGGACGACATATTGGACCCTCTGTTCCTCTCAGAAGAGAGTCACCTACAACTACCACTCTCCTTTCTTTCTTGGAGGAGGCAGTCTTTAAACGCGGAGCTGACCGCCTCACCTTAGGCAAGCTTGGCGGCAGTGCTCCCACATTATCATCAGTCACCTCTCCCTCTGGCTTCAGGGTTTCATACCTATTACAAGAGGGATCAGGGGAACCGAGGTAGGTCGAGAACTTGGGGGTTGCCTGCGACGCCGGGATGAGACCAGCTGCCATTCCTCATCTTCACTCAAGCTGTCCCTCCCTGTTTGACTACAATGAGAGAGAGGGTCCATTGTTCTCTCCGTCTGGGTAGTGCAATCTCTGCGCCTTTCTCGCAGAGAGTCACTCCACCAGTCAATCTCTCGCTCGCACTCTCTGATGGTCCGCAGTCTACCTACCTCCTCCCTAAGCTCCACCACCAGGTTGAGCAGCTCATCCAGCTGCTCACACTGCACACAAGTGGCATCCTTCCCATCCTCCCCCGGCAGCAGCAGGCTGAGGCACTCCCGGCAGCCAGAGACCTGAACCGCCACATTATTAAGCAGACCCTCTGTCTGGGTTGCCACAGTCTTCGCATGGGAAGCATGTTTCCTGGTGAGGACCATGACTGAAGGGGGGGTGTCAGTGTAAACAGGAGAGCCAGTCACCTGAGAAAAAGACAAGAGCACCCACCCTTGCTGACACAAGACACAGCCTCTGCTCCTCACTGCTGCCTTAATGAATGGGCAATGAAGTGCTAGTGGCCCTCACACAGTACATCCGATGAAATTGTCCAGATTTATCTCAAATCATCCCTGGATACTTAAATTTGAATCTGCAAAAGTCAGATTAATGGGTTTTATGAAAAGGCTGGCTTCTTTACAACGTTGCTAATAAATAAGAAACAAAACAAAAATGAAGGATCCAGCAAAACTCTTCTCTGAAAGGTTTCCAACATTAACACCATCTCAAAGGTGCTATAGTGAAGTCCTGGTGTTAATTACTTACTTGGATTGCAGTAGAGTTGAACAAAATGTTCCCAGTAATACTCCAAATTATTTGAAATGTGCTTGTTTTTTAGGTTTCATTGCAAATGAAAACATGACAATAGTTTTGTTGAGATTCACAAAAACTTTTCAAATGAAAGTGAGTCTTTGTTGAGGAAAGAAGAATCAATTCTTATAGTAAAAGCACTGAAAAAATGCTACTCTTTGCCATTTGGATTTGAGAGACGGTAAAACTTGCTTGAGCTTTATTTTATATCCTCTGACAGTGAAGATGAAACTCAAGAGCTATAAACATAGGTGGAAAAATGAATTACGAGACTCTAAATAATAACTTATCACATTTCACCTTGCCATGTTCCTACTTCTTGTAGCTAAATTAGTAAGAGAAGAGAATTAACTAATTAAAGGGGTAGAGATGATGCCTTCTAGAACTTGAAAAATCTCATTACTTGCATACAAGATAGCATGGGTCTAATTTGCATTTATGGAAATCCAATGGAAGAAATGCAATTATACTAGCATAACTTAATGTGAAGATGAATCAAACTTTATGTCTTTCTTTATAGCTGTGGTGAAAAGTTTTGGTAAAAGCTGGGTTTCAAAAAAGGCCCTTTCAGGTGAAATATAGGGTCTATAATTGGTGGATTATTTCAAAATTTCTACCTCAGGAGAACACTTTAAAAAAAAAAAAAAGAATTCCCCCTCCTCCCCCCCTTTTTTTTTCTTGGTAGTGAAGTATAGGATTTACTGAGAGTTAACTCCAGGTTGTGTGCATGTTACTATTTCATATCTTATATCTGAGCTGTGTGGCCATTAAAGCTCAAGTTTTTTTGGCTACCAGGCAGATTCTGCTCTTCGCAGCTGGTTAAACCAGTCCCTCTAGGAAGGACTCAAAAATTCTTGCCCACCTGATATCTACCACATAGCGTCACCTCAAAGTCTGATCAGAGTCTGTACAGCACTGAAACCCATTCTCACAGCAGGGAACACAACAAAAGCTCTCCTCACAAATTTTCTATAGTTTAACTGAACAAAACATCATCTCTGAAGGGAAATAACCAGGACTTCATCCCACCTTTGGGCTGTGTTTCTTGGCAGTAGGAATGCAGCCTTCTATAGGGATGATACTTCCTGGAAGACAAAATGGTGTAATTCCTGCACAGGGATCCTGGAGCCTAAGTTTCTGGCTTGCACTCTGGGTGTTGCAGAGACTTTTCCTATGTTGTCCCATATCCTCCAGCAGATCATAAAAGCGAAGTAGGCAAGGCTTTTGGGAATTTGGAGAGACAGAAAGGAGGAGTAGATAGTAAGGGATTAGTGGTAGGTGTGTGTAGTTGCCTCATGCTGTCCCCATTTAAAGACTTGTGTGCTAGGATTAGGCAAAGATGGGTATATACTCAAATGCCATTGATCCACCCCCAGCACTCCCTCCCTCCTTAAAGTCCTGTTTCTGCCCTTGTTCAGAACATCTCTGCTGAACTCTTTGAGCATCCTCCCTAAGCTCTTCACATTCTGCCCACTTTATGGTTGCTTTTCCTACCCTTCCCTGCTCACAGGAGTTGCTAGTGCTCTCATGGCCTGTTTCAGCGACTCACCCACATTATACATCATCTCACAAGACAGGCCCTTCTATCCTGAGGGATATTTTAAAAGTCAGAACATGAGTATCTATGCAAATTCTTCACAAATAAGACAAAAAAAGAAAAAAAGTGAAGGATTCCCTCACCACTACTAGTGATTTTATCAGTGTGCAGGTGGATGATTTTTTGCTCTAATAAGAATACTATAATGTATATGCTTAAAATAAAATAGTTAGAGCACAGTAATATTTGGATATGTCTCTTTCTTCCACAAATTGCCACTGCCAGGAACTAAGCCCAGAAAACTGGTCCCTGTATTCTGTTCTGAATTTTATAGAGGACTTATTTATTAAAATAACTGTTCTTCAAGACTTTCATTGCTATTTTTTACATCCTGGATATTTTTCCAAGGCTGTTTTTACTTATAGTTCTATTGTTTTCTGAGGAATTTTTGATGTGGTGACAAAATCAGAAGACATATCACTCACTGAAGTGACACTTCAGAATCAGCAAAGAAGTGGTTATCTGGAGTTACATTACTTTCTGCTTTTCAGACCAGATTTCTAAATCTTCATTTTGCAGAGCAACTATGTTATCACTCTATGTTAGAAGCAAATAATTCAGTAAGTAGGTTTAGCAATAGAGTATTCTAGAAATAAGGGTCAGGAAAACGGTGCATTGTCTTTAAAAGACGTGTAGTACCTGGTTGCCTTTCATACATATATAAAGAAATATTAAAATTTCTGTTTGGGTAATATGTGTGTGTACATATATATTTACACACACTGAAGTATATACACACATCTATCAATGAAGATAAGATGGTGTGTGAAAACAGAATTAGTGTAGTCAGCTTTGTATTAATTTGTCTTGCAAACAAGAAACAATCTAGACATAAGATACGGAGCATGAAGTTTGATTTCCTTAAGCTATGTGCTTCTGAAGATATGTTATTTGTATCACTTAGCTGTGTTTACAGCTAAACTGTCCTTTGGTGAGGGTGCAGTGTAGAGAGGTTCACTTGATTCAATGTATTAACCTATGAAATAGAAAACCCGATGGGTTTTCTTTCCAGTTACCACAACACTGCAAAGACATCCTTGAAAGTACTGGAGAATCCAATTGGAGATTTCTAAATCAGACTGATTTTTAGCAAGAGAATTTTAGCATGCCATCAGTCCACAGATGGTGTACATTATGGACATGATGTCAAAGCCATAATAATGTTTCTAAGCATAACTAGAATAGTCATGTAATTTGTTGAATCTGAGAATTAAATGTGAATTAAGTTAAGTGATACTACAAAAATCAACAAAAGAAGCGCGAAAAAGCGTGATCATAAATCACTTTTACTCCATTAACTTTCCACATTATCCATACTTTGAACATATATTAAATAACATATTTAATCAGTTACTCTAGATAAAAACTTTTGTCACCTTTGTATATCCTCTTAAATTCATTTACCACTCCAATATAGCAAATGTCTTTATTAAATTCTCACAGAAACTTTCTTGTACTGACTTAAACAAGGAAATAGTCTGTCTCTCCGTTTTGACTTGTGAAATATGAAAATGCAATGTGGAAATCACTGTGGGAGAATAAATATAATATCCTGCAATATCATTTTTACTGCTACTTTTTATTACTGAGATTTAAAGATCCCCTGGTTTAGATTTGTGACAGAAAGACTGTTTTAAAAACAAAATTTCTTTCCTAAAGAAATTATTGGTTTCAGACAATTTGCCTCTTGCTACCTTGCTGTCTGTACATACATAATAACACGTGAATAAGGTAACCTGGGAAACCAGTACTAACAGATGTAAAGGTCTTTTGCTTTCCACCTTTTCCTATTTTCTAATCTCTGGGTCATTGATACGCACATAATGCCATTCTTGTTATTGAACCAACAGATGCAATGTTGTTAGAATACTCAGAGTAGAGGGGCAAAAAAGTTTCTTCTCTGGGGGTAAAGAGAAGATATTAAATAAATGGGTGGCTCAGAACACATGAATCTATGCAGTCATCTCAAGAATGAATAGAGGTGCTTTTGGAGTAGCTATAGCTTACCCTCAGCTATAGATTACCCTCAGCAAATTTGCTCATGATACGAAGTTGGGAGGATTGGCTGACACGCCTGAAGGCCATGCTGCCATTCAGTGAGACCTGGACAGGCTGGAGAGCTGGGCAGTAAGAAACCGGATGAGGTTCAACAAAAGCAAGTGTAGAGTCTTGCATCTGGGGAGGAATAATTGCATGCACCAGTACAGGCTGGGGGATGAGCTGCTGGAGGGGAGCTCTGCGGAAAGGGACCTGGGTGTCCTGGTGGATGACAGGTTGGCCATGAGCCAGCAGTGTGCCCTTGTAGCCAAAAAGGCCAATGGCAACCTGGGGTGCATTAAAAAGAGCGTGGCCAGCAGGTCGAGGGAGGTGATCCTCCCCCTCTACTCTGCCCTGGTGAGGCCTCATCTGGAGTACTGCGTCCAGTTCTGGGCTCCCCAATACAAAAAAGACAAGGATCTCTTGGAAAGAGTCCAGCGGAGGGCCACGAAGATGGTGAAGGGCCTGGAGCATCTCTCCTATGAGGAAAGGCTGAGTGAACTGGGTCTGTTCAGCCTTGAGAAGAGAAGACTGAGAGGGGACCTGATCCAGGTCTATAAATATCTAAGGTGTGGGGGGCAGAATGGCGAGGCCAGACTGTTTTCAGTGGTGAGTGGAGACAGGACAAGGGGAAACGGCTGGAAACTGCAGCATAGGAAGTTCTGCACAAATGTGCGCAAGAACTTCTTTACAGTGAGGGTGACGGAGCACTGGAACAGGCTGCCCAGGGAGGTGGTGGAGTCTCCTTCTCTGGAGATGTTCAAGACCTGCCTGGATGCCTACCTGTGCGACCTGGTGTAGGGAACCTGCTTTGGCAGGGGGGTTGGACTCGATGATCTCTGGAGGTCCCTTCCAACCCCTACAATTCTGTGATTCTATGATTCTGTGATAGACAGTTTCAGCTACCACCAAAATGTTGGGAAATGAAATAGAAAAGGATTTAGTGTAGCTATACTACAATAAGCTTGGGACAGTCTGATTAGGTTGACCGCTGCACATTAAAATTGCTCATGGATGAAAATATCTCCCTGTTGATGAAAAGACAAGACTGGTGCCTAAGTTAAAAGTTGGATAGAACACTGTTTCAAAGACCAGTGCTCTCAAATAACTAATAAATTGCTGTGGTCCAAGGAACAACTTGGAGGTTTGATTGGGTGATCTCTTGCTTTTAAGGGGAGATAGAAGGAAGTTAACAAATTTATTGTTTGATCCCTCACTCTTGGCAAAGGGAAGCTGGCAAATTTACTGTTTCCCCACTCCTAGCACAGTGAATTATTCATGAGTGGAATAGAGAGCTACCAGTTTCCTGATCTGTCCTCTTAGTGACAACATGTGCGTGGAAGATTTCACGTCCCACAGCGAGATTGATTGATTGATTGAAATGGCTACAGCCCCACAGCTATGTGCTGTCCAGTATCCTTGTGCTTCTGCTCACAGTAATAATTACCGTATAACCAAACATTGACAACTTAGAGCTCCATCACAAAAATCCTCTGGCCACTTTCTTTTGCAAACAGATATTGTTAATGGAATTGCTGTTCGTTTGTTTTTCTTTTCCTCTTAAGCAGCCTGTTCAGTCTTTGTTTTGAATGAGAGATAAGGGTGGCATATTAACTCGCATATTAATAAGCAGTAGATATTGGATCCAGCACTGCAACCAAATCTTAACACAAGTTAATTATAATAATGAAGGAAAGAAAGTGGCATTGTTTGTAAGTAAATATTATTTTCAACGAATATCTGATGTCTATGGCATTATTACAGCTTTCCCCTTCGTTGTTTGTTGTAGATTTGATTTCTCTTGAGTGAGTGTGCAAGAATTATATAGAACTTTATTGAATTATCCATTGTGACTGAAACATAGTTCTTGCTATACATTATTTCCTGGTGACAAAGAGTATATATTATTTACTGTCAAGGGAATAGGAAAAGATTCAGGTAGTCACCCTGTGACCACAGTTCTTTAGTAGATTTGATCTCTATGGAGTTTTTACAGGTTACAATTCCTACAGCCCTATCAACACCTTAGAGTCAAGCACTACTGAGGCCTAAACAAGTGCATTCCAGTGGAAGCTGCAGTCAGAGATCCCTTTTGCAGCAAATAGGGTACAAACAAAATTTGAAACTGTTCAGGAAAGAGGTGAAATGAATACTGAATGGAGTTTTAGTTGCATGGTTACATGCTGAGTTTGAGGGATTTCTTTTCCATACTCTTTTAGGTATGTGCTTTTTTCACTGGTAGTAATTCACAGGCTTCTGCCATTAGCCCAGGTATGTGACTTTCCTACAATAAGTGTCAATTATGCATATTTATTCAATTTTATTAACCTCCATCCCTCAGTAACCTATTGTGCAGATGATTGAAAGACCTCTTATCTTTTCCATTTCTCCTAAAACCACATAATCTCATTTTTTTCTCCCTGCTATAACTTCAACGCTCTCAGAAGGATGAAGCAAACATACCTGATGAAAACAAGGGAAAAATGGAGATGAAAAACACTAATTTGGTATAATTCATTGTCAACTTCAGTAATTTAGAAACTCATCAGTGGACAGCATATTGCTTAGGCAAAATTTAGCATAATTTTCAAACTGCCTTAGCACAGCTAAGCCTCCTGAGTTATTCTTAATACCTCCAGCACCAGGAAGGACCCAGAAAATCTGAAGAATCTCCAGGTGGAGATTCTGTCTTAGTATTGACTGTACACTGAAATGTGAAACTTCATAAATTTTGGGTCCACTCTTAAGCCTGAAAACTGAGATGAAGGAAACCCACCAGAATACTGTTTGTCTCCTAGCAAAGATCTGAACTTTCCTTGCATCATACCAGGAAGCTTTACTCCAAAAGAAATGTATTTGTCTTAGGAGAATATGCTAGTCAAATACAGAGGGAAAACTGAGTTCATATAGCAGTAAAATAAAATGTACTTTTGTCTTCAGTTTAAGAGTCAGAAACAAATATCTGCACTATATCTTTGGACTTTATAACAGAGATTTGTTTGATGAATTATAGATAGCATAAGCAGAAAAATACAGCACTCTTAGTACTCACTTCACAGGGAGAACATACAGCACATATTGGGGTATGTTGTTGCTGAGGAGTCTAAAACCCCGTTTATTTATTTAAACTCCTCCATAAATACAGAAATCAAATACAGTACACTCATGGTCTGCAGAGTAGTGGAGAGTTTCTTTCCTTCTTTCCTTTTTGTTAAGTTAGGAACCAAGACATGAGATGCTGTTTGTGAATTTTACTGGATAATGTGAAAATAAATGCAGGAAAACCTAGGGAAATTGGGAAAACTTGTAATACAGTGCTGGAAGAAAAGCAGGAACTAGCTTTGGAATGACCGTCTCTGCACACCATTTAACAAACAAACAAACAAAAAAACAATCTCTCCCCCCAGTTCCATCCCCGCACAGAATCCCAACCACAGCACAGTAAGAGGAGGCTGTGAGAGGAAAGAAAGATCTGGCTCATGGAAGAAATAAAAAGTAATTCATAAAGAACAGACTTCATATGTCATAGTAAAGATACCTCATATATCTTTGATTAGCTCATTATAGAAGGGTGTAAAATGGATAAACCTTTTTTATCTGCTCTATACCACTGATTTATTAAACCAAATGACATTAAAACAGAAAGCTGAGAGGACAGTCGCTCTTCATGCAATTTGTGTTGTTAGGGTGTTGTTCTAAGCAGAAGTGGAAAAGAAGGATAAAGGAAGAGAAAAAGAAGGGACCCGTAAAGGGTAAGGAATAGAAGGACGAAATGAAATAATGAGTTTGGATATAATAATATAAGTGTATACAGGAAATGAATAGGGAGATTACATTACTGCCACCATCCTTTCACATACACACTTATATTCCAAAATAGGCCTTCTCTTTCCATATCCACTTTTACTTCTGGTTAAAAAAATACCTCAGGTTAAAGGAACGCAAAAAAGGGTGTGGTATAGCACAATATGTCAATATATAAGCATTAAGTGTAACATTAGCCTGACATTTAAAGAGAAATGGCACTAATTTCTATCTGTATCTATCAAGCTCCCTTTATATGATCTGCAATTCTGTAGCAAATCAGAGGAGATGAGCACTTTAGGTACCGTAAATGTTCTGACTGCAGCATACGGTATGCATGCATTACACTTCCCAGTTCTCCTATCACAGAGATGACCTGATGGATACTTAGGAATATGCATGCTTTGTACTACTTTATATTCCTTTGCAATGCCAAGAGAATACAAAAAAGCAAATAGGTTTTAGAGACCATGGCATCATGAATTTAAGCAAGTTCAGCAGCTTTTGGAAAAAGAAACAAACACAGAATAGGATGAAAAACACAAGCAGCTGACTTTGAACCTTCTCATCTACTCCCAGTACAAATGAAATATGAGGGCATTATAATAATATGCTCTGTGCTTCTACATGTCAGCTAAGCCTTACAGTAGTTGTCATGATTTGGGTCCTAAATAGTAGATATTTATTCCTCTGGTTCTTTCTTGGGCACACAAGGGTTTGGACTCTTAATAACTTGGCCTGATTAGCTCTTTCACAGGGGAAAAATGCATGAGTGCCTTCTTCCAAGAAAAGGATGTCCCACTCATGAGTAGATACAGGACTTCTCCCAATACTCTTGCTGTATGGTAGTCACTCCTGTCTTCATTTGCAATCACAGTAGCTGACACTAGGAATAATGAATAAAAAGTATATAAAAAAGGGAAAATTTGTGAAAAGAAAAGTCTGGAGCAAGGAAGAATGGGATATTGTACAGTTACATGACAATGTAACCATCGTGCACCAAAGATGCATGATACAATGCCAATCTATCCCTATTATGAATATTATTAGCTAAATTACATAGCTGACATGTTCCTGAAAGGGAGCATAGAACTTGCTTCTCATTTGAGGTGCGCATTTTGACATAATGCTGAGACTATTAAGGTGAGAGCCTCAGATACTGACTTCTGGAGAACCTCTCCTGTTTTTCAGCATCTCTGTCCCTATGCCTTTCTATGCATTCACCCTTGTAAAGGGAAAATCACTGGTCAGTTATTGAGAGAATAAGCAGCATATGAAGCAAGTGGTATCTTATGAACATAAAGCACTCATATTTGTAGTGCAGAGATTTGCTGTGCAGTTCATGTTAAACCACGTAGATCTCGGAGTGTCCTACAGTCTAACACTTCTAACTGCATTTGCTCTGCACTGATTCCTAGAAGCTGAGAATAAGCAGTTGCTGAGAAATGGTGAATTCTATGTTATCCATGTGTAAATAACTGAAAGAATGCGACACAAATGAGAATAGGATCTCACAGCCAGCAATCTGGATTTGTGAGTCCTTTGAATCTCTACACACTGTGCATCTGCAGACTTAAGACAGACTTAGCAACACCTAGATCTTAGCTTCCATTTTATTTTGACATTTCCCTTTCAACACTCCCTATTATCATTAGAGAATTTACTCAGTGACAGAAAGGCTCAAAAGAAACAAAATCACCCTAACATAAAAAAAAATAATAAAGTTCACACAATATGTAAACTTCTAATTTACCCTGTATGTGCAGAGAAATAGTTTAAAATCAACCCCAACTGTGAATTCAAAGTGTTGCAGTTAAAAACAACATGGAAACTATTTTCAGAGTTGAAACATCATCAATTGGATTTACACTAATTTATAGAATTTGAGATTACTGTATTTTGAATACTGAAGTTGGAAGTTATTGTATCTTAAAAATCCTATCTTTATTCATTGAGATTATTCTTTTTTTTTTTTCTGGTACTGCCTGAGTAAGTACAGAATTTTTATTCAGTCCTTGCATAAGCAGTTTTATTTAAGTTTTAACTAAATGAGTTACACGTGCTTCATGACTCTCCAGAGGAAAGAAGCTCTTCAGAAAGGAAAACATAATCTGTAGAGTTGCCTATGAATATGCCTTTTTGCTCCCTTCTATTTCTCCGTTCTTGTATCCATCAGAAAATGCAGACAAATTGACTCTTCCAGTTTATCCCATCTCTGGGGACTAGTGTTTAACAGGTGCATCCCATTCATCTTATTACAGACATAACTACGAACCCTTCTTATATAGAACACTCTGTACATTATTGTCTTCTGTTCTGACAGCTATTGACTTGATAAACATAGATATATTTATTGCTACAGCCAACAGGCAGGATTCAACTCTGCTGCAGCCCGAAGTGTGGGATGTGAGCCTGCTCCTTTCCCATATCCCACCACATGAGTTAGGGCATGGCCCAGTAACTACACTTCTGAACAGGGCTAACTTGCATTCTTTTCATTTGGAGTGCTCTTTAAGCTATCTTGAAACTGAATGCACATGCTTTTGGGGAAGGAGCTGCTTATGCTTCAGTGGCTCTTACTCATATGCGTGGCCTCCTGTCAGACAGATTATAGACTGCAGAGAGAAAGCTGAAGAGATCAAAGAGGCCACTGTGCACAATTCTTCCCTGTCTCAGACTCTATGACAGTATCACTTTTACCTGAAAAAAAAAAAAAAAAAAAAAGTAGAAAGGAAGAAAAAAGTAGATCTGCTAGTCCAAAAATGCTCAGATGCTTTGAGACATTCAGAAGAAAAAGAAAAAAGTATGCATTGGTATATCAATTTCTAAAAGAGTTCTTCTTTAAAATGTGCATTTCCTGTGGAAATGCTAGGAATTTTTAATGACTTTTAAAACCAAGGCACACAGTTATCCTATTTAAAAACCTATGACATTCAGAAAAGTAATATGGAAAATGTGAGATAAATACCGAGGGCTTGATACTGCCCTTTGCAACAGTGGTTGAGCATCACTTCCAGTTGTTTAAAATCAGCTTCTGACAGCATATGCCCTTAAAATGTGGGAGGCAAAACAGGTAGAACTCCTTTGGCTATGCATATCTCAGCACAAATGGTGATGGCATTTATTTGGGAATTGCTGCAAGTGATTTTACCTTCCTTTGTTATGTGGAATTGTGATGTCCAATTTTATACACAGCAATAAAGCCATTAAAGCAAAAAGGTAAGAACAAGTGTTGTAAAGAAAAAAAAAACCAGCCAGCCAAGTGAAAAATAGCTACACAATAAAGTATCTCTCAAAACCACTGGAACTGTACTTATTTTCTCCCCTGCATTTTTTTTTTTTTTCCAGAGATGTTGGTTTGGCTTCAGATTTCTCTTTTTCTTTTCTTCCTTTTTTCAAACAGTGCTCATTTCTGACACTGAGTTTCACAGAGGTCCATATTTGCAGAAGAATATTTAAAAAATAGTTCATAAGCACAGTGTATATGTGACTTTTTCATATGACTGAAGCTTTCTTCTGTGTCTGGTTCTTTTCACCCAAAAAACCTCCAAAAAATTGTGTTTTTCCTACATGCAACCAGGAATCGATAATATCTATCTACTGCAAGAGAAGAAATATAGACAGAGGAAAGAAGAATGAATAAGAGAAGTGAAACAAGACAGATTAAGACAGATTCAGGCGAATGTTACTGAAAAATAATTAAAGAAAACAAAGGGGAGATATATGAACATAATGTAAAGCAGAACAAATAATGTACTGAAACAAACTAAGCAATGGAGTTGAGAATCTGTTGAGGGAACAAGGATTACGGAAATAAATGCAAACAAACAAACAAAAAGAACAGCCAGTAATTATTTTTAAAAACCCCAGAAGAGAAGCAGAAATCCAAGGGCCTCTTTCCTCTTGTGTAATACCGGCAGTACTTTTCCACTGTTTTTGAATAGGATGAGGCCCTTAAGTAAAAATTGAGAAATACAGTTTTATTGAAAATAAAAGAAAGGTAAGATGAAAATTCTCCTGAAAACTAAAATGAACTCTGCATTTTGAAGATGAAGTGTACTCTAAACCAGACACATATTATTGTTGGGATTTGTAAAACTTACTGAAATTGGGAAACATAATGAATTTGTTGTAACGATGTACAGCAGTGTCTCTTTCTGCCATAGGAAAAGGGCTCTCAGGAAGCTCTGGAGTCAAAGAACCACAACTTGTGGTTCTGTCTCTTAGAAAGTTTTTGCTTTTTGTCTCTTATTTTTTTGTATGTGTGTGATAGCAACCACTTAAAATGGGTATCACTCTGAG
This sequence comes from Tetrao urogallus, assembly GCF_951394365.1. NCBI lineage: Eukaryota > Metazoa > Chordata > Aves > Galliformes > Phasianidae > Tetrao > Tetrao urogallus. The sequence goes on along the minus strand of NC_136813.1, from coordinate 79,484,549 downwards.
GAATTTCCATGGTGTGTAAATCAACATGGTACGGGGCTTCTTAATGTTTTAAAGTATGCTTAGAGGGTACGGGAGAAATACTTGCCAGTTAAAGATACTTCTCTGTATCAAATTTGGAAAAGAAGATTAGACCATGATACAACTCCTAGGCTGAAAATATTATTTTTATATTGCTTTTACTCTCGCTACCACAGTGTGGCATGTAAATGTTATGAGGGAGAGGCACTTTGTTGATGCCAAGAATAGGCTGTGATGTTGTACGACTGCTTCAAGTCTTGATGATCCAAAGAGAAGAGTGAGTGAAAGATCGGAGAGGGAAACACAGAGAAGTTAAAGGGTATACATAATTCAGTGCTGCAATGCAAAGCACACACTAGCTCAACTCTCCCACTGACTCATGAATGTCTTTTGTAATTGTATGATTGTATTTTTCAGTTTTATATATTTATACTTGTATGATCTTATACATATATGAAACTTTATGTTTCCCCTTCCCATTTATCTTCCCTCTCCATAATCTCAGTTTCCTGAAACTGATCATCTGAGAAGATTTGCAGGATTGCCCTGGGAAGGGAGGAAAGCAATGGCCTCAGCTCAAAGGGCAGAACTGCAGAGGGTGGTTGTGCATAAGCTGCGAGAAGAGATGGAGAAGACAAAGAGGAGTTTGGACCAAATCCTTTTGCTACGAGGAATGAATATGAGCCAAGTTTAATGACAACAGTATTAAGTATAGGAGCACATGTTTTGCTCACAGGGGCAGAGAGAAATGACTGCATTTCTCAGATATATAACAAAAAGAGCAGGAGGATTTAATAGCAGTACTGAAGGGAAAGGAAATGAACAGAGAAGTTTAAAAAAAGCACTGGCTTTGTGGTGCTAATAACTACAGGAGATGAGAGAGCTGCCACTGGTGACAAAAAAAGGAGAGGATTTGTGTGAAAAAATGAGTAAGTCAACCTCCAGCAAAATGTGAAGTACCAGCAAAGACTGGGAAATAAGGTCTCTATTGGATGATTTGTCTTTCTGACAATCATCTAAATGTTGTCATAATTAACTTCAGAACTCCTCAGCTTCAAAACATCCTACATTCTTGTGTTTTACCTTTTCCCTGGTTAACCAACAAAACTGTAACTTGACTAATTTTGGTTATGCCTGTGTGACTTTCTTGGATTTGAGAGAATTGATAAAAAGACAAAGACAGTATCACATAAGATTGAAATTGAAAAAGTTCTGTGTAGTAGTAAAAGCAATAACTTTTTGATAACTCCCATTGTTTTCAGTGCATTTTAATCTAACTTTTCACTAAAAGTCAGCCTCTAGTTAGTGATTCATTTTTGCTGGGTTTCAAGTGCTTCTTGTTGGCATCCAGCTTCCATTATTCCTGTATGAGCTGCTGTCTCATGATAGGAACGGAAAATAATTATCCAAGAAAGGCTTAAAATGGCATCCACAAGAGAGAATTTTGCTAGCATTGGGTAGTTGGACTCTCATGTAACAGAGACCATGGATGTGATTGATGCTTTGGCTCTGGTACATTTCATAGCTTGCAGTGCTGGAGAGGTATGAAAGTGATCCGAAGTCCTTCCTGTAGAAGATTCCCTAGAGCAGAAAATGCAAAAATAGTCAGCTGCTCTGTGGAATCAGTTTTAATTGACTCCTTCTGCCTCAGTTCACCATTTGAAAAAATGAATGCTAATCATAGAATCATACAATGACCTGGGTTGAAAAGGGCCTCAAAGATCATCCAGTTTCAACCCCTCTGCCACAGGTAGGGTTGGTAGGGTTGTCAGCCACTAGACCAGGCTACCCAGAGAGACCAGGCTGCCCAGAGAATTCACCAACGCTTCAGAGATTCTATGGGAGGTGAATTATTTTGAGTTTGCGAACATGTTTTCTTTGCACTTTCTAAACAGTGCTATTTAGCTGGAATGAGAGCTTTTGTAAGCAACTGCAACCATGTGTTTAAATTCATAATTGAAAGACATCTTTTGTTTAATAAATTCAACCTGAGAACATTTCTGTCACCTTTACTATTTTTAAGTACCTTAACGAAGGCTCCAATCCAAAGACGCACCTTCATCATAGGGAAAGACCTTTCTCTCCTCATTGTTGGTCTCTTGTCTACACTGTAACTATAGTACTAGTAATACTAGCAATAATAATAGTAGAGATAGTAATAATAATAAAGAAAAACGCTGGTTTTAATCCTCCCATTGATTTCTCTAGATGTTGTATCTAAGATTGAATCATCTAGATGTAAGTTCCTTAACTGGGTCACTGTATAAAACTTTGTGTAAAACTGTTGATGTCACTTGTAACAAGAATTCACACAGTACAGGTTTTGAAGTCTAATGACCTCCAAAGGTACCAAAAGCCATAGAGTCAATTGAGATATTGGTTTTGTGGCACGCTGTGGTCTCCCCCAAGCCATCTCCTGATAACTCAGTGTTACTTATTTAGTTACAGTTACTTATTTATTTCTCTTTTTGTCCCACAGGAGCTGATGACCTTATCATCCCTTTGATTCCTCACATCCCCTTTTCCTGACTAATGTCATCCACACTTTTCTCTCAGATTGTCTAATTGAGTATCATAATTAAAGTAAACTCAGAGCAGCTATGTCCAGACTAGAAAGGCTTTGAAAAATCTATTTTTTCAGATCTAAAAAATACCAGTTTTCCTTTCTTTTTTTTTTTTTTTTTTTCCTGCAGGTTTAATATGTGATATTTCAAAAGCTGTTTCCATCTTTCCTAAAAATCTCAAGTCACTGTCACCCTAAATGTATGAAGGAAGAAATAAAAAGGAGGGACAGAAGTAATATGTTTCCATATTTTAGACTGTGTTCTGAGTTTTGAAATATATTCTATATTCCCAGTTGTAGTCTGAGCCATATTATTCCACAGAAAACTGGGAAGATTCTGCTCTGTAAGTATTTAGAATTTATGTAAAGCTGACAAAAAAAAAAAAAAAAAAAAAAAAAAAAGGAAATGACTGGAGGTTGCCAAATCACTGCATCAGTTTAGGATGAAACCTTCCAAATTTTATATCTAAGTAGTGATTTTTTTTTTCCTATAGAACAGTACATTTGTAGAATGAAGGAAATATTTAACATTTATCTAACCCAAAAATGTAATCTCATTTTTAATCTTAATTAGCTCTTCTGATGTAAGTCTACATGCATAAAAGTGTCACCTTATTATGCTGCATTACTTTACACATTATGACCAGAATTTAACATCTGTGAAACCATGTACTCTGTCTCAGGGACTTTACCAAAAATGAGATCTGTTTTGTAAAGGAAGGTCGTGTTTTATACTAAACAATTTATTTGTCTTCTTTTCCTCCGAGTCACATGGCACTACATTTTTTCCTTTTTTTTTTTTTTTTTTGTCATATATCAAGTTTTAAGTAAGTGATCTGTTTTTCAAGCTATGACCTTTACATTGTTTTTCTTCTTTGTTTCCAGGTAGTGTTCTTTCCATATTGTTTCTCAGGGAAGCTAAAGAGCACAAAACAAGAAGCTGCTGTTACTCCAGAGCCCCGCAGGCAGCGGAGAGAATTTAGCTTGAAGGAAACCAGTGAGAGCAGTCAGATGCCAGGGAAGGAATTGCCTAGGCACTACTTCTGCCCCATGGCTCAGTCATAGTTCACAGCAGCTTGGCAGTGCTGCCAACAAGGCAGTTCCTGCTGTCAGCAGATCTCTCAAGATCAAAATACAGCGCTGCGATTACTCTCATTATATCTATTATCCTGGATCCGACCAGCTACACACAGGAATAGAAAAAAATGATGCTAATTACTTCCTACATATGACTGTTTTGGGATAGCAAATTCTTACATATAAGAAGCCATAACACCAATGATGTTGAAAGTTTAAAAGAATATAAATAAAGCACTGACTTCCCTAGCCAAAATTGTCTCATTCAGCTTTTTAAAAAGAAAAATTAGCAACAGCAGAGAATCTGCCGTATGTCTCTGCATGCCAACTTGATATGTTTACGTTTTTCTAGCAACTGAATACCTGCAATACCTACTAGCCCTGCTTCTCAAAGATTGTTATTATTATTAATTTTAATTTTGGTATAAGTCTGTAGACCAAAGACCTAATAATCATTTTTTCAGTGTACCATAATTGACGAGTATTGTACTGATAAGGTAGCAGGTAATTCAGATGCTGGTAAGCCCATGTGTGGCAGCTAGATTCCTTCCTTTGTTTTACTTTTGTTACGTTAGCATAAGAAAAAACTGTAGTGTAGAGGCATGAGCATGGGCAAAACATGATGTGGTGTACGAATTATTAATCTATAATAGTTGTCCTGGGCAACTCCTCTCTCATAATGCATTTGTAGGTAGCAAAGGCTGTTCTTACTCAAAGGCAAGCAACTTAATGTGAATTTGTATTTACCAATAATTGTGCAAATGATCTGATTCTTTGTAAATTCACTCTTTAGCTGGCTTTGTTCATAATTTCATATAACTGACCACACAGTGGTCACATCCTCTTGTCCCTTACCAGTGCAAGAGGCTACTTGTGTTTATATGAGAAAGTGGGGAAGTCACATCTTTATCAGTGACATTGACGATGGAATCAAGTGCACTCTCAGCAAGTTTGCTGATGACACCAAGCTGAGTGGTGTGGTTGACACGGTGGAAGGAAGGGATGCCATTCATTCAGAAGGACCTCAACAGACTTGAAAGGTGGGCCCAGGTGAGCCTGATAAGGTTCAACACAGCAAAGTGCAAGGTTTTACAGTTGGGCGAGAGGAATCTCAGGCATCCATATAGACTGGAAGGAGCAGTCCTTGAGAGCAGCCCTGCAGAAAAGGACCCGAGGGTCCTGAGCGATGAAAGACTCAACAGAAGCCAGCAGTGTGCTCTTGCAGCTCAGAAAGCAAATGGTATCCTGGGCTCCATCAGAAGAGAGGTGGCCAGCAGGGACAAGGAGGTGATTGTCCCTCTCTGCTCGTGTGAGGCCCCATCTGCAGTACTGTGTCCAGGTCTGGAGCCCCCAGTACAAGAAAGACAGGGAGCTGTTGGAGAGGGTCCAGAGGAGAGCCACGAAGATGATCAGGGGGCTGGAGCACCTCCCCTATGAAGACAGGCTGAGGGAGATGGGCTTGTTCAGCCTGCAAAAAAGAAGGCTGCGGGGTGACAATTAGGTATTGCAAGAGCCCTGCAATACCTAAAGGGAGCCTACAAACAGGAGGGGAATCAACTCTTTGAAAGGGTAGATAACTGCAGGACAAGGGGAAATGGTTTTGTTGAGGGAGGGACGATTTAGGTTGGATGTCAGAGGGAAGTTCTTTACAGAGAGAGTGGTGAGGTGCTGGAACAGGCTGCCCAGAGAGGTTGTGGATGCCCCGTCCCTGGAGGTGTTCAAGGCCAGGTTGGATGAGGCCCTGGGCAGCCTGGTCTAGTATTAAATGGGGAGGTTGGTGGCCCTGCCTGTGTCAGGGGGGTTGGAGATTCATGACCCTTGAGGTCTCTTCCAACTCTGGCCGTTCTGTGATTCTGTGATAGAAGTACTGGTACACTGGTATAACTATATTTGCACTCGAACTGTAGAATGTATATTACTAGTTCCTTTGTTGTTGCAAACATAGACTAATGCAAAGCCTGTACATAGACAGGATCTAATATATATGGTTTTGTAGAATAGAAAGCTGTTCCTACTCTGCTTAATAAAATTGAATAGAATGCACACAGATCATCTCTCTAAGCAGAAAATCCATGTTTGGCTTTTGAGTGGCCTCATGATTGCTGGAACAAAGATGCATTAGAGATGATTCACACTTTGTCATCTTTACAGAATTGACTTCCATTTTTCATGTGTTAATTTTTTTGTAGGTTGAAATACCAGCTAATTTCCTAGAAATTGATCCACATTATACTACAGTAAATGAACAAACAACAACTAATGAGCAAGTCATTTTTCCTCACTGAAAAGCAAACAAATAAAATATAAATTATTTTCTTTATTACTTGAAGGCTGACTAATGAACCACATTATTTGAAATGCAGTTTTTACACAATATGCTCCAAGAACCAGTAAGTTAATGGTAGCCACAGTCCTGTTTTCAGCTGTATTGTTTAGTCAGTATAGCAAAATGTTCTGAAATGAAGAATTATGACATTTTTGAGCATCATGAAAAAAAAAAAAAGAGCTGCAAAATGTTAGAAAAAGTAACGTTTTTTCTATCTGCCTAACACCTTCTTATATAAAGAACAGTAGATGCTGCTATCATTGCTAGCTACAAATATTTATATAAAGGTAAATCAAGGATACTGTGAAGTGCTTTGAGTCGCTGCCTTTGGTATAGTTTCCACAGATCAGAGGAACAAGCAGTTACATCCACACTGAATAACTGCAGAGTTCTCAGTTACCTGCCCCGAGGAAGCTAATCTCCAGCCAACCCAGAGATCAGTCCAGAAGGAACTGCACTTCTGAGAAGCCTGAGTTGCTCTGGTATATCCAATGTGTTCTGACACTCAAAAAAGCCAGGAGTGCACAGGAGAACACTGTTGATGGCAGTGGCAGGTACTAAGTTCCCTGGGCAATCAGTCCAGAAGACATTCATCTTCTCTTAGTCTTCCTAAAGGTGGATCATGTCGGACAGAGACCTTTAATAGCTCAAAGCTCTTAGACGAACAGTTGTATTTTCTCACTGTTTCAATTCTATACTCACTCTTACTTTGCATTTCTGAGATATTTTCTAACTAAAACAGCAAAATAGCCAACCTTTCTTTCTAGGTGGTCAGTGTAATTTAATTGAAAGCTTTATTTCAGCTTTTCTTGCCTTGCTTGTGCTTATTGGTAGCAGTTTCGGGAAAGAGTAATTATTTTATTTTCAATCCTAGCATTCATATCCAGGTCAACAGCAGAAGTATGGGCCAGTGGAGGAACAAGGAAAACTGAGATTACTTTCCAGCTCCAGTCGCTTGTATTTTGTCTTTAAATTGAGCCAAAATTATGCAAAAAGCTTCAGTATTTTGTGGTATATATTAGATTTAGTGACAGAATCAAGTACATTAAAAATGATTTATTTACTTTTTTTTTTTTTTTACTGTGCTAGAAATTAAACCAATAATAGATGAATTAAGCAATACTTTTTGTTTTGTAATCAATTCAATGTCATCTAGATTTAGTCCTGGGCATCCTGCTCTTGGTGTCCCTGGTCGAGCAGAGAGTTTTCACAAGATGACCTCCAGGGTCCATTCCAACCTAAACCATTCTGTGACTTTGGAATTTTTAATGATTTAAAGGCAGCAGATGAAATGAAGATAACTTCTCAGCAATTCATATGGGCCTCTGCTGAACCTGCAGATGTCAGGAAGGAAATGGGGAAGGACAGTGGCAGCGCCACTGGTCTCGATGTGTTGTTCCCAGGGAAGTCCATGTGGGGACACTCTGATTCTATGAACACACAGATACTGATGATAAACAGTAACAAACAAAGGCTGGTAATAACAATTATGATCTTATTCTGAACAATTTTGCTCAGGTGAAGTTGCTTTTCACTTCACACAACAATTACAAATTAGTGTATTTAATTATGCAATTAAGAAAGAGATGAAAGACCCATTGCATGACATAAAGCCATGTTCTCTCTTCCGAGTGCTGCTTGCAATCACACAACAGCTCATTCTGAAACAAATCATACTGAGGAATCACTCCCACAACATCAGATATTTCTTACAGTGTTTGAAGAGACAGAAATGACTTCAGACATTGAAAAAACTTTTTTATTCCCTCCCTTTGCAGTATAATTTGCAGTATAATTTGTTATTCTCAGCATGTGATCAATCTAAAGGCTTGTTTGAATGCAAAAAGTTATGCCATTGCTCTGCATCAGGAAAGATTTCTTACTCTAGTATATTCCCCTTGCTACACCTCTCCCTGAAGGAAGAAGAGAATGGAGCAGCCTTCTTGCTTCTTCTTTCTCCTTCTCTTACCAATAATTTCCCATAAACCTGGCAGAAAAAATGTTCTGTCCTTCATTTGTTTTTGCTCTGGACTGTACTTTGTACCTGAATTATACAGGTACAAAGGATGGGGGACAAAACACATCCTATGCAATGGGGCTGCTTTGTACAGTGTCCTGGATCTACTCTCATCAGAGTGCAGAGCCTTTGCACAACGTGTACTCCAAAAGGAAATTTGCTTCAGAAGTGGGAAACCATGTGAAAATGGTCCTTCACTAGAGCTAGTAAGCTCTACTGAATAAGGCAGTTTTTGTTATCTCATGGATATGCACTTTGGCAGTAAATGCTGACTGTGCTTGAGTATCAGCAAGGCTGCCTCGACAGGGGGTTTCCAGTATAATCTGTGTTGGTACACAAATGTCTTTAGTGACCTAAAAACACATGCAGCATGTATATAAAATCACACACATCTGTAAGTACACTTACAAAAACATATATATGTATACATCCACACATAATCATACAGTGTGTGGATACAGTATCATATAGTGTATCATCATAAACTACCAGTCAGCTGTAGTGACACAAACAAATCCTCTTTTATGATCAGTGAGGCAGTGTTGTGGTTTAACCCAGCAGCAGCTCAGTACCACAGTTATTTGCTCACTCACTGCAATGGTGGAATCAGAAAAAAAAAAGAACTCATTAGTTGTGATAAAAACTATTTACTAAGACATAAGAGGAAGATATATATATATATATATATATATATATACATACATGTGCAAAACAATTGCTGACCACCCCTCCACCAATGCCCAACCAGTCCCCCCTCAGTTTTGTAGATTTTTTTCACATGATGTCATATGGCATGGAATATTCCTTTGGTCAGTTTAGGTCAACAGTCCCAATTCTGTCCCCTCTCAATTCCTTGTGCCATCTCAGCTCCCCTCACTGGCAGTCCAGCACAAGAATCTGAGAAACTGAAATGTCGTTGGCTCTGTGCAGCACTGCTCAGCAATGACAAAAACACTGGTGTGTTACCAATATTGTTTTCCTTCATACAACAACATAGCATCATATTCCAATATATCACTATACCAGGCACTATGAAGACAATCAGCTTGGTCCCAGCTGAAACCAGGATAGACAGATTAAACACATATAACATAAGCAGTGACATTTATCCCCCATCAAATGAAAACAAGAACAAAGGCAAATGTGCTGATTCAAGGAGACCATCTTGCTGCGCCTAGTGTATTAGGCATTTTGTTCCACCAACTCTTCTATAATACAGCTGAGTCTCTGATCGATTTGTACTTGGAAATGTCAGAGTTCATTTAAATAATTGTATAGAAGAGGGGAAAACTTTTCAGAGGGAGGATTTAAAAGATTTTATGGGATTGAATCAAAGATGATAGTGGGGAGAATCAGCTGCAAGGGAAAGTAATTTCAGTTCAAACAATACCTGCCATAATTGTGAAAGAGGATCATTTTACAGAGGGAAAGCATTTCTGCAGCCCAAAAAATGACTTTTAAAATTGAATCTAAGAAGTTAAGTGTTCCGGTCTGGGAAAGTTACCTGCTAAAGTTTGAGAGGTTTCCCTGACCTTTACTTGACAAAGGGGAAGTTTAGCTGGAATGAGCACCAATTGTGCAGGTATGCATCACCATACATTAGGAAATAAAAGCTTTCTTTCATGCTTTTATTTGTGTTTGTGAATTAAACATTTATGAAAAAGCATACCACTTGAACTGAGGTGTGATTTGTGTTTTGTTTCATGAAAGAGACTGCAGCTCGATTCATCCTCCATAAAGCTGCCAGATTTGTTAATAGAATCTGCAAATATAAGACCCTGGTACATACCAGTATATATTTTCTACAGTGCCACAGGAATTTCAGTGATAAATCCAAAATAAATCTTCCTGTCCTGTAGACTGAGTAGACATTACAAACAAGCTGCTTACATGTAAAGAGCTGTTTCTCCCAGGGGAACTGTCTCCAATCCCCATTGCTTGGTTCATTCTAGACATGATCAGAAAAACACTGTAAAAGTTTGCAAGATAGGAAACAAGTTGGCATGAAGCAGGGAACAGAATGCTGAACTGGATAAGCATTTCCAAATCTTAGATGAGTTGCCATGAAAAAGCTCCAGGAAAAATCACAACGTAATTAGCACTGAAGTATACTTATTCAAAAAGTTTCAGTGAAGAAGGAGGTGATAATAGAGTCATTAAATACTCCTTATTCTCTTAGACTGTGGATAGAAATTCAATGTAACAAATAACTATCTTCCTTAGACAAGAAGTACCTTTGAGAAGCAGGGGGAAAACAAAAAGGGGTTTCAGATTCTGTCTTTGATTTGAGATTTCTAACTTGGGTTGCATCTAGTGACTACTGAAATAACAAATAACATTTTCATTCCACAATGTTTAATCATTCTGAAAGCTATACATAAAAGTTTCAATATTTTATACTTCAGGTTGCATATCCTATCACTTGATTTCTTTGACAGTGACAGGTTTTCCCATCTAGCTTCCCACTGTGTTTCTTCTCCTCAGATTTCCCCTCTAGTTAACACGCTCAGACTGGAGTGGGGATGCTACTTTTGCTGCAGATCAACCTGTGACCCCATGGTGATTCCTCCTCCTGCTTCTGCCTCAGAAACATATAACCCTATCCATACTAGAACCAGCATACCTTCTCTCAGGGTGCTTTCTGCATGCCCTGAGTGCAGTCACATCCTCATAGCAACAGATCTCTGCTCACACGCTATTCTTGTCTCTTTCCCAGATCCCTTGCACCTTTCTGCCCCAAGTCCTTCATCCTCAGCTTGCCTTCTCCAGGTTTTGCCTGCATCATTCTGAAATCATAAAATCATAAAATGGTTTGGGTTGGAATAGACCTTGAAGATCATCCAGTCCCTACCCCTGCCATGGGCAGGGTTTCTCCCCACCAGCTAAGGCTGCCCAGGACCCTATCCAACCTGGCCTTGAGTGCCTTTAGGGATGGGGCACCACAGCTGTGCCAGTGCCTCACTGCTCTCTGAGTAAAGAATTTTCTCTTAATGTCTAACCTACATTTTTCCTCTTTCAGTTTAAAGTCATTGCCTCTTGTCCTATCACGATCACACCACATAAAAGTGGGTCCCCCACCGTTTTATAAGCTCCCTTCAAGCATGGGAAGATCACAGTGATGTCACCCTAGAGCCTTCACTTCTACAGGATGAATAAGCCCAGCTCTGTCAGCCTGCCTTTATAGGAGAGGTGCTCTAGCCCTCTGATCATCTCTCAACTCCCTCCAACAGTTTCTTATCTTTCTTGTGTTTGGGGTCCCAAGCCTGGACACAATACTCCAGGTGATGTCTAAATGCCCCTGAATGAAACCTTCCAGAGCCCCATTGTTGCTTCAACCCCCCAGGCTCATTTCCATGCCTGGTAGGAGCTTCAGTCCTCTGTGTTTCCTTTGCCAGTCTAACGGTTTATCTGGGCAATCTTCTCCACACCTGCCAGCCTGCCACCACAGCTCAGTGTGGCACAGGTGTCTTGTATATTTGATAACATGCATACATACAGACATATTGGACATTACATATGGGATTAATTGGAGGCTGGAAAAGGGAATAAGACTGGGAAATGTAGTATATGTGCTAGCCCTGCTGTCACTGATGCTACAGGCTGCAGATCAGACTCTATTTCAGTATACTCAGCATAGTGGCATTTTATATTCTACCGTGCTTTCGAAAACTTTCATTCTTGAAGAATATTAATATACATTTCCAGATCTTCCTAGAGTGCTGTTAGATGGAAAGGAGGGAGAGGAGGAAAACTGTGAAGCATCAGATACTCTCAGTCATCAGATAACGTCTGACACAGCCCATTGGAGAGGGAAAGATACGTTATATCTCAGTGGACTCTCAGTAAATTTCTATCTACTTCCCAATGAACTGGCACAGCTCTGTACGAGACCTGAAAAACTTAAATGACCTACTCATACGGAATTTTTCTTCACCATCCAAAGGAATTATCACATAAATTCTACTGTAATATAATAGGGCTGATATCTTTACATAGTAAGTTGTTTTTTCATTGTGATTTGCCTGAGTCACTGTAAGTATGTTAAATATTTTATATTAATACTTTCCCCCCAAAAACAAACAAACAAACAAACAAACAAAAAACAAACAAAAAAAAACTTGTGTGAAAATAACTTTGCTTTCCTAAAAAGTATGATTGGAAAAATTTGGTCAAAACATGTAGGTAAGAAGACCTTTATTTATTTATTTATTTATTTATTTATTTATTTATTTATTTATTTTAATTAGTTTTTTCTCTGTTATATCTTGAATCTTTGTACTCCAGTCTTTCAATTATTTTCAAAGAAAAAAGGAAAATAAAGAAAATAAAGGCGTTGGGAAATAAACGTATTTTAAAATCAGGGAATAAGGAGTATTAAAAGTTCGAATTAAGTAGTGCTGAAATCTTCATTTGCTTCATTTAATAAGCTGACATAAAATCTTTGTGTTTGTTACAGTTTATTAAAATTGGTAAAATTTTCAGCAAGTTTCAAAATTTATTTTCCAGCAAAAAAATTACTGATGGGAAAACTATGCCCAGTCTTTAACACTTAACTTGAATCACAAAACAAATTTTACATGTAAGTGTTAAATAGTCTAGAGCAAACATTTTCTTTCATCAGCTTAGAATCTAAGACTATGCAATTCTGTAAACTGGAATAAAGAAGAGTTGTCCAAATTATTATTTTTTTATTACCCATATACATTTTTACCTTGTTCATTTCCGTACAGCCAGCAGCCCTGGTATTTACAACCTCTTTTGTGTTTGTTTGTTTGTTTTTTTGTTTATAAGAAATCTTATTACTTTTTGTTGAACAGTCTCAGTTTCTATAATGTTACATTTAGTTTGGATAACCAGAGCCAACTATCGTATTTAGTGTGCTGTGTTGCGATGTTACAGGAAGAGTTTATAGTTTCGGGATTATTTCTATACTACTTGCAGATTTGCATGTGGATACATGTATTTTTACCACCACAGTCACAGCTGGACTCAGGTTTATTTTGAATGTAAAATGGTTCTTTACATTCAACTAGAAGTTTAGCTAGCTTAGATCTCACAAAATGCACTGGTGTCTACCCAATTATTGCTTTGCATTTATCAGTGCTAAAGTACAGCTGCCTCTGTGCTCTATAGGAGAGGCAGAGAACAGCTTAAGGTGTCCCTAGCCTAAATATAAGTGTCCCATCTGACTTGTACTATCTCCCTGTCTGGTCTCTTCCTCAGCATTGATACATGTGTTTGAGAATATTCCACCTTTATCCTCTTGCTCTGTTGAAAACCGACTGCTTTGTTTTCTTTCTCCAGCTCTTCACAAACCCTGATGGTGCTTTGTCTTTCATATCCTGACAACTTACTTTCTTTAATAGCTTGTTGTAATGCACTTGTTCAGAAGCTCATGAGTAATATCTGATGAATCACATATTCAAACTACTCTGAACTTGCAGGCACCAGGAAACAAAAAGAGAGTCAAGAGATGAAAGTAATTTTGAATATGTCTTAAATCCTGAATTGACTAGGCTCCACTTGGTGCAGTAAACATGAAATGGAGTCTTTGGATTTTATTATGTCACTGGCATTAATGCTATGAAATTTTGGTATGTTTAGAAACCAACTGGAAAATACTGCACCTAAATGTCTGTATTGGGTCTTTTTTTCTAAACTTACAGACCTAGAAGTTTGTCTGATGGGCTGTGAAGAGCACATAAACAACATGGAAAACAGAACGGAGGTTAAAAAAAGTTCCTGCACACTGTAAGGCTTAGCCCTATAGGTGTAGAATCATAGAATCATTTAGGTTGGAGAAGATCTCTAAGATCATCTAGTCCAACCATTAGCCCATCCCCACCATGCTCACTAACCAAGTTTCTCAGTGCCACATCCACACAGTTCTTGAATACCCTCAGGGATGGTGACACCACCATCTCCCTGGGCAGCCTGTGCTACTGCCTCACCATTCTTTCTGAGAATAAATTTTTCCTCACATCCACATAAATTTCCTCAGGATCCAGCCTGAATCTCTCCTGGCACAACTTGAGGTCATTCCCTCTTGCCCTGTTGCTGTTACCTGGAAGAAGAGGCCAACCCCCACCTCACCACAGCCTCCTTTCAGACAGCTGTTGGATGTGATAATGTCTGCCCTGATTGTCCCCTTCTTCAGACTGAACAATTCCAGTTCTCTCAGGTGCTCCTCATAAAACTCATGCTCCATGTATAAGGAACTAAAACCCTTTGACATGAGAAAATTTGCAAAAAATATTAGGAAATAGAGTTACTGCTAAGGTCTTGCTGTACTTGTCTGATCTGTGTAGAACTGCTATTATATACAGTATTGTAGTGCTTGAGGATATTGGTCAGAAGCCAAACCTGTATTTCACTGTGTGCCTTTGTACTAATACAGAAAATGGGTGTCTGGAGGAACATTTCAACCACCTGAGATTTTGAGACACTTGTCATTCCCTTCATCACCTGGGTACAGAAATGGGAGCTCTACACACTGTCAGGTTTAGGAGAAAGATGAGGTCACCAGAAACCAGACTGACAAGTCATGCTGATGAAATGGTTCTTTCCTCCCTCTGTCCTCTTTACTCATGTGTCGGAAAAACTGCACGGCTTTCGTAAATGAACACTGAACAAATCCATGAGGAAGCAAAGTGCATTTTGCCATAAGGTGATATTATCTGAAATCTTTCAAGCCCATCTGTAGCTCATAGACTTGAAAACCGAGGTGTCTCTCCAGGGAGCAGCGAAGAATTAAGCTCTCTTTTTCAAATTCCACTGTAGTTTTCTTACTGTGATGGCCTCTAAGCTGTTGCCAGCCCTGGAGTCCTCTGACCTGCATGAGTTCAGGAGCGGGAAATCCAGCCCACCAAGGAGCCCAGGCTTCAGAAAAGAACAGAGCAGAAAGCATGTGCACAGCTCAGCAACCTTCCGGATTTAAAAGATGTATGGAATAGTGATAAATGACTGAAAACTTTCTGAATTTCAGCTTCACATAAAAAGGTCTGGACTTCTGAAGGAAAGGTGACTCCTTGAAAAACAGAAAAATATTCTAATAGAACTTCAAGATTTTCACCAAACCTGGGTTTAATGTTTTGTTCTTAACAATTTATTCTGGGAATACATTTGCCTTTCTTTTATTTATCCTTCAGGGCAATTTACAATTTCTTTTAAGCCCCCAAAATAGTATTCGTCTCTCTTCAACTGTTCCTTTTATTTTTAATGTTTAATGCTTCAGCTCTCCTCCTATGTTTTTTTCCCCTTGTTTCCCTAGTATTCATCAACACAAACCAATATTTCCCTATTATTTATCTACGAAAAACAAGAAAGATGCAGAAATTACTTTCAAAATAATGTGTTTGTATTGCAGAGACCATAGTAGCCGAATATTATGCAGACAGACCCTTAGTATATACAAGACTTGCAAGTTTGGGTGTCAGTAACAGCTGTTCCACTTACTTGGTGAGTTTTATAACCTCTGCAGAAACTTTTGCTGCTGCTGCAGCCTCACCCTTGCCCAGTGCTAAATTCATAGTGAATATTAAATTGGCTGCTGTGACAGCACTTCTAGGAGATGCAACAGTGCCTTTGACCACGGTGTAGATGTAACCGACAGTGAGTAAAGCTGTCTGTAAGTTATGAATACAGAGAGAAACTGTTCTCACCTGCAAATTTCTATTACAAGGATGAGAGCTTTTCTAAAACATAATTTTTTTGAAGGATGAAAAGACCGTGGTTCCCATGGTGATGAGAGGAAGAATGTTGGTATGAAAATATGGAGATATCTTGAAATAAGCAGCAAACAAATGATTAGTTATGTTGATGAAATGGTGAATAAGCACAGAACTACAGAAATGTATAGTTGAATCAAAATAAAAGCACAAGATATGCACTTCTCTTAGGGGCAGGAGATACCTCATGTTCTGTGGTAGTTAGGAACAGATGTATCTTCTGTGGAAAAGCTATGCTTGCTATAAAATAAAAAGTATAAACCTAGTTTTTATTGCTAGATGTAGCTCTATATTTTTCCTTACAAATAGTTCTATCTTTAACTGTTTTTCTTTTAAAGAAAAGAATAATCTTAATTTTACATGAAAGTGATTTTTACATGGTGTTAACAATCTTTTTTAATAACCTCTCAGAAACTACCGGTGCTATATTTTTTTGAAAGGGATCTGATATATTGAGTTTGAATTTACGCATATAGGATTTCTGGAGAACATGAGTAGTGAATTACATTTAATATCAATCCTGAGTTCTTGAATCTACAAAGTTTTCAGTATACCACATTCAGGCTTAATGTCTGTAAGCAGGAATGTTAGCAGAACATTTCCATAACACTTTTTTTCCCAGGGAGCCAGGGTATGTTAAATTGTATATATTTAGACTTTTTACCTATACAGGTGCAGTATGGTAAAACATAAGTTAGTCTTAAACATTTCAGACTTGTTCAGTCACCAGCTTTGAGGCATGATTAAAGAAAGATAGACGAATCTATGATTTTGCCAGAGAATCTGGCAAATCAAACCAGTTACAGAATAATTTGGTAAAAGAAAATCTGTCTTTATTGGAAGTGTAAAATCACTTCCTCTGTAGATGGGAAAATAACAGAAAAATACTGAGCAAACTGAGTTCACATATGCACATGTATAACAGGTCAAAAATTTCATTAATGAACTCATTTTTTGACTCTATGAAAGCTGATTACTACAAGACACACATCCCTGTTTTGAGTCCCCAACAACCCTGAGAGAATAGCACAGAAATTTTGTGTAACGTGGCTGCTGTATTTGGCCTTTTAACTGAAGTTGGATCAAACTACAGCCTCTTTAAAACAAAAGCAACACCCTGGCTTGCCTCATTGTTCTTCTCTTATGAAAAATCCACCCAAGTTTGTCTTGGGGGCTGTCAGTTGCTGATGGAATTAGCCAGTGGCCTTATTCATTTTAGTTTGCTTTTCTGTTTTCCAGATTTTAGGATCTCATGCAATTCCTGGGAGAGAGCATTTAGAGTTAAATCTATCAAATGACCTCACACAGGAAATAATCCATTTTATTCTATTTCCTTTACCATGGATTTAGCTTGCAGACTATATACAGAATCCTCATTTTACTGTACTATACAAGATCAAAGGTGACACTGACTCTTCCAAATTCCTTTGAAAAGCTAATCTGCATCATTATGCTTCAGAGAGCATCTCTCCTAGGAGGCTTTCTTTAATGAGCCATTATTCTATGTAACTCAGGATCTGCTCAACTAAAATGAGCCCTTAGAATTTTACAGCTGTTGCAATTAAAGATACATCATCAGGCCAAATTTTCTTAAGACCACGAGGCAGAGTATGTTTTTGTTAGATGTGTTACATACATATATACATATACATATACATATACATATACATATACATATACATATACATATACATATACATATACATATACATATACATATACACAACATATATATATGTTGTACATCTAGTAGGTCAGTTGAGAATGTTTATTGAAATATTTTAAATCAAAATGTTAATGTATGGTGAGTAGGGAATGTAATTCAATATTCATTATGACCAAAAGCCCTTTTGATTTCATTGCTTCGTTCAAGTGGAATGCAAGAAATGATATTTTGAAGTGATAGGGACTGATCCACTAGAATTGAATAAAATTTAAAAGTGAGTTGAAATCTCTAAGCCATTTACTTTTTAGCAGAGGATGTGGTGGTTGGTGGTAGCATTAAGAGAATCTGTTGGTCTTTTTTTTCCTAAAAATTTATCTCTTTAGTTCACCAAACACGGTAGCTGTAGGTATTTAAACATTCAGAATATTGTCATGTAAATATTCACAAAACTAGTGCTTGAAAAGACAAGAATCCATTTTCTGTCAGAGAGGCGGATTCCATTATCTGATTTCCTTTAAGAAAATATGTGGGTAAGTTTTCATGTTTATTTATAGCTGCAGCTTTCATTTATATCCTGCTTTCCTATGTGTCATTTCATGCATTATTCAGGAGAGAAAATGAAACAAGATACAGTGAAAATTTGGCTATAGAACAGCCTGGAATTACTCCAACTTCCATCTAGTGAAGGTGCCTTGTCTTTGAATAAGGGCATATTTTCTCTGGTAGGTGAGAAAAGTGTGGGGCGAGTCCAGCTGGTACCCAAGGCAGGCTAGAGGCAGAGGAGAAGGCCACCGGTGCTTTGGCTCCACGGCAATACAGAACCATGTGTAATATGGCCATTGTTATGTGCAAAAGTGCAATGGATTTGATTCTCCAAAAGACTTTTAAGTATTATTGCATCTAATCTGATATAGAGAATTGTAGAGAACTGACAGGTATTCTTGGGAATACTGTCAGAATGAAGCCTTTGACAGGATGCCTTTGGAGAAGAGCAGCACTGGATAACAGACAAGAAACACTGCACAACACTGACCACTCTTTCGTCCCCTCTAGAAGGTTATGGGCATGCTTTGTTTTTACTATCTTTTAACGTACATTTTCCCCAACTTTTCTCCTCTCTGCATTTTTAGAAAGTAATTTTTAGAAGCAAATACATTCACATACCTCATTCGAGTAATGATTTTCAGTGCTTTTTAATTTAGTTAGCCTTCTGCCATACAAAAGACAATGTTATTCTTTTAACATTTGGTTTCCCTGGTTTCCCTGGCCTTCTGCAACTTTTCTCTCAGCTGAGAAAACTGTGTAAGACATTTTATTACAGGTGTTAATATGACATCTAATTAATCCAGCCACCACTATAATTACAAAACCCTCGTTTAAGAAGATAATTACATTTCAATTTCTTTTGATTCAATTGTAATTGTATATTTCACTCGCATTTTAATTTTCCTTCTTAAATGAATAAATTGTGATAAGATGTTTTGATTTCTTTACAAGTTTGTATATTTTTAAAGATTGCATTTGGTCCTAGCAGTTGGATAACAAACAGAAAAATATATAGCTGTATGTAGATAACTATACTGCTATTGATATTACTATTTCTGTGATTCATTACTTCCAGATTTTGGCCAAAATCCATATGTGCAAATATAGAGCCCACCATAACATTAAGGGTGAGTTACTTTCTGCTACATGGAAACACGTGCTTTTGGAAGCAAGAGACAATGTTTGAGGATATGACAACCTTCAGCATAGACTCTGTGAATGGTGTGGGTCTAAGTGTTGATTTGAGCCACTTTCTGTTAAATTCAAGAACGTTAGCATTAACATCTTAGCCTAAGCAAAGTGATACAGTTACAGAGAATGATCTACTGTCTCATCTTCAATTTATGTATTCCTGCCATGGTTACCTATATTGGGTAAAATAATAATGTACAAATAGTATATGCACGCACGGGAAATTTGGGCAGAGGCCTTAACATAACCCCCATGAAAAATGCCATACAAGCATCCTGCACTTAAAGCTCTCTCTCAAGACATTTCTGACCATGGTAAAGCTTTACAAGTCAGGGATCTCATGAGACCTAAATTTTTCTGTAGAAGTCACAATATCAAGAATTATTTAAAGTAGCACAATAGCCAGATGGTTGATGAAAATCAGGTTGTAAGCATCATCACACGTAAGTTAGATTTCTTTCACTTTCTTTCTTTTCTTTTCTTTTCTTTTCTTTTCTTTTCTTTTCTTTTCTTTTCTTTTCTTTTCTTTTCTTTTCTTTTCTTTTCTTTTCTTTTCTTTTCTTTTCTTTTCTTTTCTTTTCTTTTCTTTTCTTTTCTTTTCTTTTCTTTTCTTTTCTTTTCTTTTTCTTTTTTTTTTTAATTTATTTTTTTATTTATTAGCTTGAAGCCCTTTCCTTTTTCCTTCTGCCTACACAATCATTTTTGTTAAAATCCTTCCACAGGGTGTTCTTGAAAAATATCAAATTTATATCTTGGAGACATTATGGTCTCTAAATGTGCTCAGCATTAGAAACACAAGTACAGCACAGAAACAAAAGTACAAATACCAATGCACTGCCCTAGAAATGAAGTGTCAGTCCAACTCTGAAGTTTTATAAATCAAAGAAGTGTGAGATTGCTATCCACCCTGAGTTTGTCCCTCCAGGGTACCCAAAAGCATGCCAATTAGTGCCAGTTGTGCTGACAGCTATTCATTAAGTCTATCAAAAAACTGCTCTGCGACTTAGGGGTTTCGTTAATTCCTGTAAAAGCATCAGAGCTGGTGCTTTATCCATAGTGGGAAATCCAAATGCTCTCTTTAAGAATAGCTCATGTATGCTTCAATGTGGTCAACAATAATTTTGGTGAGGGTCAGAAATGAATGAATACACTCTTTGCTTTGCTCTGCTCTTTCTTGCTGAAGCAAAGCAATGAGCACTTACTGGCACTTCTGACCCTGAAGGGGTGTTCTCTTTTTTTCTGCGCATTATAGCAGAACTTTGCTGTACACATAATGCTCTCTAGAACAGTGTACCATCTGCAGTTTTCATGGATAAGCTCAGATCATGTGGGCAAGCAATAAGAACGACAGGAAGGAAATTTTCACTCTCAAGAGATATTTTATATATCAGAAAGATGAAGCTGAGAATTTGAGACTTAAAAGGTCTCCTGGGTTTTTGAAACTTAAAAGATCTCCTAGGATTTCATGGTATGGATAAGAGTCAAGACCATTTGAATGAAGTTCCTTCTATTTCTACTTGAATGTACATCAGAGTTATCAAAGATCAGGAGAACACATCTGAAATGAACCTCCCAATTGTCCACACTTCACGTATTCCCACTTGAATCATGGACTCACTGTGGAATGCTCTAGAAAGGCTGCTTTTTGAAGAATCACAGAACTGTAGAGGTTGAAAGGGACCTCTGGAGATCAACTAGGCTAACACTCCTGCTAAAGCAATTTCCCTACAATAGATGGCATAGGAAAGCATCCAGGTGAGTTTTGAATATCTCCAGAGAAGGATACTCCACAACCTCTCTGGGCAGCCTGTTCCAGTACTGTGGTGGACTCAAAGTAAAGCAGGTTTTTCCTCGTGTTCAGATGGAATCTCCTGTGTTTCAGTTTGTGCCTGCTGCCTCGTGTCCTCTTGCTGGGTACCCCCCGGCCAGAGTGTGACCCCATCCTCTCAACATTTGCCCTGTAGGTATTTCTAAGCATTGATGAGATCCCCTCTTAGCCTTCTCTTCTCCAGACTGAACTGTCCTGGTTCTCTCAGACTGTCATAAGAGAAAAGCTCCAGACCTCTCATCATCTCTGTGGCTCCTCTTTCTATGAGATCCCTGTCTGTCTTGAACTGAGGAACCCAGAATGAGACACAGCACTTAAGATGTGGCCTCACCAGGGTAGAGTAGAGGGGGAGGATCACCTCCTTTGAGCTGCTGGCCATGCTCTTTTTAATGTGGCCCAGGATACCTTTGGCCTTCTTGGCTACAAGGGCACACTGCTGGCTCACGGCTAACCTGCTGTCCACCTGGGACAACCAGGTCCGTCTCTGCAGAGCACCTTCCAATAGGTCAGACCCTAACCTGTACTGAAGCATGCAGTTATTATTCCCCCTCAGGTGTAGGACTTTACACTTGCTCTTGTTGAACATAATCAGTTTCCTCCATGCCCAACTTTCCATTATGCCCAGGACTCGCTGAATGGTAGCTCAGCCTTCTGGCATATCAGCTGTTCCCCTCAGCTTTGTATAATCAACAAACTGAAGGTGCCCTCTATCCTCTTCATCCAGGTCATTGATGAAGATTTTAAACAAGATCAGGCCCAGTACCAAGCCCTGGTAAACATGGCTAGATACAGGTCTCCAAGTAGAATCTTGGCACTGCTTGGTGTGAAAGGGAGCTGGAAGGTGTGCTCTAGGAACAGACAGAATGTCAAGCAGCTTCTCAGGTGACCTGACTGAACCCACAACAGTCCTCCCTTACCAATCCCAAATGGTTGCTCTCAGCACAATCTGGGTCACCTTACCAAGCCTCTTCTCTCCTGAAGCACTATTTTCTGATGCTGACCTCAACTATTTTCTGTTCTGGGATTCAGCTGGCTTAACTCTCCCTAGCAACAGAAATTACTGTGGATGATTTTCTTCTTTAGTTTATGTCATGAAGGATGAGAGTTTAACACTTGGTGCTTTTTCCTGGCTGACACAGTATGGATGCTATTATTATCCACGTAAAGCTCAAAGTTTTTTGTATGCAAGCTTTTTTGAGCTTTGTGTCCTAACGATAGCATTTTATGTTAGAAAGAAACTCTGAATACAGTATCCAATTTTTACTTAATAACTTGCCATTTTCGTCACCACTTATTCTGTTTTGTGAAATATGTACGTTTTTTATGATATCTGCTATTTTATACACCTCTATCATTACATTTGCTTCATGTTTCTCTACTTGTCTCATAAACACATTATGCAGGCTTGGCTCTTGAAGTCCTATGTAAACAATTTCATTCTTTAAAAATATATTTTTTCCCTTTCTCCCTCACTACTTTTTTTTCTGTCCTATAACTTGAGGCAGGATGACAAAACTGAAAATAATATTGGTGCTAGAAAAACAGCAATAATTGATCTAAGCAACAGATCTCGTCTCCATTTCTTTCAGTCTTTGCATTTACATGACATTAGAGATACGACTTGAGATAGAGAATAGAATTTGCCTCAATGCAAATAAGCTGCATGTAAAATTATTTTTTTCTTATCTAGCTTTTTTTTTTTTTTTCTCTTTTTTAAGAGATAGCAAAAACAAATTTAGTTTATTCATTCAATTTAACCAATTTAGTTCTATTCATTCAAATCTTAGGAAGTAGGTATTAAAATTATTCCTTCATTGCGGATCTGAATTATTGTCTTTCACATGTTTCCAAATGGAATCAGCATAGCTATTATTAATAAGCTTAAATTCACAGCCTCCCCAGTTTTTACATTGCTGTGATCTTGCATTTCTGAAATGTGCATATATATACAAACATGCACATATATGTGAATGCATTACTTGAAGTCAACAACTTAATGAAGGTGTTTCTGTTGTTTTTTTTCTTCTGAGAGCATTAAAATAAGAATGTACTTTTATGTCATGATTTCAAAAGTCACTGTGTCACTCTTTGGAATGCATCATGAAATTTCTGTTTACACTGATTGGAGCAGAACTGGTTTCATGAACTGAACATTTCTGAAAATGTGAAGACTTCATGTGTGCAGGTGAAGACTTTAGGGAGTCTAGAAGGGACCCATACCTTCCATTTTTTTAGTTTACTACCTGCTAAGTCATGAGGTTGTCTTAATTAGGATTTTTTTTTCTCTTTCTTGATGAAAGGACAGATTTTTCATTGGACAGACATCTTTTTTGGACAGATTTTTCTATTACTTTTCCTCTGCTTTGACAAAATAAAAGACTTGAGAAAACTTGTTACTGTTCATGAATGTGTAATTGATATTGGTATAACCTGGGTCTGTTCAGCCTGGGGAAAAGAAGACTTTTCAGGGGATCTGCCAAATTGTACATAGGTACAGCTGCCAAAATGTCTTTTACTTAAATAGAATTGAGCCTACATTTAATGATGGAAGTGCTTATGTGGGATAAAAAGAATTCCATAGTTGCACTGCCTTTCTGATCAACACTTCCCCATTACAAACCAAACTAATCACAAATAAGGAATTTTAACAACTTTGAAGTTATTAGAGAAAATAATATGTACAGTACTGTAAACCTTTAATCTTCTCCTAAAAGAGTTAAAAATTATGTCCAAAATACTAAAAGCTATAGTTTCTTAACTTTAGTTGAGAGTAGACGCTTAAACATGACCAGAAAAAAAAAAAAAAAAAAAAGAAAAAGAAAAAAAGAGAGAAAGAAAAAGTGAAAGAAAAAGGAAGAGTGAGTCCCCACAGTAATTTGAGTTGTCAATCTTTTATCCACAACCTTGAATTATGTTATGTCCCGACACCCTCTTGTCCCAAATGGCTAAGAATCAAACAAAACTAGGTCTGCTAATAAGAGATTCTGAAAAAGGGGCACCTCATTCTGACTGTGATCCTTCATCTTGATGCAGGTCTGAGGTTATGAGCCTGTGTTGGCTCTGTCTTTTACAGAGGTGCATATCTCTTGAGGTGCAAAGAAAGGTGGAGATTGGTAGAGGAATACCGAGTGTAGGCAATCATATCATTGTGCTGCTTCACAAAACCATAGAATCCTTTAGGTTGGAAAAAAGTCATTAAGATCACCTAGTCCAGCCAACAACCCATCACCACCATGCCCACTAACCATGTTCTTCAGTACCACATCTATCTTTTTCTGCAACTCCTCCAGGGATGGTGAATCCACCACCTCCCTGGGCAGCCCATTCCAATGCCTCATGACTCTTTTGCACAAGCATGGATCCTCTGCCTGTGTTCCTGTCTATGACTTAACATAACAATACCTGTAGTCTTTGCTCCTTATAGCCTACAGGAGTTTATGCACCGACTTTAATGGAAATGGATTTTTAGTCAGAACTAGGAAATCTTTTATACAAGCGCATGTATTGGATTGCAATATAGTTCCCCATAGGAAGTGTCAAATGCAATAATACTAATTCACTTCAAAAGCTTTTTCCGTTCAGTTTCTGTAATCCTATGAATATTTTTGTTTTCATTTCACTTACACTAATACATTTTTAACTCCAGCTTTGAGACTAAACAAGTACATTTACTACTTGCAGAGAGTTTTCCCTACTAAATATCACATATGTCATCAGGTTAAATTCAGCATCTTTTTGTTTAGTATGAGAATAATAAGAAAATTGGTAGTTTGCATGTTTAAATAAACCACTACTACATTGGAACTACAAGTTCCATTTATCAGTATCTGTCATTCAGATTGTAGGAACACTGGAAATCATTGCTGTTGTATGCTTCCTCTGGGAGTTACCCTACTCGTGGGAGCATGCTCATGAGATCTATAGGAGTACAGAACATTTCAAAGCAAGCTTTTGTCTGGCTTTCAGAATAGCAAAATGCACCTAAAAATAAAAGAAATAAAATCAGAAATTTTCAGGACAGACTTGTGAAAGGTGTTATTTGGGTGTTCCATTTGTCCATTTCCTTCCCTGACTGATATGTTCTGGGCTCAGAATGTAGTGGTGGGGCAGCTACTCATGAAAGCCAGAGCACTAGCCCCAACTGACAAGACAGTGTGGCATAACGGAATCTAAATTATTGTATGAAGTCGTTGTGAAATTTCTGGAGAGGCAATACTAAATGAAGGATTTGAATTTACACCAAAAGAAAAAAAAAAAGCACATTTTTCTGTAGGGGAAATAAAAGGTCCAATTTGACAAGTAGCACTACTTAAGAAAACTTCAGTCATGAAGACCATTAGTTCTGACCTCATTTACCAGCACAGAATTCACTTAAAGCTGATTATTGAAGCAACTTATCTGTCATGCTCTTTTTTAGTACAAAGGACAAGAAAAATTGAATCAGTGTAGCAATTATCCTAAAATTATCTTCATTTCTCATAATTTTCTATATGTTAACAAGAAAGAACAATGTAACCAATGAACTAATTACTTGTTTCTATCTGACTTCTATTTTTTGCAAGAAAAAATAGTCCTGAACTAATTATTCTAAAGCTTTTATTTTACTCTTCCTTATATTTTGCATCTTGGAGAGCAAAAATTGATGAGCTAGTAAAATAATTAACCTAAATGCTCCCCTTTTTCTGAATATATTCATTTACTTGGCATCAAACAAATGAAACAAAAGCAAGTTGATGAATTTGCAACTGTAGAAAATGGAATCTTTCTATTCTTTCCCTCTTGGATGACATATGCAGACTGAAAGGAAATACGATTTGATGCCGTTTCCACAATGTTTTTAGAAGAGTTGCAGCTGAGCCTCTTTAGCAAGGTTTTGTATTCTGCTCCCTTCCTTCCTCCTGTGAGCTGGTGCTCTCTGAGCAGAGCAATACACTGCAGGGCTTAGACACTGATGTGGGGATCCGTGAATATACTACTCAAGGCAAGTGCCCCTCTGAGCTCTCTGAGCTGGAGTGAACACAGTTTTACAGGCTGTCACTAGTTTAAGCTAAGGCTAAAGGCAATGTTGCATTAGAAAAAAGGAGAGAAACCTGTCTCAGGAGAATGTGATACTCAAAGTAGAATGGAAGCTGCTGCTTGTGTTCACTGATTGTGGAACTGTGTTGTTCTGTTCTGCAGTGAACAGAAGTCTAGCTACAGCTAAAAGCGGCACCTTTTTAACTGCATCTTCGTATGTGTATGCATGTCAGTATACAGCAATATAAGTCTGAACTGTAAACCATAATCTCCTATCCTTACAAATTTAGGAGGATAATGAAGAAATTGAAGCTCCTGAAATGCAAGCCAAATCTGGATGCCAAATACCATCCTTTGTTTACCTGCATCTCAGGAATACTTTCTGGCTCACAAATGCCCTTCAAACTGCGTGCCACACCAATACAGCTCAGCTTAAATCTGCAAGTCTTCTACCTTCGATCAAGAAGGAAAAACTTTTCCTCTCTGCCTTTAGATCAGAGATCATTATATTTCTTTTTACCAAATGTAAGCCTTTTTCTGACTGGAGCAATAATCCTAGGCATTCTGTCTTTTCTACCCTGAACCTTAAATTGAAGCTGAGCCATACTCCCTATCCAGAAATTGCTAGATATGCTTTAAGATTATTTGTAGTTTCCATCACTTCAGCCATAAGCATGTAAGGTACTTTAAGCAGTTAATCTGTTTTACAGACATTACTACAAATCCCAACCCATATGCTTTGATGACAAGTGGTCTGTTCCTGGTCCAGAGACTGCAATAAACTACTTATTCTTCTCAGCCAGAGACTTTGCCTCAGCCTTGTATAATTCAGTTTATTAATTTTTTTTTATTTTGTCTGGATTTTATTCAAACCAGAAACCCCATTTAAATATTAAGATAACCTAGTGACCTAAACACTCTGAAAATTTAAACCTAGCCTAATCCCAGAATCCCAGCCCAGAAGCAACTGCATATCTTAAACCAGCAAGTGTCTTTCACTTCTATGAATGTTCTTTTCTATTTTGACAAGCAGGTGAGCATGCTGTGAGAAAAGACAAGGTCTTATTGCTGAGATGGGCAAGGTTTGAATTAGAAGCAGAATATGCTTTACCGTTCATGATGGTGGGGATTGAGAGGGTCTGAACTTTAATGTATGAAGGTCCTAACTCTCAAGCTAACTAGTTTATGTGGCTATCAGCCAGCGATAGTTCAAATTGGCAAATTGCGTGGGAGTGTATTTTTTATTCTGTGTCAAATAGAAAAATGATAAGTTTTTTTTCTTTTTTCTTGCTTCAGCTTTGTGATTATATTGCTGAGCTTATAGCTATATATATATATATATACATATATATATATATATATATATATATAAATATTCAGCCAATGATATAAGTAAGGGGAAAACTAACAACAAAAAAAGTTTGAATAATTTATTAACTAGCTGTGCCTGAGTCTTGCTAAGGAGTAAGAATTTGTTAAACTTCTGCAAGAAAGAAAACCAGAGCAACCAAGGAGGAGCTGGTATTTAACTGGAGTTCTGAGATCATTTGGTAGACTGTGAGTTGACAGTCTAGAAAGTACTCTTTATTCATTAAATATCTCTATTAAATAAGATTGGCTTGATGAGCAGCATGTATCTCTCTTCAGAAACTGAAAAGATGAAAGTACATTTTGGATTCTAGTAAAATGTTTAATTACATAGTGCTAGCATGACTGCGTACTGGCTAGCTGAGAGCTGTGGCCAACATAAAGCCAGTAGAGTGCCCAACATGAAGATAGGTAGATAACTGGAGATGGTATTATTATGCTAGACTTTCATCAGGCTGATCTTGTGTTAATGATTAAAAATGATGCTCACAACTGTGGGGACAGGGATTATTTTTACCCTGTAAACTGCATCAACTAAGGAACTAGGCTAAGGAGTGGTCCTGTAGGAGTATAATACTACTGGGTAGCTTCAGGTATCTGCATAGGAAAGATGGCTTTTGATTATTTCTCAGAATCACAGAATGTTAGGGATTGGAAGGGACTGTGAAAGGCAGATATTTGTGGAAGTGAGCTTCTGGCTATCTGGTGCCACTCTAGAGATTATGTTTACTTCAGAGATAAACCATTCAACATTTCAACTTGGTTAAGAAAAGGTTCTGTTCAATATTAATGGTTTCAGAACAGAAAGTTTTGCCACATTCTGGCTCTTTTCAGTCCAGCAGTTATTCTGGTCCTTTCACCTCTTCTGAGAGGTCAGAGTTCCAACCAGGCTCCTACTTAATCCCAACCACCCCAAAACTCTTTAACTACACAGAGCTAATTGAAAGGGTTATCCTTTCCTTATCTTAGACTTGGGCATACTTAGAGAGTTCAACAATAATTTTAAAAGTCTATCACTTGCTATTGTGCTATTGTGTAGGTGTCCTTTAACTCCTAACCTGACTCTAGTTCAACATCACAGGCAAAAGACAATTACTAGATCCAAAACTAGCCGAAACACCTTTGCCCTTGCTATGCTCAAAACTATAACTGCAGCTTACAAAATTTTGACAATTTTAATGTTAACTCGAATTCTAACTTGAAATCTAGCCTTCAAGTAAGGAAACACGAATTTGTTGAAGGACGACTAATAGGCCATCACTCTTCTTTCTATAACCGCTCCACAGATCTCCAGGGCTATGTACTGTGTTCAGAAACAAGGGATCTTCAAACTAAGTGCTGTTCTATATTCTAACCCAGTTCTTACTCTTAACTGTGGGTTAAATGCCAGTACCCATGTATCTTGGACTGTTCTTGAATCAGCTATAACTCCTCACATTAGTTCTTGTCTCCTAGTCTTTCACAATCCCTTGTAAAGTTATATGGAAAACCCATGCTGTTCCATGGGTTTCAAGGCCTAATTTTAACTTCGCTCCCATATTTCATATCAAATCCAAAATGTCTCAGGTTGAGTAGGAAACCTGCTCCCACAGGAACTGTTTCTCAAATTCAGAAGCTTAGTGAGCATGGTGGTGATGGGCTGGAGGTTGGACTAGAAAATCTTAGAGGCCTTTTCCAACCTTAATGACTCTATAATTCTATGGTTAAAATGTTTATCTCAGAATTAATATTAAGCCATTCATATTTCCTGGAAAATATAATTATATTCTGATTCTGTGAGCCTGGCATGTTTAGGAAGCACTTGTTTCTTCTAATTCTGCTACTTCTAGTCTTAACTCTAATGAAGTTATAGCACCATCACCTTTCAAATCCTAATAGTGTCTTAAAGCATAAATCCGTGAAGAAGTCCTGTCCTAACCTTACAAGACAAGGCAACATATGTCCCAGTGCCTTGCTGCACCCCTGTTCCATAACTCTAGTCTTAATCTATCCACGACAGCATACAGCAGAATCTGTCACTAGTTCAAGAATTAACATTAAGCCACCCATTTTGGTACTGCAACTGGCTGCTCTGAAATGGTCTGAGCAATTTTGTCAGGCAGGGAGCTAGCAGAAGATACTTGCTAGTGTTAATGTTGCTGTAAGATTTAAAACAGCATAGCCAGCTGTATTTTTTGGTCCTGTCAAGATCAATAACAATTGTAGCTGACATGGGCAAATAGCTTAGGCTGTATTTGGAAGGAGGATGAATTACAATGTTTTTCATCATGTCTGGAGTCAGGTTTGTAACAATCCTGTGCTTTTGCCTGCAAATACTGCATGTCTAACTAAGGTGAGCGATCCCAAGGCAGAGATGAGAGAGAAAGAGCCCTGGAGAGTTTGGGATTCCTCGATCATCCCTGGAAGGGGAAGAAAGCCTGGCCTTTATCCTGTAGGGCACAGTGAGTTTTTATTTTAATATTTTTAACTCAGGGTTAGAATTAAAGACAGCAGAAGCAAAGGAATGAGATAAACTCCTGGATTATTACTACCAGATTCACCTGAGAGCACACAGATTATAATTGATTCTGAGACTATAAATTGTGAGTTATTTACTGTACTAAGTCTATATTTAGACTTGCAATCATGGTTTGGGACAGCTGATGTAGAAGAATTAATGTTAAGTGTGAATTATGTATAGCATACAGAGCTGGTCCTTATAAAAATATTTTGTGATTAGGTATAGGTTAAATGGAGCTGGTACCCTATTAAGTTAAGTGATGCTTTGGCATTTGACATGATCAAGAGGAAAAAAAAAACAACCAAAATCATTATGTCTTATTATCTTGCCAGTTTACTCTACCAAGACAGATGAATTGTCATTTTTGCCAAAAAGGAGGGTTGCTGGTTGAGTTAGTTTAAGGCAGGATTACATATGAGTCATAATTAATGCCAGTAATTTAGAAACCAGGGGTTGAATTTAACCAGGGGTTAGTATAATTGCTCGTCTGTATGAGAATAAGCTAACGTCAGGTAAAACACACGTTGTCTTAGTGTGACTGGAAATACTGAACAATGGTGAGGAATAGGTTCACAATTACTGGTGGAGTTAGTCAAGGACGTTTTGGAGTATTATGTTTTTGTAGTAATGCCTGTAGTTTAGGATTAGCATCAAGTCTGGCTATGGTGGTTCACTGATGGATCCTGTTAGGCCTGCAGAGCTAAGATGAAAGTCAGTATCAGCAGTGGCACTGGGCATTTTGTAGGTACTGGGACTGAGGAAGCTTACTACACTTGTGTGTTAGGGCAAATATTTGAAACAGCAGAGCTGGGTTGATCAAATTCACAAGATTATCAGGACTGGGATGATGTTTTAAATAGGTCGTAATTACTTCAGAAACTAAGTTTCTCTACTGTTGCTCTACTGTGTCAGGTATGTGTTTAGAAATTGTTTTGTCAAGGAATGAAGAGCTGAGGTCAGAAGACTGAAGAAAAAAGTTAGGCTTGTTAATTTCAAATGTGATATTTGGACATTGGGATACTTGAATGAGATAAATATGTAGATGTGACTGCATTTTTAAAATAATAATGGTGTTGGGATTGTACAGATGGTGGAAAAATTCAGATCACTTTTCATAGCATACCTTGACATTGATTGCATAACATTACTTCTAGTCTATTGCACTTTATAAAGCTCAGGCTACCCTTAAACCCCTTTGCTTTAGTGCTGGGAATTCTGCCTAGCTCAAATGGAACACAGCAAAACAGATTTATCCTGCTCAGGAGCAGCACTGAACACTGGCTAGCATTCTTTCCAAAAATCAGAGTATTGGACAGCTGTGGATGGCCATAGGCTGGCTCTGCACCTGAGGCAAATCAAGATCTATTATTTCAGACTTAGCTGAGATTGTCCTCAAATATTCTTCTCTTGTTAAACAAAAACTTTTGGTGAGCTCTAGTGCAGGTTTCAGAGAAGAGAAATACCTACATGATACAAAATTTGGAAACTCATTTGCAAATTATTAATTAAAATACAAAAAGCATTATTAAAAGAGTACACAGAGATGACTTCTATGTGTATGCATGCATTTGAAAATAATAAAAAGAGGAATCAGTGATATGCAACATATTTTTACTGGAAATTTGACTTTTTATAAATAAAACAAATATTGCTGGTTACAAAGACAGCAGTGGCCACCTTCCCTTTAACTTTAATAGTAGTACCCACAATACTGCAAGGAAATCAGTACAAAAGTGTAGGTCACTATTATGCACCACAAAATTACACTACAATAAAAGACGCTGCTACTTGATAACCCACAAGTCCAGAACATGTTCTTTTTTCACTGACTCTGGTCTCATGTGAGCATCAGAGAGCTCTGTGGAAGTGAGCATTTCCAAATGGCTCAGTCACAGTAAAAGCACCAATAATGATATTTGGTTACTAAGACTTGTTTTCACTCTAGTGGTAAATGATGAGAATGAAGAAAAGCCAATAGCTAATAATAAATAGTATTGAACGGAGCACAGAATTCTGACCAAATGTCCATTCAAGTCTATGTGGGGATATTATATAAATTTATTCCTAATAAATGAAAAGAGATGAGAGAATTAGGTCTTGAAAAGAGAATATAGTACTGACAAAAAAAAAAAATTATGGTAATTTTATTATCTGACAAAAACATGCTCAGTAGACATTGAGAATTGGAATTTTCTCATTGAACAGTAGTCTAGAATCTTAGGGTTATAAAGTGCTTTCGATTGGAAAGGATTTTAAAGTGATCTTTACACACAGAATCATAAAATCTTAGGGGTTGTGAGAGATCTCTGGAGATCATCTAGTACAACCCCCTTGTAAAAGCAGGTTCCCTAGAAAAGATTGCACAGGAAGCTATTCAGCTGAGTTCTCTGGAGAAGGAGACTCTACAATTTCTCTCAATTGGAAACAGGCAGCCTGTTCCAATGTTCTGTCACCTTTGCAATAAAAATGCTTTTCCTCATGTTCAGACGGACCTGCCTGTGCTCCTTTTCGTGCCCATTGCCATTGACAAGAGCAGAGACACCTTCCATTAGACCAGGTTGCTTAAAGATTCATCCAACCTGGCCTTAAACATCTCCAGAAATTGGATATCCATGGCTTCTCTGGGAAACCTATGGCATGCCTCACCATTCTTGCAGTGAAGAATTTCTTTGAATGTAATTTATATCTCCACTCTTTTAGTTTAAAGGTTGCTATAAAGTCTCCCTTGAGCCTTCTCTTCTCCAGGCTAAACAACAGTGGTTATCTATTTGGCACATACTGCAAATTATTCATCCTGTTCACCTAGAAAAGAGAGGCATTAAAAACAGTGATTAATTCTTCCTGCTTTAGCTATTGCCTTTATTTGTGATGAATTATCCTCTGAAGATACTTTAGCTTTCCAAGTTTGTTTAAAGTATTAACAGAATAGGGAAGGCAGTCTAAATGCTTTCACCTGGAATTACGTTTGATTTTTGGAACTGAACCACAATGTTTCAGTTACAATTACTCCAATATTAGCACGACAACAAGTTTGAAGAACTTGTCTTAGTCCAACCACTCTCCCCCAAAATAAAAATAAAAAAATTTCCTTGCAACAGGAGATTGTTTTTATTCTGCACATAGAGTACCAGCTAAGTCTTCTTCAGAACACTTCATGCCTCTTTCCCATAATTAGTGCGTTCATCATCTTGCAAGAGCATGCAAGTACTTTTAAGAATGTACTATGAGAGCTGATGGTGTCTACTCTGCTCTGACTATGAAACCATTTTCTCTGACATTTAACATCACCTGCAACAAAAGTGGTCCCATGAGACTGTACCCATTTAAATTAGGTCTGCATGTTTCTGTTGCATTATAGTACACCTTTTTTTTTTTTTTTTTTTTTTTTTTTTTTCCAGTTAGGAAATGCTTTTCTAAAAAAAGTAAATTGTTGGATAATCTTAACTGGTATAGTGCAACCTGTAGAAGTGGTAGCAATGGCTCTTCTCCAAATACATTTGACTGATCTTATTCACTTAAGTGAAAAGTAACAAATGTATGTATCAGATAAAATCCTGATTTTTAAAAAATAATAGTTCCAACAGATGTTAGGACAACATGCAGCCTTGCTAATTTTATGGACACACGTTTTCATTTAATTCCATTTACATTAGTGTAGAATGATTGACACTGATGTTTTCCAGAGTTCATGCTAGAACACAGTATTTTACATTAAAAAAAAAAAAGCCACTTATTTTGTAAATGCAAAGAAGGCAAAGGAGAGTTACCACTATGTTCCCCAGTCAAGTATAACATTGTGAGCAGGCCTAGGGAGTAAAGCACCAGGTGCAGAGTGCTCCTTGCTCCACATTACGCACATTTTAGGCAAGAAGACCAAATGGCTTTGGGCTAACTCTTGCCCGTGGTCTTACCTTCCACTTACTTCACTCATTTCAATTCAGTTGTGTTGAAAAAGAATCTAGATTCAGTACTCTAAGCCACCTTTGTGATGTGAACCAAAGGGTAACAAATAGAGAGCATTGGAGGAACAGTTTGAAAGGGTATTCCTGATCTGACTAAAACTCTAATGCAGATACACAATGAGAATAGGCACACAGTGAAAATCAGGAAACTCCTAATGGCAATAAAACAAACATTGTTTTCACCCACTTTCAATATTGGAGACATAAGTGCCAATTTACCGCTCACCATCACCAGCTGGAAAGTGAGATGAAACAAATAAATTCCTTTCCCATTTAC
The DNA here is from genome assembly GCF_951394365.1 of Tetrao urogallus. Taxonomy (NCBI): domain Eukaryota; kingdom Metazoa; phylum Chordata; class Aves; order Galliformes; family Phasianidae; genus Tetrao; species Tetrao urogallus. Next base: position 79,450,467 of record NC_136813.1, on the reverse strand, counting down.
CTATAAACAACAAATTCTCTTAATTGTCTTCTTAAATTCTGCTCGCTGGTATTATCATGGGAGATTTTGAGACTTAGACTAACACATCTAGGCATCATCAGGCACGATGCCAAAACAAATCTAGACCTGGAAATACAGTCCTTGTTAGGTAAACAGCTGTAGAAATACTCATCTTCTTCTTGAACAGACTGCTGATGCAGAGAATGAGGCGATTCAAAGAAGATATCAACAGGAAAAGGGCTAAGAGTAGCATGGAACTTTTGGGAAAATACTGTTAGGCACTTACAGAAAGATTTTTTCTTTTGTGAGCTGTTGAGAAACTAATGTCACTTATTCGATTCTCACAAATCTTTGGGGAAATCATCAATCTGATGGCAACTGAGGAAATACGTGATATAAAAGCATTTGAATATCATTTGAATTGGGTACATAACATCTATTCTGTGTGGGGGGTGTGGGGGGAAGAGGAAATTAATTAATAATTTGAATGTGTGTTCAGCAAGAAACTTGTTTTTAATATTGTGTCATTGCATTTTCTTAAAGGTAAAATATCTTCAATTAACCACCTACACCTGAACACACAAATGGATTTTGAAATGTTGCCATTCAGCAGGCCGGCCAATTAGTTTAAGTGCTCTCATTTATTTAAAAGTGAGATGTTATAATTTAATCAATGCACAAAAGCAATTGTTTACTATTTGTGATAGTTAATATTGCTTAATTCTGAGAACAAGTGACTTGGATAAAATGAAGAGTAAAAGGAGAATTCTAGTTTGTGAATAAGTCAAGTATCAGTTTCATGAAACTGCAAACTGTTCAGAGAGTAAAAGGCAGATGAAAATGTTACTTCAATCACTACAAATGCATCATTTCAAATGACAAGTATTTTTAAAGTATTGCAACAAGAACAAAGAATAATTAGAATAAAATCTGTGTTAGCCAGAGCAAAAACTGGGTTTTCATCAAAGTATAACAGTCTTACAGAAGCTATGGGAATGTACTTTAAAATGTGCAGATGATTTAATGAAATTCTCTGTTCTCCAAGACATTTATTTTAAAGGATTTCATGTGACTCACAAGTCAGACAGCCAGAAATTGCCCATCAAGAAGTTGGAAATATTAGCACTGATGTCAGTTAAAATTGTTGATAGAGCTGTGGGTTTTATCATAACCATATGAATTTTTGTGTATTCTACTTTTGTGCTTTTTGAAGACATGCTGAATGAACTCTAGAAAAGCAAATAACAATAATATTTTTATAGCTATTAAATCATACCTTGTACTCTTCCATGTCAACTTTTATTTTCTCTTCCACAGCCTATTGCATTTACCTATGCTTTACTGTGAGCTCAGTTAGCTAGCAAACTAAATCTAATGTGGTAACTTACTGACTCTAGATTGTCATTGTAAATATCAGTCAGAAGTGTGCTATTTTTAATTTTTAAAGGATAAGACAAAAAAAGACAATTTTATCTTCTATAGGTCCATGAAAATATACAAACCAACCATTTTTTTTGTCTGAAATGCAGAGGAAAAGCATGAGATAAAATTGCGGTTAGTGAACTTCTGATACACATTATGGTTATGTTTTTCAGGAGCTAACAAACCTGTACATTTTGCTGTTTTAGGTTCAAACTTTGGAAAAATAAATTCTGAGGAAACATAATCAAACACCAGAAAGAACAGAATTCTCGTTTGCTTTCATCTTAATAAAGACATCGACATCTTACAGCAAGTGAACCGATGGAACTTCGCTTCTTGTTATGACAAAAAGATTGGTGGCACGGTACCAGGATTTGTTCTCAGTATCCTTGTTCATTCAGATTTTCTGCATGTCCTTTGTAATGTTAATGGTCAAAAATGTCCAGTTCCATTGGAAGCCATCAACCAGGTGAGATCAACAGCAGAGGAGAACAGATGGCTGTGTGTAACCAGGTCCTTGACTTCTGAGGCACGTGGGGTTTCCTTCAGGGGTTTCTTACCTAACAGGGCTGGAAATAAGTACCCATGAAATTCATGTTCCATAAAACTAAGGCAGAATGCTTTCATTCATATCTGCCCTGAAGAATTGTCTATACTAAATCTTGTCATGAGAACATACTTTTTTCAAAGTCTTACATTGCATATCCGTCATCTGTCTGATCCTGTCACAGTTTTATCTCCAGGAGGAAAAAGACAAACAATATGTCACAGACAGGGAGGATGTTCATGTTTTAAGTGATGATAACAACTTAAATTCTTTTTAAAGTTGTTGTATGCTTTTACTATTAAACTAATAATCTAGAAATTTAAAGTTATACAAGATATTATGTTCTTAATAAAAGTGATTAAATGATTACATTTTAAGAAATAACATTTTAAACAAACATTAAACATGAAGGTTGCTGTTCTGCTAAAAGGGATTAGTGATAATTGCTTAGGTCACATATGAGCTATAATTCGGCAACTGCTGCGAAATTACTTTGAAATACTGAATTAAAGATGTTCCAGAAACACAATGTTCTCTTCGTTCATGTGAACACAGCAGCGATCATAGGAGAAACTTACGTCTGTTTGTATTGCTTGTGAGGGTGCTGACTTAAGTTCTATTTTTTTGGTAGTCTAAGAATTACTCTCCTTCTGCCACCAAAATGGAATTTTTCTAACACATGAGCATTGGCAGATATGGATTATGAGCAAGGAGATGGCAGACAGATCCATGTTATATAAAAAATAATGCAATTGAGAAAGAACAGACTTCTCATAATAGCCTCTCCTGAATTACTTGTAAAATCTCATGAAATTTCATTCTGGCCATATTAATTGTCAGAATCCAACGCTCTTGAAAGGTGTGTTCATATTCATAGAATCATAGAATGGCCTGGGTTGAAAAGTACTACAATGATCACTTAGTTTCAACCCCCCTGCCATGTGCAGGATCGCCAAACATTGGACCAGGCTGCCCAGAGCCACATCCAGCCTGGCCTTGAATGCCTCCAGGGATGGGGCATCCACAACCTCCTTGGGCAACCTGTTCCGGAGCATCACCACCCTCCGAGCGAAAAACTTCCTCCTAATATCTAACCTAAACCTCCTCTGTCTCAGTTTAAAACCATTCTCCCTTGTCCTATGCTCATTACAGGTGAAGCAGGAACCATCATACACAGAGTGAATGTGGATGTTGAGACTGTGTACCATGAAAACTACAAAAAAAGTCATTGAAATGTGTGTGCACGTATATTTTAGAAATAATTTTGCCACTGACTGCAATTAGGTGTCTATACATAATGTTACTCAGATCAACTTTAGAGCTATTTTTATTATTCAGTTATTTACCAAATGGTCACTTAATGTTTAGAGTGCTTTAATGGTGCTGCATTTACTCAAATTAGGGCCTTTTAATTATTTTTTTGGATTTAATCTTTCCTTCTGTGAACATTTTGTATCTTTGCTACAATAAATTATTTCTTTGCAATAAATGGTATATACTCTACAAGCAATAGATTCCTGAAAGCTGTATCTGAAGAATGTTGTGCTTGGGTTACGCATAGGTGAAATTATTCTGTCTTATTCATTCTATGTAACTGTCAGATCTAAGCTTGCTTGATAGCACAGAGCTTAAGCAGAGCATGTTTACAAGGCTGTCTGTGTAAGATATGCAAAATCATATACAAGAAACAGAAGTCTGAATTTACTTGATTTTCATTTCTCTACTATTGAGACAAATACAGTAGTCATCATTAATGTTAACAGAGTGCTATCCAAGAGAACAAGAAGCTAAGGATGGTAAAAAAATAAGGATTTTTTTCTGAAGACAATTACTAAGTCAGAATCCTATTCTTGAAGTCCATGTGATTGTCTTTTTAATGCCTATGCCATGTGTCAGGATAAGCTTTAATAAGTTATGATTGTTGTGTTTTCCCTGGTATCTTAACCTAATAACAAAGAAAATCACATTAAAATATGTATCTGACACACACTAAATTACAAATTATTATGTGCTCATCTTCACCCACTTTAATTTATCAATTCTTGCCTTTGTTTGTATGATTACTCCTGTCACAGTTTTAAAGTGTTTGTTCTTGGTAGGCATATTTTTTGCCCTTTAACCTTTCAGGAAGTTCAGGAAGGGGAAAAAAAAACAGCAATAAAATTGCCCCCCTAACTTCTCCCCATAAAAAAAAAAACTACAAAGAGATTTTGAGGTACTAAAGGAAGGAAAAAAGGCATATATGTCAAGTGAGAGGAAAGCAGGAAAAGGTGTTTTATTATTGGGTGTGAAACATTCAATTGAGTTTTTACTTTAAAGCCTGAACAACTACATCATTTTTTCTCAACTGTAAGGTTGCAAATTAATAAATAGGTGCATTAGCTAGGACTTTAAGAAAACTCTCTGCTTCATCAAAACAATAAATAAATTAAATGGAGAAAAGCAAAATAAAATAGTTTGAACAAAGACTAGGAACACTAGGGAGAATGTAACCTTTAATATCAGCTGTAAGAAATAATTCCTGTTTAAGACAAATTCTCAGAGGTACTTCTCAAGAGGCAAAAAATCTCACTTTTCTGGATCCTCACTTCCAAATGAAATCTTTGTGTGCTTAAGTGTCTCTTCCTTAGTATTAATCTTACAGTTTATCCTATTCAGACATGCTGCATAGTTGTACAATGAAGTCATGAGGGACTTCTGGAAACAACAGTATTTTGGTGTCAAATCATTAAAGAAATTGTATCTAGTATTCTTAAGCTCTAAACAAAAGCGAAAGTGATCCCCCTTCCTCTGTAACAAAAACAATAAACATACAAACAAACAAACAAAAAACCCCACAAAATAGAACATTACCAAAATCTATTCATGTGCATCATCTTGTCTTACAGAGCAAAAATTTGCTATTAACATTAGGAATTTACTTGCTTTTGAATAGTCCATATTTTCCTATTAAAAAAAAAAATCAACAAAAACAAAAACAAAAGAAAGAATACTGCAAAAAAAGTAACCATCCATAAAACAAAAGAAAAAATAAATTTGCTAAAATTTAGTCATTATGACTGATAAAGTAATATGAATAGTGATTACCACTGACTAAAACATAGTGCTGGAAGAATAGTATGATAGTCCTCACATAGAAACATCTACAGAGTTCAATTTATACAATCTACAGAGGACAATTTGTAGATCTGGTGGTCGAAATCTCATGGAACACAGCAGTAAAATACACTGTCCACTTCGTAATAGTCCCTTAAAGCATCGTAATCTAAAATGCAAGTACTCAACAGCTTATTTTCTCTGAAGAAATTTACGAAATTCTATTATCAAAAATGTAGGTGATAGGGATCAGTTTTCCTCTCCGGCTGAGGCAAAGGAGGCAGATTCAAACCCTGAGCTAATCCTATGGGGCTCTGAATGTAGGGCATGAGATGTTCTGGAATCCAACGCTTTTATCTGTCCGAATGTATCTGTGAAAAAATAATGATTAATTGGCTGGAGAGAGTGAACCTGCAAACTTTGAGCAAAGTGGGACTCGAATGGGGTATTATCTGGAGAAGATATATGAATTCAGACATCCTCTTCATAAACAAGCTACACACCCATAGGCTACAAAGTCATTATCTGTACAATCTCTTTGGACTACTGAATATTTAATTACAGTATGTGAAGTGGGACAGCTTTGACAGAAAAGATTTAAGATCCTACCTCAAAAATCCATACCTGACAATGATTAAATCAGTCCCCTTGCCCCAGGCTGGAGAATGATCAGCACAAAGCCTCCACAGCCCTTGAACCAGTCTGTGATGGAGCTTTCACAGTCACTGAACTCAAGGGTTGCACTTCTGTTGGGTACAGACAACCTATGCTGGCCTGCAGGGAAATGTCTAATTCAGAGAGAAAGGTACACTTTATTATATGTGTTTGTTCTCATTGTTTTGTGTCCTCTGGCTCAGATGTTCATTACTCTGTGTACTATTTTCTGTGATTCGCTTTCTTAAATATGAGGTTCTCTCCCTGAGCAGTGAAAAGAACATAAACCCTTAGGAAGAGCAGTGAATGTCGCTAGGTAACTGTGTAACTCAAAGATGAGCAGTTTACATCCTGAGAGTAACTTCGCCTAAGCAGTCTCAGATCCCTCCATGAGAGTACAATGTACATCTGTGTTTTGGCAGGTGGCAATGAATTTGAGGCTGAATGATCCAGTGATGGACAGAAAGTGCTGACAAAATGGAGTTTTGTTTTTCTCTCTCCATCCAAAATGAGGTATCAGAGTCAGTCCTCTTCTGCCTCATTCTTTGTTATTTGTAGCAAATGTCCCCCAGGTCAGAGCACACATTTTTTGCAATCCTGCTGATATTCCCATTCCCTTGGTTACAGCTGCGTAGTCACATTGCCATCATTTTATGTCAGATGTGACACCTGGGTGACCTGAGGACATTAGTAAATTGAGTCATTGTCTCAGATTGCTTTGGACTGCTGGCAGCCTTACCTTAGCTATTTCGATGGAGAAGCCTCCACTTGCACTCAGTTGGAAATGGCTCTGCTGGACTGGTAGCAGCAGATGTGATAAAATCTTACATGTGCTAGCACGTTTACCAGGTATTAGTCTGAGTACGTGTCAGGAGTGAGACTGTTTTGTAAGACAAAAGGACATAGGATAATTTTAATTTAAGAATTTCAGAGAGCCTCCTCCTTGCTCTCTGCCAAGCACATATTGAGAATGTGATTTAGGTTGGCAGAAGGTAAGAAGATTTAAAATAATGCCTGACACTTCATCCACAATCCTCACTATGGTGCTTGTTTCTTGTCCTCTTTTTATTTAATTTAATACAGTGACAGGTGGCAAGGACATGTTATGCACCTTCATTTTAGATTTCCTGATTGTGTTAGACCACTTTGCAAGTCATTGGCACACTTAATAAAAAGAAAGAGACTTCTTCAGTGTGGAAAGACAACAAACAGTCATGAAGAACACATAAATTACTTTTAATTTATGGGTATGATATTAAGGTAAGTAGGAAATTAGATAATTGAAAGGTGCTTCCATCAGCATACCAAGACAGAGATGAATGACCTGTGCATAGATTTTGCAAGTGAAGCAGTGAAGAGTTAAAATTCATTTAAAATGAATTTACTGAATTTATATTTCTTTGGCTGTGATTATTTGGTCAATATAAAACATAAATAACCAGAATAGGCACACTTTATATTTTCCAGAGAACATCAATCATCTTTCAACCTAATGCTGACAAAATTTTAGCCGTTGAGACTCTACAAATTGACTTTGTTTTCCTCAGCAGATATGCACAACGACAACTTACAAAAATAAAAAATTAAACCAAAACAGGCAAGCAAAAAAACAGGAAAGCTTCCACACAAATAACAAGATCTGATTTCAGATCACACGAATTAACTTTTAAAGAAAACTCAAGATTATAAAGGAATATCTCCATAAGGAAAAGAAGTCTCCATGGCATTATAGATAGAGATACATGAAATAAAAGAATATTCAGAAATTCAGCAAATCCAATTGTAAGTGGAAGCAAATACCTTGACTGGTCTAGCATAAAAACTTGCTTTGAAAACCACTAGTGCTGATAACAGTTACATGAAATAGAATTTCGGTAGCTTCACTGCAGAGTGAAGTTTTTTTCCTCAGGGAAAAAAACAACAACAAAGGAATCATTTCATTGTTTGGAAATTCTTTGAGTGTTAACCCAAATCAGGAACCATCTTAAGATATTCAGATTTCTTTTCAGCAGAAATCAAATAATGTGACTAGAGAAAGACTGTATTCTTATACAGTGACTACCAGGAAGGGTAAATCACATCCCAAAGAAGCTTATTGGATAGAACAACAACAACAAAAAAATACATGGACTGTTGTGTCAGAGACAAAGTGCAAGATGTAATAATAGATTTCATCTGAGCTGACCTAGAGAATCCCCTTTTCTGATGTATCACCAGTAATAATGAATCTTTATTTCACTCTGTGACTTGGCACACAATATATCTCATGATTCTTTTTTTGTTTGTTTATTTTTGTTTTGTTTTGTTTTGTTTTGAATGTTGTTGATGGCTGTTACAAATCTATGAAATGCACATTGCCAAATATTATTTTCGTGTTGCTCTTTTCTTCCTTCAGTTAATGCATTAGCTTTCACTGCGTGATGTTTCACATAAGAGAATGATGCAGACTTTGAGAAGAACGTCTGCTGATTCATGTCCAGCTCAGTTTTCTCTGACAAAAGCTGAAGGTTGCAGTTAAATTAGGTGAGTGGTTGGAGTGAAAATGTAGAAGAAACACCTTATTTATTTCATAGACCTTGATGAATTGTACTGATAATGAAATGAGAAGGAAGCAACAGAGTTCAGAATGTCATCTATGGAAAGTTTAAAGTGTAAGTAGTGGGTGATCATTTTTCTTTCCCTAGTGGTAAATTAAAAAAAAAAAAAAACAACAACAGAAAAGCCTATTAAGGAAATCCTACTACTGAATTGAAGTATATAGGTAGCTACATTCTATATACTTTTGAATGAATGTTAATTTTTCTGCCAGATAAGAAAATGTTCAAATATTAATGTAGCATAATTTCAGGTCTTCCAAACAAGGAAAATGTCAAAGATCCTCTAGGCCATTCCAGACTGGAGGCAGAATATACAATGGCCTTTGTATTTAACTGTAAATACAAAAGCAGCTTGACTGCCTAAAAACTCATTAAAAAGAGCATGCAAGGTAAGTGCAGCTTAGCAAAGTTGAAGTTGTATGAGATCTGTTAGCCACAAATGATCTACATTTGTGACAGTCTGAAGTCTACAGTCTGAAGTGCTCGAAACTGAAAACCAGGACCCTCTTGTCAAATTCATGACATTTACTATTAAATAGAGAAATATTTCAGGTTTCTAAACCTTTATTTTGTTACAACTTAGTGTTTTCCAAATGATCTTTGAACTGTGAGGATTGGGCATCTTTTTCTAAAAAAGATGTAAAATTATCCAAAAATATTTCTTTATGAATGTTTAAGTTTTAAGAATTACTTCCAGATGTGTGAAACTCATTAGAATTAACAACCTTCTGTCCTCTTTTACAGTGAACATGAAGAGCCAGGGAACACAGTGAGTCATCTGTACTAGTTAATTAAACATTGCCAGTGGTTCTCTATTACTCATATCTCATTCTTGCATTGTTAGAAGGATCTTTGGGATGATTTTTACCCCAGGTAACCAAGGGCTCTTCTATTTGGTTTCTGAGCAAATTTGCATGACTTTTTGTAGTAGATAAATTATATTATACTTTTAGAGTATTTACGAAGCTGTTGGCAGTAGGGTCAAAGAATAGATCGAGTAACTGCTGAATTTAATAATTTCAAGACAAACAATGTAAGGAAGACTTGTGAAAACAAAAGTGGAAAAACTATTGGGAAGAGTGGCAGGCTCCATGGGTAAATATCTTCTTCAAATATAAGAAAACCAAAAATCTGTCTAAGGAACAGGAAAAAGGAAAAAGAAAAGTCACTGCACTCATGCTCCAGCCCTGTTACACAGTAAAGGTGTAGCAAAGGTTAAAGGTGAAATTGTCATGAACCCAAATGGAAGTCTAAGCTTAGCTCCTTTTTCTGATGTGATTAATGAAGGTAATTAGCTTACAATCTCAAAAGATAATGGAAAAGACAGTATAAAAATTGAATTAGAAAATCAAGGACTGAAGTAAAAATCAATTTGGAGATTTCTATCCTGGAAGTCTAAAAAGCTACATATAAAATTTGGATTGAGTAGTAAGAACTATTAATACCTTTATCAGGTACAGCTAAGGTATCTTTACGTCTTGTCTAAAGATGCAGATTTCTAGAATCTACACTTTAGAAATGGGGGAAAAAATGACAATTCTGTACTTACTCTTTTCTCCGACTTTGACAGTATGCAGGTTTCCGTAATATTTTTTAGCAGAGACAACTAAAACTCATGAAGGCATATGAAAAGGGAGCTGAATAGCATGATTATGACCTATGCAACACTGTCCAGGTAAGATCTCCAGTTATCTAGAAATTTGAAGTGAAACATATCTAATCAATCCAGGCGTTAGCATTTAGTCATAAACTTTTAGTATGATGCCATAAGGAAAGCTATTAGTCAATAAATGGATTGCTTTTTAGTTGGATAAAAGATAGGATAAAGAAGTTTATACTGGATTATATAGAAAAGAAAATTTTGTGAATAAGATGGACTAGCTGTGGAGATCTCTTTCAATCAGCCTTGTGAATAATCAGTGCCTTTTCTCTTAGCTGGATTGTCCTAATGAAGAGTTTCGGCCCACAGCTTTGAGATGCACTGTCAGTAAATAAAGCTAAGAACAATACATACAAGCAACAAAAGATCTTAATACTTAACAAAAGGCTGAAAATTGATGGGAGATTATAACAATTGCCTCCAAAAAACAACAGCCAATAAATGATTTAGACTTGAAAAAAGTGCTACTTTATATACCAACAGAGAAGGCTGGGCTTTACAGCTAGGAGAGTTAGTTTTGTACTTACAGGACAACCTTAATGTCTACTTACTGGCATCTTCTAAAAGCTATCTGAAGCAGACACTAAGTCTCTTTTGGACTTGCCTGAGCTACTTTCATGGTATGTCCTTTTTATACCTAATGGTATAAAAGGAAATCTATTTTTCTACTCCACAATTTCACAATACATTTTCTACAGTGGCCACAACTCACAAAGCATTTTAAGACAGTAAGGATCTCAACAATGAAAATACTTCTCTGGAAATACTTTTCCAACTGAACAAAGAGAGAGAAAACTATTTCACACTCACCATAAATATGTTTATAGCTGTGGGAAGAATGAAGATCTCTTTTCTCCGGTTAAGTCACCTGCAAATAGGAGTGAGGAGGAATAACATATTCTATCATGCTGTTTTTGAGTGGATATCTTATTATAAAGACTAATATAAGGATGAACCATTGTATAAATTCATTATCTTTGAGCAGGATCTTTCAGCAAACATAGCTAACTAATTGCTTTCTACATTAAAATAAAGCTATATCACACTACCTACCAGTCATGCTCCAGATTCTGCTGTTCCATAAAGCAGATTAGAAAGCAAATCTTACAGAACATCTACTTGAAGTTAATTCAGCTTAAAGCTACAGTACTTTTTGTAAACTGGTCCACATAAGTTTGAAGGCTGGACCTCATTTCTTAACCCCACTGGACAAGTTGTGAAGGGAAACTTCAGTAACTGCCATTTATTTTGTTTTAGCAATAAGAAACAAAAAATGGAATAGCTCTCTCATTTTTAAGTCTGGTAGCTTTTGTCACTTTCTGAAACAAATCCTTCATGGTATTTAAATATTTGTTTTAAATAATTTTCTCTTCTTCCTTTTTAATTAAAAATTATAAAATGTGATATTTACCCAGGAGATTAGATCAGAGCCATTCCACCCCATTTACAACAAAGACAGCCTGTAATAAGTCCTTGAAATCACTTCTAATCTGCAATATAAATATTTATTTTATCAGTTTAAAAATGCTAATTATTTACCAGAGGGAGTCAAGCAAAGCTACTATGGATGCATACATAGCTTTTGAGCTTTCAAAAATCTACAGACATACGTGATGTAGTTGATAGCTTGTAGCAGTTCCTTTACAAGATAGTCATATCTTTTTGGCAAATAAAGATGGAAGTTTATATTTTTTATTGTATTTCATATAACTATAAGAACGGTTTTTTTCCCCAGGCATCTACTGATTACCTTACTAATTAAATGTCTGCTCAGAAGTGTTCATTCTGTGACTTCAATCACTAAAAAGGCCTGCATCTTTTCATAGGTTCTTACAACTTCAAACTAGATTCTGTTTTCATGACATCATGTTTATATACCCAAATAAACTTACACCCTTCAACTTCACAATAAATTTTCCATTACAAGATTATCCTCCAAGATATGGTAAAAGAAATAATATTGCAAATACAAGAAGTATCTTCCCAGAAAACAACAAAATTATATGATGTATTGATGAAACATCATGAAATGCTGTGACTCTGTAGAGTGTATTATCAGTAGACACATTCATGAGAGACTTAGAAGACATGTATTGCAATAGGGACTGTAGAGTGGAGGCATATCTTATTGGGATGAGATTTGAACCAACAGAGGAAGAATAGCTCTGTTCTTTCATTCCCTTTTAAAGTAAATTCCTCCTTTAGTGATTTTACACTCTTTCCAGTCAGACTAATACTTACGATGCTCCTACAGCGTGCAGAATTACAAATGCTGGAAACAAAATCTCTCGAATGGCTGTCGCTGTCTGCATACCCAGTGTTGCAGTAAGAGAAGCCATGGTATGTTCCCATGTCAAATATTTGGACTGTTTGCTTCTGACAGCTGTCACCATTGTAGCCAAAAGGGCAGATAATCTGTCCTAGCTTCACTTTGTTTGATGCATAATCCCCTATAATGTAAGTATGGAGAATATACTAAACTGGTTAAGTTCCATCAGTGATTATGACCTAGTAGAAGAGCAATTTGATTTTGTGGTGTGAATATCACTTTATGCTGAATGTAACTGGAATGTAAAGCAGTTCAGAAATCATAGTAGTAGAAAAGGAATGATTCTGCGATTTTGTCAGTCATGATATGTGTAGTCTCAGTTTGCCCCTCTCAGTGATGCAAGTCAGAAGTCTCCAAGCAAGCTTGCCAGAAGAACTCTAAGTATTTTCATTTGGAGCTCACTGTTTCTCTTTTTTCCTTTTCTGTTTGTCTTTTTTCACTGTATTTATTTACATTTTGGAATCAGAACTCGAGTGCCTTTCAAGAAATCTTGTTTACTTACTTTTTCCTTTGGTTGTCTCTCCTCAAGTATGCAGCATTATATGGCGTGCTTCCTCATTTACATATGTATAATTTTGGGAAAGAATACCAGAAATTAACATAATTCCTGCATTTGTATTCATCTCATAGTAAGTCTAAGAGCAGTAAGGAATGCAGAGTAATGTAGTAAAGAATAGAATCCTCTATTTATTTTTTTATTAATGTCTGTTTAATAGCAATATTTTAAAAAATGTAACTAAATATACATAAATATTTTGAATTTACAGTGGATCCCATAGTTCTGTGCACTTGACATGCTGACAGTTGAGCAATTGTAATTCATATGATGTTTAACAGAATGCTAAATACATTTCTTGCCACCGTACCAGGCCAATGAATCATATTGATATTGGTTAAACTATGATTTTTTAACCAGATGGTCTTATTGATATTTCAAATGGCAAATATAAAAATTTCATGAGAAGTAGATGTAACAGGCAGCTTCAAATTACAAAAGGTGACTGTCGGCAGAAACAATATCTTGTAAAATAAGTCAGCTTGACTCCGGGCTCCAGACTCCAGCTGCAAAATAAAATGGTTTTATAAAAAATGTGTTTAAATACATGTTGCTGCAGGTAAATCGATCCATTTGTCATGTCTTCAAAGTCTTCTGACACTCGTGAACTGAAACCACATCAGCAGATCTATGGTCTGGGCCCCTGAATCAAGAAGAATGCTATCTCTTCTGCAAACTTAAGTTCTAGCTATGGCATATGTTCAGACTCTGTAAGAACTACTGTGATGTGCTGCCTATCCCTTACTGCAATGTTTAAAGTTCTTGCGTCACAGAGTTTCAAATATGGAGAAATCCTCTTGGAATCTGAAGGTTTATACAAATGAAAAAATCAAATAAAATGGAAGAGTGGAAATAAGTAAAATGTTTCTTACATCTTTCAGAAAGTTGAGGAGAAGAGGGTCTTGATGGAAAAGCTAATAAGACAATGATTCCATGTCAAGTGACTGTAAGATGAATCCTAACCCATTGCACTGGATAGTGATACTCCTGATTTATGCCACTGCAGTCAAGAAAAGAACCATGGACCTTATAGTTTATTCAGAAAATCAAGGATGGAATTTTTCCTGACTCAGGCATTCACCAAATTTAAAAAGGAAAAACAAGAATTCAGGTTTTCAATAATGCTTGTTTGGACATTTTCTTGTTAACTTTCATGTGTACAATGATAACATTGTGGTAATGAGCTGGTTCTATTTCTCTACAGTTCCATTATCACTCAGGCTCTCCCACTCTGTTCACACACAACACAAGCACCAAAAAAACCTACTCACTGCCATATTTGTCTTTTCCTTGGCTACCCTGTGGTTCCAGAGGAGCTACAATGGTGGAAAAATGGAGGAATGCAGATATCCAATACAGACTTGCACTCAGTCTTTCCCTCAGAGAGTCATGAGACTGTACTACTTGATTTATCATAAGCAAATCCATCACCCTTTGTGTTTTTAAGAAAATTATAGACATAGAATATATGCCTCATACACAAGAAACAAAGCAGTAGAACAAAAGGAAAACAAAAGGAAGGAAAATATTAATGGAGGGACTTTTACTGTTGTATGTACTCTTACGCAAAAGGTCACGTTTCCTGCTGATGTAAGCCAGAGCAGTTCCATTGCATCTGGTTGGAGCTGTGCCAACTCAACCCATGCATATTCTCTAGCCCACTATGTCATGCAAGTCAAACCATAGAACTGGAACCTTCCAAGCCTTTCCTATTATGTTGTTAAATTCATATTGCCATTAGAAAAAAAAAATCCTTTTAAAAAAGTTTGCATACGCAACTTACTCACATTGCTTTATTTTTTTGTTGGTTCACAAAAAAAAAGAAAAAAAAAAAAAAGTATTTCAAGTTGTCATAACCTTGCATTTAGCCAGTGAAAGAGTAATCTTGAAAGGAGAACATTTTTTTTTACAAACTGGACACATACCCTGTTTATTTTTCTCTAAAAGTTGCACACCATAAAGCAAGTAGGTTATATTTTTTGTTTCTTTTAAAACCTTCTTCAGATATTATAATACAAAAATATTCATATTCAAGTAATAAAGATATTTTTTAAACATCCAACTTTCTTAAACCTAAAGCAAAGTCACACAAAAAGTTTTTTTTGTTGTTGTTTCTTTCTTTTTTTTTTTAATCTAGACAAAGTACACCTTGTGCTTTAACAAACCTACAGCATCATGTGCTCCTATACTCTTCACAAGGATTCTAGTAAGTATGTTCATGTGTCATTATTCATTAAATAATACAAAAAATTATATCTGATACAGAACTTGCCTACTTTTGTGGGTTTTATTTCCCTCAATTATGTTGTGTTTTTGTTTTTTTTCCCCCTACATATGTTAATTGTGTATATATGTGTGGAAAAGTTAAGGCAAGTGCAAAATTACAAAAATCAATATTTCTATTGCTAACATGTGCAGCATTCATATTTAGTGAGTGATATCATTTCTCCTGTAAGAATAAAAATTGAAGAAAATACAAGAAGTTTTAATGTCCTATACTTATTACAATGAGCTGTTTTGCTTTATATACCAGTCTTGTTGAATTTTCTGAAGGTTTACTGTAAGATCAAACGTGTTTCTTTTTAAAGTAATATACACTGAAACTAGACAACATTTTGATCACACCTTTCTTGCTTCTCAGCAATGTGTACATGATTACTACAAAAATGCAGTTGTTCTTAGCTATGACCCATCTATTTTTTTTTAAAAATAAATATAAGTTGATCTCTTCAAGTAAAATATCTTAATATACAATATCCATAAATATAATTATTGATGTGCCTCTACTTTTGTGTTTCTGTTTTAACTTCAATGATTCTGCACAAATTCTATAAAGTTTCCAGCTTTCCACCATACCTGCAGACTTAAAGAAAAGCTTGATATGTATGCATATGTTAATCTGTGGTTTATATAGCAACAGTAATGGACATTTGGAAAAGGCAATGATTCCGAACTTGAAAATTAAATTGTGGAATAATCAGAAATCTATGTTTGTCAGCTCTGGGCTGGATTCTGCTCTTCTTCATTCTGATCAGACACTGTATTAATACTCTTGACTTGTGTAGAATAATTTCTGACCTCTGTCAACCACAGAGCAAATTAAGAATGATCTCAAAGCTCAGGATGGTACTTGCTTATTTCCATCAATGCAAAACTTTGTAAAGTTGGTGAATATAACTTTATACCTGTAATGTGCATACATGTACTTAGCAGGAGATACAGAGCACTTCATCTACTGTTCCTAGTATGTTGGAAGGCCAACTGAAAGCTTTTGGAATAAAGTGCTTTCCAGCTATTTGCTTTGAATAGTGCACTCTCAAGAAGAGACTGTTACATGAGTTC
Source organism: Tetrao urogallus (assembly GCF_951394365.1). Lineage (NCBI taxonomy): Eukaryota > Metazoa > Chordata > Aves > Galliformes > Phasianidae > Tetrao > Tetrao urogallus. Next base: position 79,434,264 of record NC_136813.1, on the reverse strand, counting down.
TGTGTTGCACTGTGCTTATGTAGAATCAGCTCCTCCAGAGCTAAATAAAATTAAGAAAGCTAAATCCACTGAACAAATTGTTTATAGCAAAAAGATGCTGCACTTACGCTATCAAGTATTTCTCTACAGATTTATCTTTCTTTATTTGTATTGCATTTGCAGCTGTTTGTAAAAGTGAAACTGCTGCAATATTTCTTTTACTATTGCAAGTAGGCACTTGTTCTTTCTTGTAAAGTTTTTGGTCATTTTGCTTTCTTATCTTCTGAAGAAAGTGGAGTTACAAGCATTGCTCTGAAGATAATGCCTCCTATTTTATGACTTTGGCTCATGACATTAGAGGTGGATGTTTGTGGTACAGCAGTAGAGGTTGAACTTTCCCACCAAGATCCTGTTATATATTGTTGCCATGAGAGAGATGGCAGCAGAGGGGCAGTCGGACACAATGGTGTCCAACGCTGAAGTGAGGTGAAGCAAAGATGTGGCATTCAATTTCTCTATGTGGAAAAAATTGACACTCACTGATGCTTGCTGAATGTTTTTGGAGACAAAACAGTGTATGTCAGCATGGTGAGATGGAGGGGTGAAGAATTTAGGCATGCCATGAAAGACAAATCACATTCTGGACAGCTCTGTACAGCTGTCATACTACAATATGAAGGTCTCCATCAGCTCTTCTGCACTCATTGGTGGATTCCGACCAGGAATCTGTGTATGGAGCTGAATATTGGCTTCAGTGCATTGGAAATGATGGTAGCAGTGTTGGAATATCACAAAGTTTGCACCACGTGGGTCCCAGAAATGTTCACTCAGGAACAGAAAGAACACCATATGCAAGCTTATCAGGACCTACCGAATCACTACAAGGCTAAAGGTGGCAGTTTTCCTGGATCACATCGTTACTGGTAACAAGACATGGTGTCACCACTACAAGACAGAGTCAAAATGGCCATGGACTGATGACGTGAATTCCCCATCAAAGAAAAAGTTCAAGACATAGACCTTACTGGGTAAAGGCATGTGCATTGTCTTTTAACATGGAAAAGGGGCAATTCCTGAAGGATTTCCAGAAACCCGGACAAAGCATCAACTGTGACTGCTACATCACAATGTGACTAAGCGTTGAACTTTCAGAGTCAACACAAAGAAAAAGATACCCTTTCTATTGCAACATGATAACACCAGAACCCCAAAACATCAGTTTGAAGACCATGGAGCACATTGGCACTCTTGGCTGGACTGTCCTACCACAGAAGTGGTACAGTCTGGATTTAGCACCTTCTGACTTTCATCTGTTTGGGCCGGTGAAGGATTGACTTCATGGGCAACACATATCTTAGCAAGAATACTGCCATAGCAGCCGTGAAACAGTGGGTCAGCTCTGCTGGTGCAAAAAATGCATAGCTGTTGGTGGTGACTGTTGAAAAACATTGTTTTGTAGCTGAGAATTTTCTCAGTCTTATAGTGTTATTGTTCTCTTTGAACTATTGTAGTTTCCATGGAAATAAATAGGAGGCATTACTTTCAGAGTGATCTACATATGTACTATATATTAATAAAATGTTTACCTGTGAGATGGTACATTTGCTTACATTTATTGTATTATTGTATTATGAATAGTAACATGACACTAGTAGCTGCACAGACTTAATACTGTGCTTTATTTGCAAAATTCATATGTGACTAAAAATTGATTTAAGCTACATCGCTGGATTTAAGAAGTAATGTTGGGAGGAATGTTTAAATTTTTTTTTTTTTTTTTTTTTTGTATGACTTAAGATTAATATTTTGTCTCTTAGTATCTTCAGGTCACTAACTACATTGGTTGTCACACCACTGCCCAACATTGTGCAGTTGCCTACTTTAATATTATTTGCTTCTGGACAGGAATAAGATATAAGCATTAATGAGTCTGCAAGTCTTCACAATGAAATCAAGATGTTATATATAATTACGTCTGTGCTTGCTGACTCAGTAAAAAGGCTGAATCAGATCTTCAATGGACATTTAGAATAAGTTATAAATGGTGATTATCTTGGGCATGAGGATAGGAAGGTGCAAATTAGTATTTTCTAGTCAGCTATTCAAAACAACCAGCGATGATACTATAGGTAATCATTTATTAACCTTGAGAGAAAACTGATTTTATCTGATTTTAACTGATTTATAACTGATTTTAGTCTTTGAGTCTGTGGAGAATCTTAGCAAGCCAAAAGACGGCAATCAGAACATACTGAAAGAAAGAAAGTTCAGGTTTCTCACAGAATCTTAATCGAACTGTGAGTGTGTAGCATCAAACTCACTGCGTTCGAGCCCATGCATTTTGGAGAGGAGCACCTGAAAGCACTATTTTCCCATTTGAAACACCTTTGTTGAAGTGTCTTTGAGGTGGAGAATTGACTAAAGTGGGAGCAGAGGAAATCCAGCAGCTCTTTGAACCAATTACCTATACACAGGTAGAAGACTTTCAGTTCTCTGGAGCTCACCTACTTTCTTTTCAAGGTATTTATGCCCTCACTAGTCTAATGTATTGCAATGATACCTCCTCAGTCTTGCTGTCTATCTCCTTATGAAAAACAAGCTAAATGAAACAAAAAATAGTATGGAGAGCAACAAGGAGTAAAAACACCTTTGCAAATAATACGTATAGATTGTTCAATCAGTCTGTCCCTAGCCCCTTATTTTCTAGACTGCTCTTTTCCAAGGTCCTAAAAGAAGCATATCATGCTTAAGATGAAGGAACAAAGATATTTTCTCCAACATGTCATAAAGATCAAGTTGTCAAGAGTCTTTGCTGATGTTTATCTATCTTAAAAATATCAAACAGTAAAAAAAAGAAAAAAGAAAAAAGAACGAAAAACAGTAGAAATGCTCTTTCATATATAGCATTGACATGTATAGCATTGAATAGCTCGTCTTGTTTATGAGACGAGAATAGTGAAAATGTAAGTGCAGAAAATAGGAGATAAACCCAATCAACACAAATTATTATACACCATGACAGGAACTCTGGCAGATATTCCTGTGATTCAGGTAGATCTTGTCATGTAGAAAGAACATTTTCTACCTCTAGCAAGATTATACAAATGACTTCAGATAGCACTCAAGATGGGAAGGAAGTACCTGAGAAATTTGAGTATTTAGTGTCCTGCAGGCAAAGAATGTTTGTAATCACCCATGACAGCAGGACTGGTTGAGAGGTCATCACGTATCACCATGCCATGATCAGCAAAGGTCTGCACTGTGTTCCTCACACCCTCTGTTACCTCCAGCTACCCAACTGTGTCACGGTGCTACTTAGCAATGATTTGATTAAAAGCTTGTCTTCATTTTGCAAGATATGGAAGATATGGTCCTCCAGACAAACACAGATGTTTGGGGCTTCCTTCAATTTTTATGAAAAGGCTACTTATTTTATTTTGTTGCATTGTTCTATGATTAAACAATTACACATTTAAATACTTATATGCAGGCATAGAAAAGCATGAAATCTGTTTTGGGATGTAACAAATATTTGAGTGTGCCTAGTGCAACAATTTTTCCCCAGATGTCTTCATGATTTGCAATGATTCATGTGTTTTGCTGAGGTAGACATAGGTTGGTAATCTCAAAGAAAGAACCTGATGTCACTGAACAATTTGTTGAGATAGATGAAGAGATAGTTGTGTAGCTGTTTCCCTCTCTGCTTTGTATTTACATAATTGTTCCACTTTAAGTTGCCTAGGTTTTAAGAAGACAAATGTCCAACACTCTAATGTGATGCTGGAGTTATACACATAATACTAATTGCTTAAATTGTCTACTGAAATGTCCCTAAGAACTTAATTAGAGTTGCAGTGTTCACCTGAGAATACTAACTGCAGCAAACAATTTCTTCTAAGTCTGTATATTCATTGTCATTTGCATCTTAAACTTGCAATGAAGGATGGGACTTTCTAAAAAAAAATAAGTATAATCTCCCTGTGATTTACCTATCATGCAAGTAATGAAAAGAAAATTTAAAACTCTTTCCTACGAAACTGCAAGAAAAAACAGTCTGCTTTGGAAGAAGCAGCCCTGAATAATTGCTTGAAATAGGGCTTAGGAACTGAATTGCTATTTTGCTTTATTTGTTTATTTTTATTTATTTCTTTGAGTGTCTGTTCACACCCTGGAGCTATGTAGCAGAAGTGTGAGAATATTTTGAGCCCAAACTGACCTTCTGAAACCTCCTTTTCACTTCACAGGAAGTGTCAGGATATTACCTCAAACGTGCATTCTGTGGGGATATAAAAATGGTTTGTGAACTGAGAGCACATACACACAAATATATACAATGCTTTGCTCCTGCTTTGCTTTGCTCTCTTCACAGGAGAGAAGAAATATACTTCCTGTGAAGACTTTTCACATGTACTCCAATCTGAGGGCTCATGGCAAACTTTGTACTTCTAATACACCTACAAGGCAAGTGCAGAGAAAACAATGGGATGGGGTGGGATGGGATGGGAGCTGCTGTGAGGGAGTCCAGATTCGAGGTTATCTGATCCTCACAGCTGTTTCTTCTAACTGTCTTTTACTGGACTGCACCCTAACCAGATAAGACAATCTCTTTCTAGGCTCATCTTTGTTTTCACTCCTACAGCAGGAGAAATGTGGTGATGTATTGAGACTGTAGTTTCATTTATATCCTCCTGACTAAGCATGACAGCCAAATGACCTTTGGGTGCTTCAGGTCTGCAGAGTTCCTCAACTGCGGTCATGTGCTGCAGCCCCTTCCACCATCTTGCACTGCCTTATCCACCACCAAATGTACTAGGGACTGAGGGCTTAGTAGGCATTTATTTTATCTGAATGACTGGAGAGGACGGAAAAGAGCTAACATTTGATTAAAAAGAAAAAAAAGAAGAAAAAAAAAGAAAAGAGAAAAATAATGTAGTGATGTTAAAAAAATATATCCATTTTATTTCTGGAGTAATTTTTGAGTTCATTCTGTCATGCCTTGGTTGGTAAGAGATATGTCTTAGTAAAATAATATAAAGAATATCCCCATCAAATTCTTGGCTCTGAAATTTAACTTCAGGTTCTTTTCCTAATACCAGAGAGACCAGGCAAAGAGGTGTTTGTACTTACTTTAAGCTCAATAATAGAAGAAGATTACCTGCTTCCTATACCATTTAGTTCTTAGAGAATCATATTATTCATACTCTATACTCTACCAAATTATATATTTTTAACAACCGAATGCTTCTGAACTTATTTTATCTAGGGTATTGGTTTTTTAATGTAAGAATGCTCTTGAAATGAAGACAGTTGTAGTAATAAACAGAACACTTGTCTTCAACAGTTCTATAGCTCAGTGTGCTTAATTTTTAGTAATATGATCAGCTGCAGAATTTGTACGTTTCAAACAAGTTATCAGGCCTGCTTTTGTAATTTATGCTTTGACTACTACATAGCTCAATTGACCTCCCATCTACAATGTTTATTGGTCCAGAGCAAAGATCAGAAATGTCACAAACAATATAAACAAACAAAAAGCATAGGAAAGCTCTTGATAGCAGAAACATTTAAATTAGCTTTACTTCCCAGGACAACAATTCCTAGTTCTGGACCATCAAACAAAGGCCAGCTAGAGGAATACAAGGCTGCCAACACATTTTCTTTGAGGTTATAGCCAGAGTGAAAAGGAAATAGCCCAGCAAAATGACATCAGAAGTGGCAGTTTGGTACTAAGTCCAATATACAAACCCTGTAATGAATCTCAAATGACAGATCATGTCTCAAATGTCCATCATTCAATCTTCACTCAGTGGGCTATTTAGGATGTGAAGAGCTGCGGCTGATAGGAAAAAAAAAAGCAATCATTATACAAGCAGATTTATTGCTGTGAAAATGCTTAGATTTTTCTGTTTCTAGCCAAACCGATCTCTTGCTCATCTGAAAAATGGGTTATAAAGTGTTCTAATAACAGCAGATCAGATAGGGGGTGAGTTTGAAGGCATACATTTACAGTGGATAATAAACTAAACCTTCCACAGAGATTGTTTTTAGCGCTGTCAGGTTTCTGCCATCCTCTGTTATGACAATAGTGCATGCAACAGAAACTCTCTGTGCTAGACAACTGACAAGTGCAAATCATTCAGGAGTCTATTAGGCACATGGGGATACATTTGTGTTGCTCATCAATCTGGATGGGCCCCAAAAATACCAATTGCGTTATGTAGGTCAGCCAGAGTACAGCGCATTGCATGACAAAAAAAGCCACAATACTGTCAAGGAACAGGCAGGTACTTTGACCTTTATTCTCCACTGGCCTTTATCCTATTTTTTGGCTTACTTTACTGCTGTTATTTTTTATTTCTTTTCTGAATCTTAATTAAATTCTTCTTAGTCTTGCTAGCTTGACTGTTTTTAAGAATGAAAGAAGTCTGTTTACCAGGCCAGTTTTGTACAATCTCACTGATCTATATATAATTTATATGTCATTTAATGCACAATATTCAAGTAAATTTTTTTAAATTTTAATCAAGCGAATGAAACAGGCTTTCCAATTATTTTGAAATCAATTATCATTAATCACGTATCATACTTCTGATTTTCACAGCTGTATAATAATAGAAAAATCTTAGTTTGCATCTAAAGATAAGAGTATTTAGCTCTGAACCAGATCACATTGGAAGCTCTTAATGTTTGCAGCCGGGTGAGAACTGGGTCCACACTAAAATTCAGAAGACAATTTGCAACCACGGCTTGTAACAGCCTTCAAATGTGAATTCCTTTTCTTTTTGCCTTTCCAATTTTCTTTTCTCACACAAACTCAAATTATACTCATTCAGCTTTATCAGATCTATTCTCAGATTGTACTGCTGCAACTGAGAACAGAATCAGACCTCGCAATGCACTTGGTCTTCAAAATAATTAGCTTCATCTTATACAGCTCTCCATTTATGTCAAGCTGCATGTGCTGCCAGGACTTATAAACTGATTAGGTTTATACGTTGTACATAGGTTATATAGCAGAGTCCTTTAGTTTCACAGCAAGGATTACCCTGATAATACAGAGCCTTATAAAGCGCCACATTTGTGTAAATCATGTGCATAGAATCCACGTATACAGACCCCAAATCCTTGACCAGCCAGAGTAAGTTTCTCCAATCATCACACTGTGCAGTTTTAAAAGTAAAGTGCTATTTGTTTATGGCTAAATCTTAAATGTGTCTATTGCATGCACACTTCGGACTGTAGGGTCAAAACTGGAACACCTTCACCAATAAAGGATGGAGCCTAATCCCTAGGGCAATGAAAGATTATGTTTTTCCGTTTTATTTTTTGTTCCAATAGAACTTTTGTCAAACACAGAGTATGTTGAACACACAGCAGTTTCCTTCATTGTTTCCCACACAGAGCTGAGCTATTCATAGAGGAGGAATACTAAGAAGGAATGTTTTTGAAGTAATAGATAGCTTCTACATTTCTTTCTTTCTTCTTTTCTTTCCTTCTCTCTCTCTTTCTTTCCTCCCTTCTTCCTATTTTTTTAAATATTATAATAAAAGTATTATAAAGAAAATCTCTTTTTTAAAAAAAGTACTGTGAATATCAAATTGTATCCATCAGTCCCTGAATCATGCTATTCAAAGTGCTTAAATTTGCATTAAAATAGAACAGAAAAGTATTCCCCGTGTGGCTAAGGAACAAACTACCTAACACTGCCTAAAAATGACTGTGGTCAGATAGATACATTCTACATTTATTCCACATCCCAGTCTTTTCTACAGGGTATGTAAGAGGGAAGGAAAATGAAGGAAAAAAGAAAAAAAAAAAATTGTTTTTAGAGGGTACTGGTACATTTGGCATTCAGTTGAATGAAGAAAAATGCCATCAGTGCCTGACAGGTGTCTGTAAGAGTGAATAAATAATAGCTTTCTTACACTATGAAGAAAACAAAAGTGCAAAGCTCTTTTAGAATTTCATCTGGCCTGGCAGCTTCATTTCCATTTTGTGGACATTTGGCACATGTCCAGAGGGAGACACCATGATAGATGGTAGAAAAGGATTTGAGCAAATTGTCAGAGAAATGAACATTTTAAAGCAAGCAAAAATCAGTGCACATCCCAAAGCTCTATTGGCTTGTTATGCACATACTGAGACTTCTTGACTTTCACAACACGATCATAGTTACATCCTCCCACGCTGTCAGTTCTGGATTACTCCCACAAACATCCCCCAGACTGCAGTTTACCTCTTCTCTACTCATTACTTCTCATTAAGAAGACTAAAATATTATAAGCTGTACTTTTCTCCTTGAGACAATTAAGATGAACAAACCCCACACATCCCTTATATTGGCTAATATCAGTCAGCTACCATAAAAATTCCTAAAGCTAATTAATTGCAGAAACAGACGATCAGGTTTGTCTGCCAGGCTACCAGCTACATTTTTGCCAGAGTCAATCAAACCCACGACTCTATGAGAGTGTGCTGCAAGCAGCAATTCTGCCTCTGCTCTTCTGCTTCTGCTAGCAGAGACTGGCAGACAGCTTGGCCTGAATACCATGTACAGCTACAACAGTGCTCTGTGCTCTTTCTCAAACCATAAAGGACTCTTCCTTTATTTAAAATATAAGTCGCTTGGTTCATTTGTCTTAAAGATGCCCAGATATAAAGACAGTGGTTTGTTTCTTCCCTGGCAACCATGGTAAACGCATTATCTGCAACTCCTCAAAGATAGAAACATACATAAAAAATAAAACTAATTTATTTATTCATTAAAGTGAATAAATTGTTTTTAATACTTCAAAGTCTTATTTAAATATTAATTTTGTATAAATAAAGTTTATTCTGAAAACAATTATATTTGTTGGTGTTCATGTTTCTTTTGTTTTCTTTTTTGCCTGAGTTCTTACTGAAATCATGTTAAAATTAAGCTTTACTTATTGTTACAAGCTAAAACCAAATTAAATAGTATTTTTTCATCTTGAATATATCATTTTAAAGCAAATACAATTTTGAACATTAAAATACAAGGGGACTCTGCAATCCACAGCAAAATAATGTTTTGCTCTTCCTTTTTCAGAAAATAACACTTTCTTTAATACATAATGGCAACCATCTAAGATACTGCCTTTTTATTCCCCTTTGGTTTGGAAATCGTCACTGTAAATATCAGCAGGACTCACTGCACTTCAGTGCCTATTGCCTGACTTGTCTTGCTTTCCTAAAAATTGGAAATGATCTTATTTGCAGGGTTTTTAAAGGAGGGAAAGAAAAAAGTCAAATGCTTAAAAATAAAATCCACAACCACATTAATACTTTTCCAGGAAGTGTTAAAAATAGGGCTTGCTTTTATATTTATAAAAGGGGTACAATTGACTCATTCTTAAAACAAAAACAAAAAAATAAATCCCCCAAGAAAGCAAAAATCAAACCATCTCTATTTTCTACACATTCTGTAGTGACTACTGCGAAGCAACCGATACAGATTGGGTATAGTCTGTTTAACAAGTTTCTACCAAGTTAAATGTTAGATGATCAGACTGTAGTGTTACCCCAAATGGGGCCATTGTAAGAGCAGGGAGTGATGCACATTACAGGGGAAGAAATGAAACAAAGGCTCTCAGTGAGGGATGGGATCATTCTAAGAACAAATATTACCCAAAACAGGTGAATTGCAGCAGGCATGGCCTTCAGGAATCAGGCTAGGCAGGCCAACAAAATGGATGGCGCATCTGATATCAACATAGCTTTGTCCAAGCATTCCCAAGAGAGGTTAAAAACGAACCAAAAAAAAAAGTCTAAAACTATACTAATGAAGCCAAAAAGTTTCCTATCTATACAGCAGTCTCTTCATTAAAAAAATGTAAATATACAAATTCCAATGACATATAAAACAAAGTCGAAAATGTGTATGGGAAGAGAACATGGGTAAAACAGGAAGACCGATGCTACAAAGAAATTGCAAAAAACGTATGTACAAGACCCTGTTTTTCCTCATATATTATCGATTGTAATGCATGTTTAACAGCAGCAGTCGAGGATGTAGTTCCAGGCACCGGACTGCAGACTCAGCTTCTACTCAAGGGGATGGACAGCCCCTTGCATTTCTGTCACCAAATGACACTTGATATACTGGTCTCCCGTGGCAAGAGGGGCAGTATCGCACTGTTTGTGTGAGCCTCTTCTGGATTCTGCTCCCTGTTAGTTTTCGTCTGTGGCCGCTGCCCGTTTATAAGTGTCATAGGGATGTTGCAGTAGGTGTGCTGGTTACCTATTGAGGTAAGCGGCAGGGTGCCGGTAGGAGGTACATCATATTCATAGCTTCGATAATAGTGTTTCTGGCGCATCTGTGAATGATATGTGTTATGAAAGGTGGAGCGTAGATCTGGATGAGCAGTGGCAAGAGCAGTAGAGGTGGCAGCAGCCATTGAAATTGCGGAGACTGTCTGCAGTTCCCCGAAGGGCCCCTGCTCACTGACATCTAAAACCTGCTCGTGTGTGATGGGTTCAGTCCTCTTAAAAGGCATTTCGTACTGTAAACGTTTCCAGAATTTGGAATTCAACTTGTTGCATTTTGGTCCATGCCATTTAATGACAGTGAGGAGCTTGATGGTATGTTTCAGGGCCTCAACCTCCTGATAGTTCATAACTCCTCGCAGTTCACTGCATTCAATCAGTATCACTTTAATTTCTCCTGTGACTAACATGTTCCGAAGCCTTGTTTCCAGTTCAAAGATGCTCCAGCCTCTTCTTACCACATAATTTGGGGTCATGACGATGATCAGTCGCTTGCTTTGGTCTACACATCTTGCCACGTCTTCAATGTAGGCTACAAAATAAGACAATTGCTCAAAAATCAAGGCAAGAAAATATTTCATTCCCATAGGCTGGAGAGAAATAACAGAAGCAAACCCCCTTCTCCCAGAAAAGTTCTCTGAATGCTGCAAAAACATCACTTTCAAACATGTAAACTTTGCTTGCCAGGACAAATTTTTTGGATAACCCGTTCTGGATGACCCTGCTTGAACAAGACAGCTGATGCAGATGACATCCAGAAGTTCTTTCCAACCTCAAGCATTCTACGATTCAGTGAAATATTTATTTCCCATTGGGCTATGTTTTGGTAGTGTTTGTAAATGAACTGTCAATTTGTGCCTGTATCTTTACTGGAACAAGCGTGTCCATCATCATTTTATCCATCACCATTTTCTAAAAAGTCACCCAGATAGGCAACAGAGCAGAAGCTGTGTTTTATTGTCAGCCTAAAAAGCAAATGATATTCTAAGGTCTACTGATTCACTAGATTGTTGTTTTCCTTTCATGCATTCACAGAAACAGAGCTGTGTCCTGCAAATTAATGTTTAGGATACTGTAGATTTGAAAATATCCATGTACTTATGATTAAGGTTGTGTTTTACTTATCCTTTCTTATAAATATTAATTCAATAAAATAGTTTGAACTTAGTAGTTTTATAAATGCCTACAACTGAAGTTACGAACTGCAACTTACAAATATTACTGAGCATAGGTTGGAATACCTTAAATATATATGAAAAAAATCTACTTATTTCAGTTGGAATCAATTCTCAGTTTCAGTCTCTGAAAATGATCCAGTGCCTCCACTACAGTTTATCTACCAGCAGTCTTTTATTTACTCTGCTGCAGATGTTTTCTCTCAGCTCTTGACTTAGACCAAAGACAACTGCTTTCTTCCTGTCTGAGTCTCTGTATAGACGGATAGCGATAATTATTTAGTTGTTTTTATATTAGTGTGATGGATATATTTCCAAGGAAACACTTAGGAATAGAAAATAAAAACCTCTTTATTAATTCCTAGGTGTGGAGACTCTCAGATAATCTGTGAATAAATATTAATCTTATTAATTTCCATTACCTATGCATGCCCTGTCTGCACTGTCTCACCTTCAATGAATATAATACACTTAGTAAAATATAATCTTCTTATCTAGGAAATGTACATCAAGCATATTTGGTGACTTATCTTATTCCACAAGATGATAGAGTTAAGATGACATTCGAAAGGGACAAGCATAGGATTAATACTTAAATAATATATGCAACCACAGCCTATGTTGTTTAGAAAATACGCTAACATAAAGACATACTTACTTCCTGTGGGAATCAAATCTCTGTCTGGTATGAACAACTTGTATCCATAATGCTTTTCAAGCATATCTGGTAAGATCTCAAGAGCAAATCTTTCTTCTTCTCCAGTTTCTTGATTCCACTGATCAGGATCCACTTTGGTATAAGATAGATATGCATCATAGTCCTTGTTGTCTAAAAAAACACAAGGAAAAAATGAAATTACATTATTTGCTGTTCTTGCATATTGCTTAGATGATTGCCTAGGAATTATTCCTCAAAGAATTTCTCAGGAATGGTAAATTGCTTAGATAAAATAGCAAACTTTTACCTATTCTCCAGTTATTAAACCATTCATCTTTTATGTTCCACCTAGTGGAGTTAATCCTTTATTACATGGATACAAGACAGAAGGGATCCATACCCATACACTGAACTCAGTTTGTGCATAAATATTTGTGTGAGGCTCTGCATGAAGGAAATCCACTCAGCTGTCTGGTGGCAGCCTATGAGCACAGAAGAAAACTGACTGAAAGAATCCAAATTCTTTCCTAGCTTTAAAATAGAAAGGAAAAGCATGGAAATACTCATACAAATGAACAGCTCTTTCTCTTCTATATAAAAATATTTATTTTTGTCAAATTTTCACTATAAATGTAAGGCTTAGAATGCTCTAAACATGTGCATACATTTACTTGTAAAATTCATTATTTTCCCATTGCCAAACTTAGATCTTTGTAGCATCAGATCCCAATTATGCAGTTTAAATATCCTGAATTCTATGTGCTTAAATATGCTAATTTAATGATACATTAATGTACATTTTAGTCTTTAACAGTGTATTATTTCATTTCAATTAAGTGAAATATTTGTGTCTGTATCTTAAATGTGCTTGGTGTGCTTCCTTGAAAGACTGAATCAAAAAAGTCATCATTACTTTTCATTAAGAGGTCGATAATGCCAAGTGCTCTGGAACTAATTCAGTGGAATAAGAGGTCGCATTTTGAATTTTGTTGTGAAGAATGCAGAAAAAAATCAATGGCAAGATTAATGAAATGTTAACATCCTTCTAACCTTCTTGATAACATTATGCTCAGGCTGTGGAGAATATCAATTGCTTGTAAAAGAGATGTGACTGAATACTCGACCATGTGGTATAAGCGATGCTACACTCTTCAATGCTGACTTCCCTTTTTTTCTCAGCCAATCCTTTTTTTGATTTTGCATTTTTTTGTACTTTGGTTGTACTATTTGGAAAAGCCTGCCAAAAGTAGGAAGGGTGCAAAGTGTATGAGTAAAATTAAAGAGCAGGCACTAGTTTGAGTTGTCCACTCTTCCTTCCAAAGAACCACTCATATTTTGCTCATTAAAATCTGCAGAAGACAAAATTAAAATGGTAATACTTTTTTCAAAGTTTCAAAACCAATGAAACGACTGTGGGCTTCATTTTCTCTCCTACACAATTTATCTGAAATTATATGTTGGAGTGTTTGTTCTCAAAAAAATAATGAACAGCAAAAACCAATACTACCAACAAACGAGATAATTAATGCCTTCCTTTGATCCATTATTTCATTATTTCAGTGCTTGTGAAACCATAATCCTTCAAGATAAAGAAGCACCCAATGCCTCTGATATTGCCACTGAATGGATCAAATGAAAACAAGTGGGAGATTACAGAATAAGTTCTGACACTACAATAGGATACTCTTAACCCAGCAATAGTGTTAACACACAGAAAGGTCAGGATATATATGGGGAAGTCACCACAACTGACATGATGGTGTGGTCATGCCATTTTCTTTTCTTGCCTTAGTAATGGCCATAATGACATTACAGGATTTAGAGAAGCGTTAATCCATTGGAAACCTTTGAATAAATATGAAAATATGTCATTTCTCGAAGGAATGAATCATAAAAAATAATGCAGCATTGAAACTGTTTTGAAGGCTTCAAGATATCGTCTGTGAAGACAGTTTGCACGTTCTTAATTTGAGGGAAACTTATTCACACTATGCCAAAACTTTCTTGAGCACACAATTATGATTCTAATGCTTTTTTTTTAAATAAATATAAATTTTCGTAACATGAAGGATCCAGCATTCCTACTGACTATAGCTGTGTTATCTGTGATTGCAGGGAACACTTCTTTCAACCCTAGTTCCCTACTTTTAATAGTATTTGCAAGTGTAGGAGAGCCAAGATTTACAGTACACGTACACAGATGGGTTCAAGCAAACATGAATTTATTTAAACTCCAGTACAGCTAGATGTGTAGTCCAGTCTGGGAAACTGTTAGATGCTTTAGCACAGTGGTTTTCCTGAACTATCATACTCCCCATCTGTCAGTTATTTTTTAACTTTGATGAAAAGTAGAAAGCTCAATTTACAGCAGAATTACTTTATGCAGTAATTTTGTTATCCAATGGGCTGACATACTGTCATAAGCAGACAATTCTAAAAATGTGAGATGTCTGGTATACACAGGGTATGATCACATCACTCCCATCTCCAGGAAAGTATTTTAACACAGAGTAGGTGACCTCTCTGATCGTGGTTTGTGGAACTGATGTCAATATTCTAAATGTCTATGTCTGTATTCTGATCTTCACTCTTTTTTTTTTTTTTTTAATGTTCTGTCTCCATGGACTGAGAGAGAGCCAGAAGAGCCAGAAGCCATAGGGCTCTTGTGGCTGAGTCAAAGCCTGGCAGCTGGGGCACATATCTTGCCAGTCTTTTGGCCATGTCATGTGGAAGCAAGAGGTTCTGCAAACCCTTTTCTGTTGGGCTCTATTCTACCTAGGCCTTCTTTTGCATAAAAGCACATCCAGGCAACCCCAGACTCAGAGCAAGTATGCAGTAAATACACCATAGCTTTCTGTTTTCTGAACTGCTCACTGGAACATACATTTTACACTTGAAAATATTTGGTTTCAGCATATCTTCCTTTTCCACAACAACCAACCAAACAAACAGAAACAAAGCAAACAAAATTTAATCAGAAATTTCCTAATCTTCTCCTAATTACAATCAAGTCACAAAGGACTTGATATTACTGTGTAATATGGTAATAACTAAATCCTTCCAGATTTTGGGTACATAATGTTGTCTGGAGCAAATATTTAGTTGTAGAATAGAAAGGCAAAAATCCAAAAGTGAAACAAATCTGGTAGCATCCCATACTTAATTTTACAAAGAGAATTTCCTCATTTTCCCTTGTCAGCAAACAATGAAGTCTTCTATCCAAGTATTCTCAGAGTGAAAATGTGACTGACTGTTGCTGCACTTTCTTGTTCAAAGATTTCTTGTTGTCAGGCTCCTGTGCATTAGCAATAAGCAGGAATGTAGTTACTCACTACCTGTTTCCTCCCTCAGGAAGAAAAATACCTGCTAATTATCAAATGCATGGATTTTGATCATTTCATCTGAAACTTTTCTTTTTCCTGTGGAGATTCAGAGCAATTTTCTACTTTTGTACCTGAAAGCATTGTTCTTCCCTTCTCTGTTTCAGGATTCTTTTTTAAATAAACATCAGAATAAATTCTTCTAGCTTTATATCCAGGTACTTTGCAGAGCTGTTTCATGCAATAGCTGTCCTTTAATTCAGTAAGCACATCTGAGTATGGCATACAGTACCATACAATGGCAATACTTTTTGCTGTAGATGGGAAGAGGCTTTTTTTACCTCTTCCCATTCCTAGTGAACAGACAAATAATCCTTTGCGGTTATGAGGTTTATACTTATTTTCTGCTGCTTACTAGGTGTCATACAACCAGGATGGAGCTCTTTAGCTCAACAGCCTCCATTAATTTAAAAGGCTGAAATGAAACATAAAACAGACATTGCACGGGCAAATTTAATGAAAAATAATAATAATTCATGGTTTCTTCTATGAGAATACACTGAAGCTCTGGATTAGTTTGGTACAGTGAGGTCAGACATGGCCCATGCTACAGGTACAATGCACGTCAGTCAATCAAAGACCACTTGTACTTCAAGACTCTGGTCAAACAGGCTGGGAAGTACGAACTTTGCTGTGGCATTTTAATTGTATGGAGTTGAAAGTAAAGACACTGACTAGCGGTCTTGGACTCAGCCAAAGGTCAGACAAAATTGTTTGGATCTGTCTTAGGGGTAGACATTGAAGGTGAAATGCCAGATACATTAAAAACAAATGGAGACATGATTTCATTCAGTGGCTCAGGATTTTAGCCAAAACACCTGTTGCATCATTGCAACATTGCATTCTTTAATGCTGTCCATTTATTTCAGTGATCATCCAAATGTAGAAACGGTCATATTCCCTGTAACATTCTAGAGGGTTAATGCTGCAGAAGTGATATAAATTTTTAGAGGATGAAGTTGTAAATGCTGCTTGTTATTCTGAGGATGTGCTCAGCAGCAGTCTTTTAAAGGCTCAATGTAAGCATAAAATGAAACCCAGACTCCATATGCATCTACGTTCCTCTTCTACAGGGACCAGCAGACAGACTCAACTTTGAATTTTTATTATATATCTGCATGTTTTCTAACAATTTGCATGTTGCCCTCCAAGGGGACGGCGGTTTGGACCTTTGAGGTTTCATTAACCTTAAGCATTGCAGCTATTTCTGCTAATGGAGTACAGAAAACCATACATAGATGAAAAATTAAAAATAGAAAAGTACCTCCATAAAGTTATTTTTTTCTTATCAACCATGTTCAAGCAGATGACAAGTCTGGATTCCCAGCTGGCATGGTATGTTATAGCACAAGACAGATTGACTGATCAAAATAAAGAGAAACACACAAAACAGTATTTCATAGCGTCGATAGATCTGAATCTTATTTTAATGAAGCTGTACACCAGTCAGCCCATACCTTTGTGTGTTGTGTAATCTCCCAGAGTCATTAACAGCGACTTCAGAAATAGCCAGGGCTCCAAAGGGAGCTGACAACACATGTGCTGCTCTGCAGCCAGGAGTAGCTGGAGACACTTCTGGCTTTCCCAGATCTTCCCCTTGTGAATCAATGGAAGATTGACAGCTGATGTTCCAGAACATGTGTCAGCATTGTAAAAACTCAGGTATTCATCTAGAAGCAATGCACTGATTTAATCAGGTGTTTCAAGTGGGGTCCATAGAAATGACAGAATGGATTCTGCAAGTCCTGCAGGGAACAGCTGTGAGACTTTTCTCTTTGAAAACACACCGTGTTCAGCAAGAGCTGCAAAGGGGTGAGTTTTCAGAATTTCACACAGAATTCTGTACCTGTTTCATTATTTGTGGGGCCGCATTTAACGCTCACATTGCAATAGTGCTCATTACCCTCAAAACAGTGAAAAAGATAACCCAAATTCTTGGATGATTAAAAATACCAAATCATCATGAGTCTTTCAAAACACTTGTTTTTTCCTCAGGCTATTTACTGTTGATTGTGATGCTCACCTTATCATTTAATTTTTGTTCTTTAAATGCCACGCTTTTTTTATTGTTAATAAAAACAAAAAACTGCCAACATCAGCTTTGTCACGGTGAAGTACCTGTTAAATGGAGTATTCCTAATGATAGTCTAGATTCTTGCCTGAAGTGGGAAATGGTGAACTGAAGGGAGATTATAAATGCAACACTGGTAAAAGGGTTAAAGAAGTATAATCAGTTCTAAAAAGGTTCTTGAGTATTCTCAGCACACCATAGACTAGGAAAAATAAGAATGCCTTTTGCCCTTTTATAAAAATACTAAAGCAGCAGGTATGCATTTTTTCCCCTTCCTATTAATTTGTCAGCCACCTTTAAGGTGTATTTTTCCTTATTATCTGTAATTACAACTAAAATTTCTAAACGATAGGTACATAAGATTACTACTTATTTAAACTGAATAACCTGTTATTAAAAGTGATTTTTCCTCATGTACTTACTCTGATTTCTTATTTGTAGCTAAATGAAGAGAAAAGCTTCAATGTTTCTAAGCCATTCTCATTAATATGGAAGTGAGTAACTAAATTAAATACTACTATTGAAGTAATTCTTCTTTTTATATATAAAAAGCTGGTATAGCATTAATCTCAAAAATTGTTCTCAATGTGAAAATGCAGAAATTTTTATATACAATTATCAGAATGTTAAAATTTATGAAAACTAAAATATGGTGATAGAAGGTATTCCCTTGGTTTGTATGAACTATTTGCTGGTCTACGAAAAAAATTATTAGTGGTAGGTGGTGAAAGACTGAACAGTAACTACCTAGTAAGGAGTCATAGCATAGCACAGCATATGCTTATGAAAGACAAGATCCTTTTTTTGAAGAGCAGAAAGTCAACAGTTGTCATGTAGGATCTGAAAAGGAAGGGATATAATTTTTTCTGTACAAAATACGTATCCTAAACTGACAAAGTGTAAAGTAGTGACTACTCCTTATTATCCTAATTCAACAAAACAGCTAATTACCTGTATAAAATACATGTTTATTTGAATGCTCCTTAGTCCAACTGTCTATGATAGTACTTATATAATTGGGTTTTGTGGTGTGAAAAGTGGAGCTGAGATAGCCTTGGTGTAAGTAAACCAACCAACCAACCAAAGAAAACAAAACAAAACATCAAGAGAGAAATGGCTTGGAAAAAGGCTTTCAATCTAAAATTCTAGACATTGAATGCCAATGTACTGCATTCATCTTGCTTACCTTGGAAATCTATCCTTTGAAAACAACAATAAAAAAAACAACAACAGCAAATAAAAAGCCATCAACAGCAACAAAACAAGAAAAACAACTTCAAAGCTCAGAGTCGTTTGACAGAGCTGCTGGCTGAAGAACAGGAGGTATCTCAGTCTTCAGATGATAGACTCTTTTTTTTTCTAGCTTACTTTTTTTTTAATGGTTCTATGTGCCATAAAATAGGGAGAGAGTAACATAAGGAAAGAGGAAAAAACATAATTTTTAATTTGAATTAGTAAGTTTCAAGGAAACTAGAAAATCTCATATTCACTGGAGACATAAACTGAGATTTCATTCCTTGAATTGCTTTTCAGATGTAAATAAATAACACAAATGAAAAGAGTTAACAGTAAATGTAGGCAATTATCCAAAAATAAATTGTAATTAAATAAGGAAAATCCTTGTTTTGTAACTAGTGTTATTTAGAAAGATGAAGACTGAATTTTTTTCTAAAGGTGATTTTAACAGAAATGGAAATTGATATTCATAGGGTAGGATTTCTTATTGCTACAATTTGCCAGTAGCCATCAAGAATACATATACTGTGCTGAGACTGCTACTACAAACTTATTCCATGAGTCCCTAGAGAAGACTTTGTAATTGCAAAGTCACTAACTTCAGCAGTAATTTCAGTATAGCTGTACCTGCATAGCATGATCATCAACACAAGCAGTTCAGCAGGTGCCTAGGCCACTGAAAAAAGCTATACTTGAAAGTCAGCATCTGAAGCATTAACAATCTCAAAGCATTTTCTTTCTTGGCTTCACAAGAAGTTTACTGGGGTGAAACACAGGAAATCACAGAGAAGTGTGTTTTACCTCATCTTAATTTGTGCAGTGAATAAGGAATTTTTTTAGGTAATCCCATAGGTCCGTAAGCCCTGAAAGTCTTTTGCTGCTATATAATGGTAAAGATGAAAATCACAACTACTTAAGGAGTCCCAGATGCAACAGAGATTTCAAGGCAGAAACCATTTTATCAATTTCCTAAATGAGAATTGATTTGCTTCCTCTCAGAAAACAACAAAACTCATTGTTAATAGAGTGCATCACTCTCAGCCCAGAAACAACCACTACAGCTGTCATATACTGAATCCAAGGAAGATTTCTTAAATTTAAAGAGCTTACAAATGACACTTCTCAACAATCTTAGGAACACTTTAAAAAAAAAAAATTAAATTAAAATAAAAAAGGAAACAAAAAAAAGTGAAATCAGAGAAACTCCAGGGCCTTGATTCCCACGTACCAAGCCTGGCCATGTGTAGTCTGAGACCTTAGTCCCCGGGTTCACCAATGTTTCCTTTGCAAGGAAATTTGAGAATAGCGTGAAAGACATCATAGAGAGAGCCCTGTCCAACACTGTAGGAACAGTTGTGGGAACTAGAGGCGCTGAGAGACATTTTGAAGGTTGTTGAATCAACTGTCAGACAAAGGTCTGTCTTTCTAGTTATCGGCTGAATATTTTTATTTTTGTTATTATTGTTCGTAACCCTCAAACTGGGCTTCTAGTCAGATGATTGTGACAAGAAACATTTATGAATTTTTATTAAAGACCTGTGTTCACAGCACATTTGTTCAATCTTCTTTCTAATTTCTAAACAATTCTGTTCTTGTCAATTTTAATGTCAGCCTCTTCATGCAAAATTTCTTCTTTCTGATGATAGTGCTTATTTATTCCTTCACACAAAAACTTTAATCAGTTTAAGTGGTTACTAATGTATCCCAAAATGGCAGTGTCCAGTGCCTGCAGGCATTTTCTACTCATAAATGTGTTGTGTGCTCTTTTCTCTGAAATTGGAACCTGAAATATAAACACGCATATAAATTCATGATTTTGAGTAATTTTGCCCATCTGACCATGTCAAGTAGTTTTCAGCCTAACTTCTTAACCTTCTGGATTTATTCTCATATACCTTAAGGCTAGAATTTGGATGTCTGAACATCCACTGAAAACTCTCATGTCTTGAAATGGCAAGAAAAATTTCAAAATAGAAATTTTGGTGAATTGGAGTCTCCTGGACACTTTAAGGCAGCATCAGAAAGGGTGCTTCTGGTCTGAGCCCCTTTTCTCCCCTTCTCCCCTTGCTGCTTGTCTTGGTGGCTGTCCTGGTTCAAGACTGATCCCTGCATGATTTCATGGGCAGAAACAATCTCTCAAAGGAGGAAGTTGTCCTGGGTAAAACTCTGGGAAAATTTCCATAGATATTAGGAGGCCTGGGTTTCACATCTCTCATAAACAAAGAGAGGATTTCTATACAGTGCTGTATCTCCTCTGATATAAAAAAGCTTTTAAGATCAGAGAGTGTGAGAAGTTAGGGTGTATCTTGATCCAGAGTAATAACAAACATTTTCTTGCATTTTTTTTTCTCTTCACTCTTACTTAAAATATAACACTTAGTTTATTAAGTTCATTTGAAACTGAGAAAGGCAGCAGAGTAGATCCATGGAAAAAAAAATATGAAAATAATAACAGCTAAAATATCAGAGGATGAATGTGGTATAAAAGTGTAATGTAAGGGCTCTATGTACAATAAAACATAAGAATTCATCACTTCTTGAAGCAGTTTTCAATATAATATGCTAATACTTGAAGTACATTTTACAGACAAGACTTTTTAAAATAAACTTCTAAATTTAGAGTCTTAAACTCAGAAAGGATGCCTGCCTGCCATTTAACAATGACCAGCCCTCAGAAGTTCCCAATGAACACCTATTTCTGAAAATTTTGTTGTTTTCAGAGTATTATTGAACAGGGTATCATCTTCATTATGTATTCTGTCAGATCTTAAATTGATTTGCTGGTCAAACAGGTTTGGGGATTTCAGACTACTTCACTGATAGGGATGAGCTGTCTCTCTGAGAGGCAAGGCCATGCCAAACAACTTCATGTGGGAAAGTTGCTTTGCCATAGGTCAGAGAGCTTTGCCAGTGCTCCATTTTCCAGGGAGATATGTCAGACATTAGTGATGAAGTCCACTAACCAAACTCCAGAACACAGTGTTAATTTGATTATGTTCTACTTCAATAGAAAAGGGAGTTAACTAAGGGAAAAAAGAGGGCTTTCCCAGAAGACAAGGCTGAGCTGAAGTATTTGCTGGAGAGAGAAAAAGAGGAAAACAGAGTCACTGAGATGAGAGAAAATGGGAAATTCAAGGATGCAAGTTAGGGAAATGAGGAATCGGTATCTGAGAATGCTTGTTTACTCTCCATCACTCTCAGATAAAGTAATAAATTCAGTTTCGATGGTTAAATACTTTGTTTTCAACTATTTCTCAGAATTTGCCCATGCCTCCCACAGAAATATGCATGAGAAAAACTAGTTTCTAAGGAAAAGAAAGAGGAACTGTGATGAGATTCAACATCCTGAAAGCCTTGTTTAGAAATGAAGCACTGCATTTGATAACAATTTTTAAAGGAAAATTTCAATTGGACTTCACTTCTACAGTGTTTCAAATTCTCTCTGGATACACCACAGTGAACACAAAAAGCCTGTGCCATTTTGATGTTTGCTTATCTACGTGCTATCCTGAAGTATGCCAGCTCATGATGTAAATGATGAATAGCATGTAGGCGCTTGGCTGTGGCGCTGCAGGAGTTCAGGTCAGAAAAAGATTTTACAGTTCAGCATTTTGTGTCTGTCAGTAAGAGGTGAAGCCAAGGGAAAGGACCTGAATTTATGTCTGCAGTTTATCTCCACACAATCCATGGTTTGGCCTCCTGTGGGGCATTTTCTCTCCATCTTCTTAATTCTGCAAGAGCACAGGTGAGAGAGACAGAGCAGAAGAACAGCTGCAGTATCTTCGTTCTCACAGTAGGTTTTATCCATGTTGCTAGTATATATACTATACTGAGTACGGTAGAAGCTGCAGTATTCTGTTATGAGAATCTGCAAGTAGTATTCCTCCTGGTGTGTTACTTCAATTAAGCATTCAAACAATGCATCAGCATTGAACATGTAAGGAGAATCTAAGCTTTATCCTGTAAATTAAATTAAATTGGCTCAGTAAAACAAACTGATGTTATTTTTCTTTCTCTTGTATTCCAGAACAGTACAGTTTAAAAACTAAAATTTTGTTACATAAAATGGATGATTAAAGCATTTCCATTCCTAGGGCACTGATGTAAAGGGTAAGAGGAGAGAGAGACAAGTTTGTAACGCTTGCTAAGAGTAAGTCTGCAAATTAATTGGAGAGATTTGAAGTAACAATAATTGACAGCTGTAAAAGTAAGAATTACTGCAACAGAGAGAAAACATTAAATTGCAACTATTTAAATAATTACTAAACCAGATGTTTCTTCTTTCATCATATGATATGATTATTATTGAATTCATACATGCAAGTAAGCATGCTTCTATGAACTGTGGGTTGCATTTTGAATGAGGGAGGATCTTGGCTTCTGAAAAAAAGTAGAGTCTGTCAAAATACTTCATGAATCATAGTCATGGGCCACAGTTTCCTCTTCTGTAAAATAAGTAACCTGTTGTGATTATTTTTTCCCCACTGAGTTGCACTAATATACATCCTTTTCGTCAGTCTGATAGGATACAAAATGTTCTAATGTTCTGCAGCATTTTGTTGTTCTGAGCATTTTCTATTTTAAATTCTCATGCATTTTTAGATTGGAGGCAAAAATGGGTCATTCCCCAGTGATCTTAATATGGAAGGCTTTCCCTTACACAGAGACCTTTAATTTTGCTGCCACTCTCATCCTGTATCAGTGACAAATCTGGCCAGTGCAGTATCTATTTCTTAAAGTATGTCACATATAGATGGTATCCACAGGCTATTACCTTGAACTGTAATATAACTTTCAGCAGTATTTCAGTAAAAAGGAAGGTTCTGTCATCAAAGATGTAGCGGTAGCACAAAACATCAAGAACTCTGACCCAAGAAACCAAATATAATTAATCAGAACCTGAAGCTCAACTGGGTTTGCTGTCCAGCAGCAGTTTTATTAGTGGGCAGAGAAGACCTTCTTTGTTTCTTAAAAACAGAAGAAAAGAAAACACATGTATACATTTGACACAGTCCAGAGCATACACTGCAGACTACTTTTGTTAAAGCTGGCTTTCCTTGAACCACAAAACAGCATTAATGACCATTAGCCAATCTCCAAGTGATTAAGTAAATGAACTCAGGAAAATGGACTGTTGGGTGTGCTCCCAAACACTCAGCACAGTTTATTGAAACTGATCCATTTAAACAAGCAGTATTCTGTTCAACCTCTGCCTATCAGGGAAATACAATTACTGAGGACACTTCCATGCTTAAGAGGAGGTGAAGCTGGCTTTCAGCACTGACAAAAGGGAACAGCCTTGAAAGCCTCAGTGTTGGTAACTTTCATGTGGTGTTGGGAGCATGGAAACATGGATCTAAAAGACACACGTGTCACCTTGAGAGCCAGAAGGCAGCACAAACACCAGCTGAATAGTTATTGCTGCTAATGTGCTGTATGAGGAATGTGTATTAAAGTCAGTGCCTAATGCAGTGGGAAATAAAAATTGCAGTTGTTAACGCATCTTGAACTGAAATTAAATTTGGGTCTTAATGGAGAGAAATAGGCATATTTAGAAGGTAAGAAACATACTGAAAAGCTGCCTTACCTCCATCTAGTTCTTCAGCTCCAAAATGATTCCTGTAGAAGAGCATAATCTCTATCTTGTAACACTTGTAGATAGTCACTAAACAAACAAGCAGCAGCAGAATAGCACCAAGCCCACCAGCAAGCTCAACTGTATACATCAGCTCTGCAAAGAATTACAAAATACAATAATAGCCACATTCCAAAACAGAAAAGATTAACAGCAGACTTCATATTTAGGTTAATTACTAATATAAAATGAGTGATATTTTATTTTATTTTATTTTATTTTATTTTATTTTATTTTATTTTATTTTATTTTATTTTATTTTGTTTTATTTTTAAATTTGAAGATCCTGTGGAAAAAAATACCTAGGAATGTGTTTTCTTTATTAACATAATTTTTCCTTTGGTGCAGTATCTAAACTGCTCTTATGTAAAACAACAGATGCTGGAATATGTATGCGAGTATGCATACATACAAGAGAGATTTGATAACCCTCGTCCATCTCTCTCCCTGCAGATACACTACAATTCATTTTATGAACATAAACATTGACGTGCCATTTACAGTGAAAGCAGAAGTGAATTTCTTTTTTGGGGGGGGGAGTGGGGAGGGCATGGCATAATGAAAACATATCCCCTCCCTTACTCCACACATAAATAAGAAAAAGCTCAGGTTTTGGATGAATTTCAGTCTACTGGCTAAGATCAAACTAGGGATTTTTTTTTTTTCCCAAAAGAAAAACAAGCAAACAAATAAACAGAAAGCAAAGAGAAAAACAGCTTGAGGGATGTGAAGATAAATTATCCTAGGAAATCCAAAACCACACATCTCAGATATCTGCTAAAAGCTTTGACACAGTTTCCCAATGATCTGCAACTCATCTTTATTCTCTTCTCTTTCCACAAGCAGGGTTGGTTTACGTTTAGTCATTTCAAATCATCCCAATTTGTCAGTTCTGACATCATCATTCAGAACATGGGCACCCCCGGTCCCTTTGCTGTACTCTGGGCTGGAGATTGACATGACTGAGATCATGCCATGTAGCTCTGTTCCTAAGGATGAGGACTCTGGTCAAATGTAGCCACATCTAACAGTAACCTCTTCAGTAGAGTCACTTATCAGGGAATAAGTAATGCATCACCTTCAATTCTTCCCGTCTAAACCATGGCATGCTCAAGGAAACTTAAACAGCTTCATGACATCCATTTTGTTTTTACTTTGGTTATCAATAGGAAACTGACAACTGGCAACAAACAAAAAGTGTGGGAATGTTGTTAGCAATGTTGTAATTTGAACTAAGTAATAAATGGCATCTCTTAGAACCTTACAATCTTACAATATTTTTCCAACACTGCTCAGTGCTAAGGAATGCCAAGAAATCAAATCTTGGAAATCCAAGTCATACAGTTTTGCTTCAGCTCAGCTCCATGTTGCTTTCACACCACCCTCTTCCAGTGGGCAGCATCTGTCTGAACAAAGTACTATAGCCCTGATGTAATCAACTAACAGGTTTAATTTTTATTAATTTATTTATCTATTTATCTATTTATCTATCTATCTATCTATTTATTTATTTATTTATTTAGTGGTTATGTAGACTTGACACAATATGATTCAATTAGAGAAATAAAAGCTTATAGAAAAATGTGAGAATTCCGTTTATTTTGACTACATCTATTGAGAATCACACACTTTTTTATTATTTTGAAGTGACTGTAAGAAGATTTCATTGCTCTCTAGAAGACTCTAAAAGTGTAATAAAATAAAATAAAAGAGTATTTATGTCCTGTGTCATTCTTTCCAAAACTGTGCTGGAAACTCCTTTGTGTTAAATAATTTTTAATAGTCTTCTGGTCCAGAGAGGGGAATGTTATTAAAAACAGCCAACAAAAAAATTGTTTGCATAGCCAAATAATGCAGTATTTTACAATATCAATGGAAATGGAAATTACTCAGGGCTTACTATAGCCTGTTTATCATTTTGTACTACAGGTGTTGCAGCTGTTCAGTAGGGACTAGGAGAAAGGGTTTTTAATGTGTTGGGTTGCTAGGTACCAAACACTCTATTTATGTGCCTGCTGTTATGACTCACTAAAAGAGAGGGGAAACTTTACAGCTGGAAAACAGAAGTTTTTGCTAAATTAATGATTTTGAGATTAGATGAAAAAAATAACTGCAAGTAGTTACTCATTCTCTAACCCTGTGCATGAAATCAAATAAATGGACTGCATCAGTTTTGCTATAAGAGAGGCCCTCCCAGGTGCTTTTTTACCCATAAAATAATTCAAGACTATTCTGGTATATTTTCTTTGATAACCTGAACACAGATGAGCCTACCCTAAATTTGCTAGATAAGCAAGCATGAAACAAACTTCTCAATTCACCCTAAAAAGTTTCTAGAAATTTCCTTTTTATCTGCCGCCACCATAGTCATTGATGAGCACAAGAAGGATAAGAAGGGTCTTTCTTAAACAGATTTGTTTGCAAAGTCAGTTTCTTGCTATACCCTTTGTGCACAGAAAGCTGGTATTTTCATCCATGCTGAGCTATGTTTATCAGCACATCCTCACCCTCTGTCTTGAGTGATGTTTATCAGGCCCTGAGGCAGAGACACAGTAATTAGCCCAGCAGTCTGCTGTATTCTCACATCCCACTGTGCCAATGCCTAAGCCAGCCCCTAAAGGCCCAAAGCTGGTACAGCCCCATCTGCATAGCGCTGTGAAGAGCAGCACAGATTAGCCTGGGCACAGTGCTGCATGCAACTGTGTGCTTTCAAGCCTTGAGCTAGTGTTTCCCCAGGTTGCTAAACTGTACAGGGAAGCTAGCTGTATACATCAGGATTTTTTTGAAGAGCATCACTGTATGCTACTCGGAATTGAAGGTGTCAGAAGCAGCAGGCTCACTCCAGCCATTAGTGTTGGCCCCTCAGATGGCTGCCATCATTTCACCTTCCTGTGTCTTGGATTTCCTTGTGTGAAGTGGGAAGGAGTACCTGGACTCCTTCCTGGGAGAGGTTATTTCTGAATGGTGCCTTGTGAAGGTGATGTGCATGAGAGCAAGAGCGTAGTAAACATGTCATAGCAAGGACAGAGTGTGAGGCTGCCTTTGTAATAATATGATTTTTTTTGGTGCTGCCTTATTCTGTCTTTAGCTTTGCAATTTAAGTATGACTGCTACAGCAGGCACTGCACTGCCTTTGATCTGCTTTTCCTGCTTAAACGTAGGTTTCTCGTAGTGGATGGTTGCTAAAAAGGTTCAGTTTCTTCTGTGCCTCTTCTGTGGCACAATACCACATCAGAGGGGAGAGACAAAAAGAGCAAACCTTTTAAAACCCATTTAACCTCTGTGTTACATTGCTCGAATTACAGACCTTGCCCTCCTTAAGGAGCCAAGACTGAATGTAGAAAGTAGTAGAGGAAAATTACTCGGCCAACTCTTAGGGGGACAAGCATTCTGTTAAACACAACAAACGAGTGAGCGCCAAGGAGCTATGTTCAGAAGCACAGCAATCATTTAGTTACAGGCAATTAACAACAGTCCTCTGGTAGCACGGAAACAGTTCTACTCCAAGGGAAAACACATTGATTACTGCTGCAATCGTAGATTGGTTTCTGAATAAATAGCTTCAATTTAAAATGAGATTTGTTACAAGCAGTTTGACCAATGGCTACAATTTTTTTCTTTATCAGGAGTCTTTGGCCTGGAAAGCCAAAGAAAGAAACAGCTAACTAAAATAAAGTACGTCCTCTCTAAACATCTGCATGATGCAATGGAAATAAACGTACTCATTTTATACTGATCCTATCCTAATTATCAAGCATATCTTTGATCTTCACCTGAACTTAATTTTTTATAAGCTTCCCTTCTCTCTGTCACATGTGTAATGCACTTATCTTAGTTTACAAGAAAGTAAATAAAAGGGTGCCTTCAATATTCATATATTGTGACTTATACAGTGTGCTTCAGAGATCTTACATTTAATGATCTGTGATAATTTAAAATTAATCTTATTCTATTCATTAGTTTGTATACAGCTGAGCTACTAAGAAAAATAATTATATTTCAAGCATCCTTTTGGGTGATTTATAACTCTTAGAGGATGCGTGATTTATAGCTGTGTACTCAATTTCTGAAGCTTTTTCAAAATCCAATTACAGTCTATCTAAGGTTTCAATTTTGCAGTCATGCAGATTGCTTAACTTCACAGACTATAAGTAATCCTTCTGAAGTCAATGGGACTATTCACAGAGCTTCAGGTTATCCCACACTTAAATCTTTGTAACTTTATGCCTAGACTCATTTTCCTTCTCTGCTTGTCTTGGACAATTTCACTTATAAAGCTAAATGCTTGCTTAGATTCAATCTTCAATTTATCTAGATATAGGTTCCAAGACTTCAATTATTAAGTAAACATTGAGATAATGTATATAATTAGGAAGGGGAGCAGTAAAAGATGATGATTTCTAAAACTCTTAGCTGTTGTTTTCTATGAGAGAATGGAAAAAAGGCAGATACTGGTAACCTGGAGAGATGCATCATAAGATGTAGTTTTGACTGCAGAGGTGTGTTTCCAATAAAGGAAGGAGAAGACCAGCTGATTCATCTGAATCTCATTTCACACATCAGCAGTAAACAGTAGACAGATATGACGAAGAAAGAAACCATACTCACAGTTTGAGAATGGAGAAGTATGCTGTTTTTTCCTTTTTTTAATGTACATATATACATGCATTTGTATTATTATATATATGTATTCAACTCCCTACATTTTGAGATTTTTCTTCATTTGTTTCAAAGTACCAAATAAATCTGTTTGTATTTAAGGAAGATTGCTTTATGGATAATGTTGCAAGTAACCAACTGACAAATGTAGGACAATAACACTTCTGAAGCCCATAGATTTGGAGTAGCAGACATGAAGTGTTCATTAGCTTGATCATGAAACCATCTCTTAACAAAAAGCATACGCTTACTGCCAGCAAAGGGTCACACAGGACAGTAGATGTCTGCAGAGTTCACTTAAGATGGGTAATTTAAGTTACAGGTAGTTTCGTGTTTGTTTGTTTTTTTTTAATGTTTTTCAGTGCAGTAGCTTCATTTTATCTGTTAGAAATACTGAGTTATCTCACCCTATTTACTAGATCAAAATATAATATAAGCATTGGAATAGGCTCCCCAGGGAGGTGGTTGAGTCACCATCCCTGACTGTGTTTAAAAACCGTTTGGACGTGGTGTTCAGGGACATGATTTAGCGGAGGGTTGTTAGGGTGGTGTGGTTAGGTTGTGGTTGGACTTGATGATCTTTAACGTCTTTTCCACCCTGAGCAATTCTGTGATTCTATATACTCCCTATTCATATATGTATGTATGTATTAGTACCAATCCAAGATTGGAATCTTGTCAACCCATTCACTGTACAACAGGCAGCATATCCAAGCTGCGGTTCCATTGAATTTCTCAGTGCTACCAAAATACAGAAAATCATGTATGATAATGGTTATTATATTCCTAGCATTGACATTTTTATTCCTTCTGAGAAGTGTGGGATACATGTCCTCAACAGAAGAATAATTACAGTCTTGAGTATGTTATTCTAAGGAAAGACAAGATTGGAAAAGACATAGATGCAGCAATACCATTGAAGTACACTAGATTTATATACAGAACACTGCATTTTAAAGGCAGTTTATACCTCAAACTGAAGGAAAAAAAAATCATTGTGATGCTGAATTAAAATAATGTCTAATTAGCTTACCAAGTAAGCAAATTGTGTATGACTTAAACATTACTGATTAGGACAGCTTTTATTTGCTTATTGACATACAGAAATCAAACATCCCACACCATTACTTCTTTTAGATCTGCTGAAAGAAATGAATGTAAGAAGCACTTGGAGGTGCTAAAATGTGAAGAAAATAGAGTACCAAGTTCTAAGGATGCAAAATCATAAAACATGCTGTTTACATTTCTTCCTAAGGATAGCATTAATGAATAATTTACATCTGCGTGGCTTATAAAGCAATCTGTGACATTTTACTTTAAAATATTTTCTTCCTTGTTAATCAAGGTTAGAATTGAAGTTATATATATAGACATTACATAAAAAGAACATATCTCAAAAGTGGAACAAAAGCTGTTTTAAAAAGGAATATCTTAAACAACCAACTTGCTTGACAGTTCTTCAGAGAAGAACTGGATTTAGGCACATGCTTGGTAATCTGGCTAATCTTTTCACTGGAGAAGTCTTACTTCAGTTTTAAAAGGATGAGAAAAACCTTGCTGATGAAGAGTTTTATGAATACTATCTGTCCAATGCCATTCAAGAGCACTTTGCTAATTTACTGATTTTAGATGAGATACTGAGTGTAAAAAGAGCAGTCATTTTTGGTTAGGCTTGAGGAAAGTAGGCAGGATGTTTTACACTTTTGGCCCAGCATCACAAACTTCATGAGCGACTGTATCTTTGTACTGTTCAGTAGAAGACATCCTGTAGGTTTCTTCAATGGCCATAGGGGAGGAAATCAATTCCCATCAGATCAAATCAAATTTTGCTTTCAATTCTGAAACAGAGAGGAGCTCATAAGAGCTTTTCCTGCTGTGCAGAGTAAAAGCTGAATGCATTATATGCTGGAAGATACATATGTGTGAGGTCTTAACAAATCACGTGGATCTGAGTTTCAGAGCAGTTTTGATTCCACTGAGACTTAAGAGTTGTGCTCTTAAAATTCCTGCTTGATATTTTCAAATAATTAAAGGTAATTAACAGAAGCTGCAATATGAAACTCCTTTCTCTCATATCTCATGTGATATGAGCCATTCAGAAATTTCAGAAGCACCATGAAGCATTATGGCAAAGGGAACTGTAACACAACGTTTCTTCACAGAGGTCAGAAGAGCTGGTTCTTTTAATTGTCACACATGACTACTACTGTGAGAAACTGTATCTAATGACTGAAATGCTCATGAGATCAAAAATTTACATTATTCAAGATCTTAATTCATAAAACAAATTTACACTACGTTGTGAATGACACAGTAATTTAATGTGCTTGTCAACAATTCCATTACCATTAACAGCTGGAGGAAGAAAAGTCAGAGTTTCCTACTATTCAGAATTTGCTATTAAATTATAAAGGAAACACTAATGCTATGTTTCTATGAGCATAACTTGCTTCCATTTCAAACATGTATTTTCATGGGCAAATTCAAACAGAACAAATCTCTTCCTTGTAACAATTTATTTTGTTTAAATTCTTTGTTTCCATTGAAAAAAAAGTAAAAAGCTGCTTCAACCACCCCTGAGTTACTCAACTGTTCAATGAAAGAACGTCATAGATACTCAATGACAGAGGAAAATAAACCCAAAACAGCACTGAAAATTGCACTGAGAAAAAGAGAAGAAAGATAAGAAGACACTGACAAAATCGCATAAGATATATTACCTGTTCCCAGGTTTGTTAGCTATTCCAAGAGAAATTTAAGTATATTATTTAGCTTCTAAAAATATAACTAAAATAAACATTATGATAATATAGAATTTGAGATTATTTTTGCTTCAGAATTTTAGTTGCAAGTATGCAAACAAAATTTCTCAAAAAAGTAATCACAAAATAAAACAATAATCTGGATTTCCAGCTGAATTTATAATTAAATGAGACCAGAAGGGATTTCATCCAGCATAAAAGTCATACTTTGTAAGATATAATACTGTAGAAGAACATTCTTTCTCATTATGCATTACATTTTTATTTATTATATGAGGGTTTGTCTTCTTGAATTAAAAGCCTGTGAAAAAATAGAATTACAGTGTATCACAGAATCATAGTATCCTTAGAGTTGGAAGGGACCTTTAAAGGTCATCTAGTCCAACTCCCCTGCAATGAACAGGGACACCACAGCTAGATCATGTTGCCCAGGGACTCATTCAGCTTCACCTTCAAAGTCCCTGGGGACAGGGCATCAACCACATCTTTCAGCAATTTATTCCAGTGTCTTGCCACCCTCATTGTAAAATATTTTTTCCTTGTATCCAACTTAAATCTCCACTCTTGTAGTTTGAAACCATTTCCCCCTCTCATATCACGACAGCCTCTGCTAAAGAGTCTTTCCCCTTTTTTTTTTCTTACAGCCTCCATTTATGTAACTGAAAGGCCACTATCATATCATCTTGGAGCCTTCTCTGCTCTAGG
The DNA here is from genome assembly GCF_951394365.1 of Tetrao urogallus. Taxonomy (NCBI): domain Eukaryota; kingdom Metazoa; phylum Chordata; class Aves; order Galliformes; family Phasianidae; genus Tetrao; species Tetrao urogallus. The sequence continues at coordinate 79,401,717 of NC_136813.1, read as the reverse complement.
CTGAACAGCCCCTGTTCTCTCAGTCCATCCTCTCATGAGAAGTGCTCCATCCACTGGATCATTTGTGTGATCCCCTTCTGGATGCACTCCAACAGGTCTATGTTTCTCCTGTAGTGAGGGTTACACATCTCCACAGTACTCCAGAGGTGGAGTCCTCACTATAGGAGAGACATAGACCTATGATTCACTCCTTACATCACTTGCAGTATGTGGTCTGTCATTAATAAATTTGTACTTAGAAGCTGTCAGTATTATTCTCAAAATTAATTTCTGCTAGTTTTCTCTACCTTGTTGAAGATTGACCTGTAAATGCTCCATGATAGCTATCATCACAAAGTAATAAAATCAGTCTTGGATCTCAACAAGTGGATTTTTCTGCTCACAAAAAATAGAAAATAACTTGATTACTTTAAAGTTGATAGAAAGAAATTTGGTCAGCAGTTGCAGAAAGAGAATGAAAGTTAGATCTCTTGGGTGTTGGTCCTTCTCTATTGACATTACTACGCTTAAAATGCTCTGCTTCCTCTCCTCCGGCTCTACGTTAAATGCTCCCTATGCACAGAATTTGAAGAAAGTCCAGTGTCTAAAACTGATTAGCCAGCTGCACAAAAACATTGATCATAGGTTTTATCCTGTGGCAGTCAGAATGTAATAGAAGATCAGGAGAAAACCAGGGTTACACAGCCAGAGATGCAGAGTGCCAGTACCTGGGCTCAGGGAGCCCAGATCTCCTCTGGGGCCAGATTCCTAACCTGGGGTAGATTTTCCTGCACCTCTCTATGAGCTTTCTCTTAGAACATGAGAGGCTCAGAATTTTTACTCCAGGGTTGAATCAGGGAGAAAGTAGAAGCCCCCTCACTTGGCTGCATGCTCTGGGTGCTGGTGTGTGAAGGGAACACCATGAGCTTGTGTGTCAGGTAAATGGCTCCCTGTTGGACTGACTGGCATGAATAGTAAGAAGGATTCAAGCAGGACGTTCCTGGGGATTTAGACTTTCAATCACTTGCCCTTTCAGGATGTGTAATTGTAGGCATATCCAAAAGCTCAAGCTGGAATTTCAAGGTTGTAGAGAATCACAGAATTGTTTGAGTTGGAAGGAACCCTTAAAAGCCATCCAGTCCAACTTCCCTGCAATGAACAGGGATACCACAGCTAGATCAGGTTGCTCAGAGCTATTGCAACAGACTCTGCTCAAGAGTCTGCCCCCTTCTTTCTTACAGCCCCCCTTTAGATACTGAAAAGCAGCTTCAGGTCTCCTCAGGACCTTCTCATCTCCGGGCTGAACAGCCTCAGCTCTCTCAGCTTGTCCTCATAGGAGAGTTGTTCCATCCCTTTGTTCAATTTGTGGCCCTCCTCTGAACATGCTCCACCAAGTCTGTGTCTCTCCTGCACTGAGAACTCTACATCTGGCTGCAGTACTCCAGGTGAGACCTCACCAGTGCAGAGTAGAGGGGCAGGATCACCTCCCTCAACCTAATGGCTGTGCTTCTTTTGATGCAGACCAGGATATGGTTGGCTTTCTGGGCTGTGAGAGCAACTTGCTGGCTCATGTTCAGCTTGCCATCCATCATCACCCCCTAGTCCTTTTCTGCAGGGCTGTGCTCTACCCGTACATCTCCCAACATATACTGATGGTACTTGTACAGCCATCACCCAGGTGCAAGACCTTACAGTTGTATATGTGGCCAAATAAAAGGCAGAAAGGCATTTGAAAGGCTTAAATTTGGAACCTGAGTACCCACTGCAGAATTTAGCCCTAAATATCTCTTTTCACAAGATCACTCTTTGTTCAGTTACAAAGCTTCCTACTTTCTTGCTCCTATTGATCTGAGTGATAATGTGCTAATGTGCCACATATGATATATGAGTGACTATAAAATTTTCTTCAGGTAAATAGTGAACATTTGAGATTTAGCATTTCTGTTTTCTTACACTGGTTTAATAAAAAAAAAAAAAAAAAAAAAAAAAAGAAGCAAAATCTATAACTAGAAAACCATGCAAAACTAATAACTTGCTGTTTAGAAAGCCATTTTGCCTTATTTCAGGCCTCCATTGTTCTATGTGAGTAAATAATCAGAAATTAATAAAAAGCTAAATCATTCCTAGCAGAGACTAAATGTGGATCTAAACAGGAAACCTAAAACAAAGTGTTGTCATGGTGATATGCAGGAGACTAAGCAAGCAGTACAAAGCTCCTCTTCCGAGGAAACCTGAGAGACGAGCTTGCATTTCTGTCTGTCATGGTTAATTTATCATTTCACCAAAACAGTTGTCAACATACAAATTATATTGAAGGCTTATAACAGGTGTCTTTTGTTTTTTATGGGCACAACAGATTTTGATTCTAAATCACAATTTCAGATTTAGTCTTACTTAATCTTTTTGAGGAGCTTTTGCTATTTTTACATTTTGCTATTTAAAAGGGCAATTAAATATTGAGATTACTTCCTCTTCAGTATGTCATCATGAGGCCACATACTGTAATGAGTTTCACATACTGATTTCTCTGAAAGGGGAATGAAGGAAAGTAGGAGCCTTGCAAAATTTATGCATGCACACTTTAGATTTAGATGGATTTAAAAGCTGGTGGTCACATAACAAAAATAGGTTATGTGCCGTGTCACTCTTGGTGTTATTCCTTGTATGGAAGGGAAAATAGGAACTAAACATCAACAAATGACTTAATACATGTCAGTTAGTTAATTATTGGTTTTAAAGTAATTAAAGCCTTAAAATTCTGTCTTCAGCACTTCATGTAATCACTTTGCTATTAAAGAAGGACAACACATTTGATCTGAGTGGGTTTCTGTTTTATTTATTTTTAGATTTTTGCTCTGAAATAGGTGTCTGTGGCCACCAACTGGTATACTTTAAAGTTCCAATTACTTAAGTTAATTTTCCATTTCAGTCCATCTGAGAAAATATGCCAAATGCCTATCTAAGTGGAACATCTAGTAATTACACCCACATCTCCTGAGAATCATTGAGAAAAGTTCATAAAAATAGCCATGAATTATTTCTTTTCAGTTCACTGGGGGTACAAAAAAGTCCATCTGCTTAAACAAACGAATCACACCATCGTGGGTTGTGGCTTCCTGTTAAACTCTGACAGATTTTGCATGTTGCAGGGTTAGAAGTAAAGAAGACATCATTGCTGTGATATAAATTGAGATGCCGTAAGTATTTCAGTACCATAGTATGAACCTAGTGTGCTTACCTGTACAGTCTAAAAAAACCACGGTAATGAAAGCAAAGTATGGACACTCCTTGCTGTCTTAAACCAGTAGGATGAAGTGTGATGCATCAAGCCTAGGCATGTGAAACACCTTATGGGAAGTAAAGTGAAGAAATAGAATCTAGGAACCTTGCTTTGTGAGAGACCCTCCACCTCTCTGTAATTATCTTCATACAAGACGTCTGTGGACATCAGGCTGACATCATGGAATGTGAGCGGTGAGTAGAATTAGAAAGATCTTTAGGTATTTCCATCTTCACTTCAGAAACACTGGTGCTATGCAAATGTTATAAGGAAAGGATCCACAGTCAGACTACTAGGTACTCTGACAGGCTGGACTGCAGACAGCGAAGTGGATTGAAAACTGACTAGGCACAGGGATCAATTGGTGCGAAGTCTAGTGAGAGACCAGTAACTAGTGGCATACCACAGGGGTCAATACTGGGTCCAGTCCTGTTTGACATCTTTTCTGAAGATAAAAGTGAAGGGGACAGAGTGTTTCCACAGCAAGTTTGCAGATGACAAAAAGCTAGAAGGAGTGACTGATATGTCAGAAGGTTGTGCTTCCATCCAGAGGGAGCAGGAGAGGCTGGAGAAGTGTGTTGACAGCAAACTGGAGGAACAAGTCTGGGGACTAGTACAAACTGGGGGCCACCTTGTGTGAAAACATCTAAAGAAAAAAGAATTTAGAGGTACTGATGGGCACCAGGCTGAACACGATGTAGCAATGCGCCCTTGCAGCAAAGATAGCTAATTGTGTTCTTGACTGTATTACACAAAGTACTGTCAACAGGTGGGGCAAAGTGATCTTTCCTTTCTACTCAGTGAAACTGTTCCAGTTCTAGGATCAAAAGTACAAGAGATATATTGGAGCATCCACTGCAAAGAGCCAGGGAAATGACGAAGGCTCTCTGGAGCATCCCTCCTGTGAGGAAAGGCTGGGACTGTTCAGCCTGGAGGACATGAGGCTTAGCGGAACCAGCAATATGTATACATACCTGATAGGGAAGGTGCAAAGAGGACAGAGCCAGACTCTTCTCAGTGGTGTCCAGAGACAGGACAAGAGGCAATTGGCTCAAAATGGAATGCAGGACACTTTGTCTGAACTTTAGAAAGTTTACTGTGCAGGTAACAGAGCCCTGGCACAGGCTGCCCAGGCAGGCTGTGCTTCCTGGAGATCTTCAGAAGACACTTAGGCATAGTCCTGGGTAGTCTGCTTGGGTAGGGGTTGGGTTAGGTTACCTGAGGCCCATTCCAACCTCAACCACACTGGGATTCTATGAGGTGACTACATTGCTATGTATATTATTCTATTATGTGTCTGCATTGATAGAAATAGAATTTATTTGTCGCTGGCTTTTTTTTTTTTTAATATTTGATTTTATTTCTTAGAGAAAATGATTCTGGTTTTATTAACTTTAACTTCCTACTATTTTTTTTCTCTACTGAGTCTTCATTAGTTTTAAAGTTCATGAATTATTAAATGCATCTGTGAAAGAAATATAATTAAAAGGTGTTATTGTGTTTATGCTAGTGACAGCCTGAATTAACAGCAACCTTTCTGTTTTATTTTGAAAGTTATATGAATGCCTGGGGAAAACAATCATTACCTATTAATATCTCAGGAAAACAAAATTAACATTTTTGTCAAAAGGAAGTTTTACACACACAGTCAGGTTCCCCCTACAATGTATCATTTAATGGGAAGAAGATGTATATTTACCCCTTTTATGTAGGAGAATACTGGCGTGCCGGCGTCCGTTTCCATTCTCAACATAGCATGAGTAATTGCCGAGGTCTCCTTCCTCCACAGAATTGAGAATCAATGAGATAGAAACTTCCTGTTCCCCAAGATGTTCCTTGAGAACCCTAATAAAAAAAAAATCATGTCTGTTCTTCTGCTTGTGTCACAGTATAGGAATAGATAATAATGACATAATAGTGCTACTTACAATTCTCAGCTCTCAGGCTTCAAATTTAGCTATGGTTTTATGAAATCCTAATTAAATTATATCATGCCTTTTTCTCATTCACTTCTAATGAAGAGGTTTAGTTTTGTAGATATTAATGAGAGTTTCAGTTAATTGTATTTAAACACGATGATGCACACACTGATAACACATTATTGCACACTCTGATGGAGACCCTGATCAGTAGTTTGTAGAGTCTTGAAATGTTAGAACAGAAAAAGTGAATACAGTTATTTTCAGGTTTAGAGTGATGCTAGTAGTCTTGACCAACACACTGTACTGAAAAGTATATTACTTCAATGTATTATAAAATTTAGTATTGTAAGTAAGTCAGTAAAATAAGCTAGAATGCCAGATGCCACTCATTCATACAGACAATAATGAAAAGCAAAGACCAGCATAACTTTCTACTTGTCTTCCTGTTGCTTTCCCCCTTATCAAGCCTAACAGCGGCTTTAGAAATCTGGAAAAGCAAATGAGAAACTTCTACACGCTTCTCCCTTACTTCACACCTGACAAAATATGTGGAAGCCAGTCTTCTGGGTCCTCAGTCCACAAAAGAAAAAAGTGGTAATGAGGTTTTTTGTCTTTTTTTGTTAGCTTTCAAAATGCCACATCTGCTTGAAAGGCTTATGAATATTTTTACATAAGAAATGCAGCTAATCTAGTTGTCTTGTGCTATTTAGTGCATTGATCTTGAAATTTATAGAATAAAATTGACGTACACTGATGAAATATATCTCAGTATACAAAAACAAAAGACCCTGAACATCTATGTGGCCTTCTTGAATTTGGTAAAGGAAGTTTCTTCCTTTAAACAGAAGTAGTCCAGGTCAAAGCTGAAAAAGAAAGTGATGTTTGTCTTTTCATAAAGTAATAAACTCTCATGTATGAGTTCAGGTAAAAATAAGCTCACAGTTCTATTACAGACAATTATTGTGAATATAATACACCTGTGATTATTTAACTTCCTTGATAGTACACGATTAGATTTTCCAACATTTCTGTGTTTATCCATGATGTACAAACACAGTCACATACACACACACAATTATAAATGAAAACAGAATCTCTTTAGATCCAAGTAATTACATTATATTGGAGTTGGGAAGCTATGTCAAGTATGTTATTCACTGTACAAACCCATTTTTTTTTCTCAGTATCCAAATGAGATAACACTTTTCGAAACAGGAAAAGTACATGACGTGAATCACCAGATTCTTTCTATAACAAATATTTCAGCAGCTATAACCAGCCCACATAACAGGAGGTTTGGATCTCACAGGCCAAATAACATCCCAGGAAACTCAGTTCTTTCTTTGAAGAAGAACAGTCAAAATATTCAGAAAGAGAAGTCAGACTTCAGCATTTATTTAAGAACTTGAATTTTAAAATACTTATTTTGACCTACTTTTCTTGGTATATTTACTTTTCTTTATTTTTTTTCAGTAACTAATGGTAATGTTTAGTAACTTAGTGCTACTGGTTTCGGTAGTTTTCCACAGTTTGGAAAAGTCATTATGACACTAAATGAGCTTTTGCAGCTCTCTTTGCATCAGGTCTTGCTATATTTTTCCATTCTCTACAAATGAAATTGAAAAAATTTAAGTGAACATTGTAAAAAAGGGACCGAACCCCAAATGTTCCTGAATTAATCTATAGTAATTACTACATTAACTGTCAAAAAAGATATTGACTAAGAGACTATATATATGTATATATATATATATATATTTTTTTACCTGATATCACTTTCCCAGACTCGACTATCGTCCAAATCTTCAATAAACTTCTCCCCTTTCATCCAGTAGATTAAAGGACTGACATCTCCACTATATCCAAAGAAAGCTCGGCAGGTTAGATTAGCAGATCCCCCTGTTAAAAAGAAAGAAGGAAAATATGTTATTTCAGAATTTACAAAAAAGATTCATATTTGAATCAGTAGCTGATTTAAACAATGTACATCTGTAAACACCCTCAACTTCCAATCATTGCTGGAAATGTCCAAACATATCTACTTGACTTGCAGATGGTTTTCATTGTATTTCCTGAAAATAAAGACAATAAAATTGAGTTTAAATGTTGCATAAGAACAGGATTCAACTTTGTATGCTTTCTCAAATCTCTTAAAATTTTTGAACTTTTTTTTTTTTTTTTTAATATGGAAACAAATTCAGGATGCTGTATAACAGGAAGATGAGTAATTATTAGATATGTCTTATCTGAAATGATTTATGATTTTCAATGAAAGAACCTGACTCCTCCAACAGGCTTGAATTCTCATTTCCACGCCACAAACGGTGCGCATTAGAATCGCATTAGAAATTGAGCTGCTTTTAATCATTTTAATAAAGCTTACCTACAGTTGATACAACAATATGTCATTTTTCAGCAATGCCTACTAAGGAAACAGGAGTATACCAGTACTTGAAAATAGGAGAAGAAGGTCTCACTCATAATCAAAAAGTTTGAACCCGCATCTCTGGTTAAGGAGACAATTTCATGTCATTCAGAGCAAAGAGAAAATAAGCTAAAGATCTTTGAAGAAAGGGCAAAAACTCTTTTAAATATATTTTCTGTGCTCCTTGGAGTAGTGCACAGGACTGTTCTTTGCAAAATCATCTTCTTACAACATCACCTTCTGAATGGTCAGTACACCTTCCTAGAAACCCATCTCCTTGATCACTATACAGGGAGAGCTCAGAAAGTGCCATCTGAAAGATGGATCTCACTGGAGAGATTTTGGCGATTCTGAAGCCATTTGCAGGGAATGAGATGGTCATTATGACACCAATTAATGAGAGTCAAGGGCATGAAAAATGGGATGTGATAAATTTCCTGACTGTTCCCAGGACATTTGAGTAGATGCAAACTTGCTTTCTCGGAGCAAATGCACAATATATATAAACTAACTGTAACACACAGATATGTGGAAATGAAAAAACAAAACCATGAGGGATTATGAATACATTGGCTACAGTCATCCAGTCTAGCATATGTTCAAGGCTGTGAAATGCCTAGTAATCACAGCTCATAGCAAGGTTCTGTGATAAATGGATAACCCCTATGCTGACACCACTGTCAGAAGGAAGAGCGCTAACTCATCACTACCACTTCTTGGTTTTTTTCTGCAGCTTTCCTACCAAATCAGTGTATGGCTGAAAATTTTTGGCTCTTAGGAGCTGGTAAGATGACAGCTGTTGGAACTGTGGCTTCTGGACAATTTATCCAGCATTCACAGAGATTAGGCACCATGGGTTCTGAACCATCAAATCTCTCTGGGCTCTTGCAGCTAATAAGCACCCACTAAGCTGCTTTATACACTGTGGAGGCCTCTAAGACTAACAGGCAAATACTAACATACATATGTTGCATTTTTTTTTTTTTTCTCTTAAAAAGCATATATATATATTGAGGGGAGAAATGTAAATCAAAACAAAACAAAACAACAAAACAATAAAAACAACAAAACAACCTCTGTAAGATAATAGACTTTCTTAAATTCTTGAAGAACTTTTCCCCCTAAATAAAATATTTGAACACCTTTTTAAACACAAAATCCAAAGTTTCCTTTCAACATGAAATATTTCACCTGAGAAATAGATTGGGAAGGATGTACAGCCTCTTAATAGCACTGTGTAAATTACAGTTGCTGAGCAAAGGCCATTAACGTGCCAGGTGTTCAGCTATAAATGACCTATACAGTCTACCTTGACCAATCTTCACACAAAGCCAGTGGGAAGTTCATTAGTAGGTCATCAAGAAAGATTCAGTGATCATCTAATGACCAGCTGTGACCATTAATGAGGAGGTCTGTACTCTTGAGCTTACAACTCTTAGCAGAGGGCAGTGGAGCTTACTTGCTGGAGCAGAGATGCTTACAGCTGTAAGGTGCATGTATGTAATGGATAAAGATTTCCTGAAGAGCAATATTATATGCAGATCTTGATCCCTACTCCAGGGCCATTCCCACATGAATGCGAGTATGCTAAGGCTTCATTTCTCAGTAGAAGCACACCTTTGAAGTGAACAGTCAGAAGAAAAACAGTTTAGAATGTAGTTTGGCTGTTCTATATGGGCAGTCTATTTAGGAGAAGTCTGCAGATTTTTAGAAAGTGGTTAAAATTAAAGTAAATAAATACAATAGCTACTTTGTTTTGTGTTTAAGCTAGTGTACAAAACAACCTGTCAGCCGTTTTGTAGGTATCATTTACAATTTACACCAAGCAGCTATTTTCGTCTGTGTTTTCCATGCTGAAAAAATCATAGGAATGTGCTGAGAACTATAAATGTCATTGAGTGGATATGACTAAGTGGGTAATGAGTGGGTATGTTTTTTATGCCATTAATTTAAATTTTCCTGTAAATGCTGGATTATTACAGTTTTATTGTTCACCTCTGAAGGGATTTAAATGCAAGTTTTAAAAGAACTACTGGGGCAATCCATATCTATCATCTTTGTGGTGAGATGCTGTAAAATCTTAAGAATGTTCTGCTTAATCTGGATCTTTGTTAAGTTTGTTATTATTATTTATTTAATTTTAACAGACTGAAGTCAAGAGTCATGAGATTGGAGTCGTTAGATGAAACTTAAATTCATTCATTTATTAAAACAGTCAAGAAAGGATAAATAGGAAAAGACACTTTGGAGCTTTTCAGCATAGCTCCATTGCTGTGACCTTGAAAGAGAACCATAAAGACATGTGAAATGACACCTAAAAAGTGAGCTTCAATTAAGTATTTCTCCATCATCCTTATTTCTGAAAATTTGAGTTGATTTTTGTAAAAACTGGAATAAACATCGCTAAATATTACTGCTGTTTCTTGTGATAAATTTGCACTGTCAACTCTAGCTTGATGAGTTCAAACTAAATTAACCCAAAGGTCTTTGCTATTTTAACTAGAAATAGTTTTTGTTGCACAGACTCCTTTTGAGTAGACTGAAGTGTGAGGAAGTACAACACGTACTTTCTTGCAGCAAACAAATGCGTACAGCAAATTAACATGCTGGTTTGTGCCCATTTTTGCTAATAGGCAACATCTGGGACACTTTGTAAACTTCTGCTTTGGGAACCTCTGTCCAGGAGAGGGCACTGCCTAACTTCTAAACTTTTTTTTTTTTTTTTTTTTTTTAATCAAAACAAATTCTTATTGTATAAGCTCTAATTAAAAACACTGGCTTGCTAAGAACCTGCTAGTTGTAATTAGCAAAAAGAGAATATTTTGTGGTTGGTGAAATGTCATCTTGTATGGGCAGTTTGAATTGCTCTCTTAATCATTGAGTTATCATACACTGCGATGACACCAGTTCCAACTTCAGATTCAACAGATTCTTCATGGGAAATGCAATGATTTTTTGAGAAGCAGTGATAATTATCAGACATCTTCCTCAACCTCTTTCTAAATGAATTCTTAAAGATGTGTTAAAGGAGTGAATTCAGAGCCACGAACAACATCTAGAAATGCTGAGGGCTGAGAGAGTGGAAATGTTGTGTGCTTAAATATGGGACTTCTTTTTATTGTACATTGTAAAGCAATTATAGCACTTATGCATAGGCGATACCTACACGCTTACAAGCATGCCATGTATTTGTAATATTGACTCTTCAAAATGAAATTGTAGAAGGCCAAGGCAGATGGAATCAAAATCTCTCACACACAAATAAGATTCTTTCTATTCATTTCAGAGGAAAAAGTACTGATTAAATATCTTCAGACTTCCAGGTGGAGGGATGCAAAAAATTACTAAATTCCTAGGTCTGATGGAGAAGCGAATACTTCTAACAAAGTCAATGACCCACTTAGATTGCCAGTGTTATCTGCCAAGCCCAGCAGGCAGGTAGGTAGGTAGAACATGTTCGTGTTTTCAAGGAAGTTTCACATCCTAAGGCAGTTTCTCAAAGCCTTGTTATAAACATGACTAAAAAGGAAATAGAAGAAAAATAAGTGTACATACAGCTTTCAACCATGATACTTGATCATGTGGGACCTGTAAATCTTCCCTTAGAGCAGGGTGATCTGCAGGGATTCCTCTAGAGTCCTTCCTTGCCTACACAAATCATCACTTGCTGCTATGCTGCCCACTGGTTCACATGACTATTTTTGTATCTTGATAACTTGTACCCTTTTACCAGATTGTAACTGTCTTATTATATCTTTCACATAGTGGATTAGGCCAAGTTTTAAAATAAAATAAAATATTGTTTTCTGAAATATAACTGCAAACTGGGAACTAATAAATTCCAATCTTCTCACTGAGTGGTATGTTGTGACGTCTTTGGCAAGTCATCATGTCTTACATCTATACAATTGCAAAGACACAACGTGCAATTTTCCTCTACTTAGAATTCAGTGGATGTAGATTTGGAAAAGGCTGGGTATTATCATTGCACTAAATACTATCATACAAGTGTGATACAAACTGGCTGAATGTGATTACAGAGCTATATCTCTTCATTAATAGACTTGTCTCTATTCTGCTATGCCACTAAGCAGAAAGTTGATTGCATGAGACTTACATATTGAATGAGTTCCTCAGGCCACAAATGTGTAAATTCGGAGTACACACAACCAGTCCTCCAAAATAAAATAAAAAATAAAAAATCTGAAGGTTTGCAGCAAGATCAGAGAGAGACTGTAGCTTTTGAACCTTTTCTGAATTTGTAGATATCACTACTTATTAAAAACGTTAAAAATTACTTCTTGAATTTCTGATTTTTAGTTTTTTTTTTTTTTAAAGTTTTTGTCTTGCTCATTAGAGGTTTTTCTGTTTGTTTGTTTGCTTGGTTGTTTTTTCTTACATAGAAACTAGCTCTCATTCAGCAATAGGGCCAGACTAATTTGCCCATGTGCAGTCATTCACTGTCACATGAAAAGCCTTGTACTGCACAGGGCTTCCAGCTGCTGAATTACAGTTCAACAGTACAGAAATCAATGTAGGTGTCTGTATGTCATTCCTTACATGTTGCCTGCCAGCCCTGAGCTGTTTGAGTCTGTAGTTAATAAGGTGCTATACTGAAGTATACATGGTTAGATCTAAGATTAACCTTAAAGTATTAAACTTTTCTGATAGACTGCATCATAGTTTGTGAAGGAAAAGAAATTCAAATCCCTTTTGCTTGGAATGGAATCTTTAGCAGCAGGACTGCTATAGACAGTCAATGAGAATAGTGATTGCTACAGCAGACTGCAGAAAAATAAGTGATCTATGGGACTCTGGACTTAAAATGCACAGGACATTTCTCAGATATGTACACTGTCTCACTAACCTTCATTTCACATGAAGAAACAAAACCCCTGAACCAATAATCTTGTTTTTCCTAACAGCAGGCCTTCCCTTGTGATAGATGGTAACGTCAGACTGATAAATTAGCTGTTCAGTAAGAATTTTTCATAATTTTCTCTTCAGAAGTAGTGTGTGGAGTGGGAGACAACTATCACAAGCATAAAGCAAGAGTCACTAAAGAAAAGCAAATTCACCAGAATAGTTTTACAAGCTTAACTTTTACTCCAGGCGCTCTTTCTCTCTTTCTTTCTTTTCTTTTCTTTTCTTTTCTTTTCTTTTCTTTTCTTTTCTTTTCTTTTCTTTTCTTTTCTTTTCTTTTCTTTTCTTTTCTTTTCTTTTCTTTTCTTTTCTTTTCTTTTCTTTTCTTTTCTTTTCTTTTCTTTTCTTTTCTTTTCTTTTTTTTTTTTTTTTTTTAAGACAAATTCATTTCTCTAATTCTTTATTCTTGTGCTCTCTGTCAGATAAAATGACAATTTCTGTTTTAAGAGCTTAGCTGTTTCTAGATATGTCACAAGAAAATATCCTTTATAACAAAATATCTTCAATAAAAATATCAAAGAGGTGGCTTTAAATGTCAAACATCACTTGTTTTTCAGCTCTTACAGTCTTACAACTATTTATGTTTAAATCTGTCTATACTGTGCATAGCTTAGCATTCTTCAGTCTTTTGTTTCTTTATTCTTCATTGACCATAGTGCTTTTGACTACAGTGCTATGGCTCTTGCATTTTAATGGTGCTACATGGCAAGAGCAAGCTTAGATGAAGATCCTTTTGCATACAGGAGTTCTATATGGGAAACAATACTCTGAATGGTCTCTACACCTTGTAGAGGTGAAAAGAGGCAGATAGAAGAGACAGACCTATGAGTGCCACTGCCCTGCAGCAATTTCTGACTGTCTGGATGGCCTCTTGTGACCTTAGCTTTATTCCATGTCAAAAAGGGGTCATGTTTTGGGGGACTCCTTGAACAGCAAAAAGGGTTTCCTATTTATTTTACATTTCAGAAAGGTTAGATTAGGCAAAATTTGAAAATAATTTGATGTGCCTCCAGTTAAAAATACTTACTGATGAGAAATACATGAAGAGCTAGAAATTAAGAGTTCAGTATATGGCTTGGAGCTCCCAAGAAACTGTCAAACTGGGAGAATTACTCTACAACTCAAATAAGATATTTTCAAGCCATTACAACTCTCGCTTTTTCTTCATTCCCATCAAAAATCCAAAGTCAAAACAAGAGAATGAAATTAGACAGCTTCTTTGAGGCAGAACACCAGCATCACTAAACATGTTCTGTTAAGGAGCTACTGGTACATAATGGGTAAATCTCAGTCCACCCACGAGTCCTGAAATCACAATAATTTTGTAATATAATATGCTTGCAATGCTATAGTGTCCTGTTGTTGGCAACTGCGAGACCCCCCCACGGGATGTGACGCAATAGGCCCTCTCCCAGCTCTATGATTGATGTGTGGCACGTGCTCTTAGGGGCGTAGACGAAGCACATAGGTTATATAAGCTAGAGTTCATGTGTAATAAACACCATTTTGCTGTTCATCATATTGGTGTGTGTGTGCAGTCATTTGGTCCTGGCCTGGTTTTAGGTCAGTACCGTAGGAGGCAATGCAACAGTGTCCCTTCCGTTTTGCTTTCTTTAACCCATGCAAACTGTAGAAATAACAAACAATTTATTTTTTAATTTTTTACTTTTTTACTTTTTTTTCGAATTATTTTTTTAACCTGAAGATTATTAGATTATTGACACAACAGATGAATCCATTTAAATCTCTTACCATGGAGGTTTTGCTATAAATCTTGTTCTTTCTGAACACAATACACTGGTTTTGCTTTGGTCTCTCGAGGGTGTTAGTCCATATCAAAAAGCACTGAACATCAATCATGGCAGCAAGCTGCAGCACTAGCACCTTCCCTCAGCCTCCTGTTCAAGTGCACCATACAGTGCTTTCCATGTAAGGGAAAGGCAAACTCTGTCCTGGATTCTAGATAATGATAAATTGCTCAATTTTTTTTTTCCAAAAGAGTTTAACTCTGGGGAGCTGTAGCGAACAACTTACTGTGTCAGAACACACTTAAACAATACTAATAACCTTAAGGAACAGATCTGGCAATTCAGTTTACATACGAATTATCAGCTATTCAATATCTTGTGGCTCTTTTAGCCCTGGACTACACAGCGCTTAGTAAGCAATGACAGAAATGGAGCTTCACTCTGTGGTTTTATAATACCTGTTCCTTCTCTGCTTTGGAAAGAGAGATTGTAGTGTTTGTGTAATCATTAGATACATTAGAGTTCACATAGCAAATGCTCAGCTTTTGAGTCACGTATATGTATGTTGCTCCAAAAGTAATGCCTCTCATTTATTTCCATTGAGACTACAATCAATACAAAGAGCACAATAACACTGAAGATCAAATTCTTGCTGTGCATTCCTGCCCCACAAAACAGCTTTTCCCTCTCGTTCCTTTTCATGGGAGCATCTGCTCCACACTGAAGCCTGCCTAATGCTCTCAGCCCCAGAAACATGCTTTTCCTACTCTTGTTTTCTGGATCGATGAAGGCCTGTGATCCTCAACCAGTGGTGCTATTCTTGCACCACATGTGACAGACGGGGTGAACTAATCTTGTTCTCTTGAATAAAACCTACTCAAGGTCTGGCTTTAGGTTGAATACCTTTCCTTGACAGAAAAATAGCCTAGCTGGATTAGGGATGCAAAAGGAAGAAGCAAAGCCAGACATGCCCATCTATGTTTGAAGCAGGTGCAGTGCTGAGCATCATAAAACAGTTTTTTTCAAAAATAATTTGCTCAATCAAGAGCAATTAATCATCAGATTGCTTTTGTTTCTTGTACATTTCTCTCAGGAGTGACCTGAATGCTGGAAAATCTGGGCTACTGCAAGACTTCCATAATTTATCTTCTTGTAGCAGCCATGTGGGCCTGCAGCTCTCCTTTATCCTCCTTTACTTGCAGTTTCTACAGTTACACTGTGTAGGGTCCTGCCAACAAAGATCCTGAGAGGTTCAGGGCTCCTGGATACAAAGCCAAATTCCTGAAGTCTGCTAGCAGGACATCAATCCTCATTACCAGCACAGCTGTGAATTTCCTTATTGGTCTGTATGATGTATCCTTGTCTTGCTGCACGCCCACCAATACTATAATTTTTGTTTTACTTTGTTTACCTTTTGTTTACCCTGAGAAGTATGGGGAAGAAAGTCAAGCAAAATTTGACTTTGCTCCATCAAATTCCTAGGAATGAAGAACACTGTGACTTTTACAAACAGGAGGGGAATCAACTCTTTGAAAGAGTAGATAACTGCAGGAGAAGGAGAAATGGTTTTAAGTTGAGGGAGGGGAGATTTAGGTTGGATGTCAGGGGGAAGTTTTTTACAGAGAGAGTGGTGAGGTGCTGGAACAGGCTGCCCAGAGAGGTTGTGGATGCCCTGTCCCTGGAGGTGTTCAAGGCCAGGTTGGTTGGGACCCTAGGCAGCCTGGTTGAATGTGGAGGTTGGTGGCTCTGCATGTGGCAGGGGGGTTGGAGATTCATGATCCTTGAGGTCCCTTCCAACCCTGGCCATTCTGTGATTCTGCGATTCTGTGATTTTAACTATTTTTGCATGCCTCAAAGTGAGGTATGAAAGCACCTATGAGTGAAGTAGTAATGTAAAGTACTGCTCCCCCCACTGCTCATCCCATCCATGCCCCACCCATGGCTTTCAGAGTGGGCAACTGTCCACAAAGGAGCTGTCAAACCCACTGTTACTTGTGACATGGAGCTGGAGTTTTAATCCAGATCTGCAGAAGAAGAGGCTTTGTTAACTCTTGCACTAGCATGACTCACATCTAAAGTGTACTGTTGCAGTTAAAGGCTTTGCCTTTTACTGTTGCAATAATCTGTGTGTGCTGTTACCTATTGCTGATTAATTAAGCAAAGATGCAATTTTAGAAAGTGTTTAGTATAGTGTTTACTTTTAGTCCTTTGGCATCTAAATGTTATCCCTTTTAAAACATGGTAATTACAGACATACAAAAATGAGTATTATTTATACAACAGACCAAAATGCATGGTCTTAGGCACAAAGTAATGCATAATTGCATATTCAGCCAATTTCTTAAATGTATGATGTATGCTCTTTGCGGAGTTCGCACTTTGTTCAAAATGAAGTCCTATGGAGTAGCTGAAGTAAGATCAAGAGGAAAAAAAAAGCCTTCAAAATTCCTTCCACTTTTGCAGAAAAATATTTTTTAAATTGGGATTCTTAGTCTTCAAATACAAAAAGTGGGAAGGAACAAAGCAGCTAGCCATACAGAACCAAAGCAAAAATCCCCATCCCAGCAGCTGTACCTGACAGTGCTCAGTAGCAGAATGCCAACATCTAGATATCAGAACCACAGTCTCTGAAATCCTCTTGCTTTATGATGAAAATGTCAGCAGTCTCGGAACTACAGCAGTGCTAATAATTAGAAGGAGGGTCATATGGCTGACTGCTTTGGCAATTATCTGTCTGTTCTAGCAGGATGTACATTATTGATTTTAAAATGTTCTGTCTGTATCCTCACATAGTACAATGAGGTGTTTTGGTAAAAGGTATTCCAGTTTTTAATGTTTAAATCAGTGTTGTGTGGGCAGGAGTTTTGTCATTGGGATTAGGATGTGACCTCTCCATGGATACCAGGAATCTGGATGGCAGTAATGAGGTGTCCTCTTAGAGGCAGGATGCTGGCACCTGCCAACCAACACAGCAGTAGCCAAGGAGAAGATTCCAGCAAAAGGTTAAGCTGCGGGGGAGAAGATATTGGTTTTTATCTTCAAACCAAAAAACCTCAACATGCCTAGTGTTCTGTGTTTCCACTGTCGTCCTTTCACATCCCATGCCCTCCTCTCCATCCTAGAAATCTCCTTGTCTGGAGATGGCTGCAGGATGAACACTCCAGCATCCTGCTCAGGTGAGAGGCAACCTAAACTGTATTAAGACAGAGGTATATCTTACACCTCGGTCTTGATATGATGGCTCTGATCTGCTAGGTCTCTTCAAGACCAGTTGATATTTTGAAATTACATCATCTAAAGAGTCATGAAGAAAAGAAAGCAAAACACTGCAAAAAAGATGTGTGGGAATTGTCAGACAGCAGCTGCTTTTCTTCATTCTAAAGATGAACCTGATGCAGCTTTAGGAGTAACATTACAAATTAGAGCTAGCTAAGAGAAGCAGTTGGCCATCCTGAATAAAATGATTCATTCCTAATATGATTAGTACATGTTACATATTAGAATGAAACTGAAATTTAAGTTTGAAAAGAGCGTTTGTCAGCAAGGCAGAAGAAAAAGGTTGACGTGACATTTTCTGCATAAATGAACACTTTGAGGAAAAAAATCTGCTTTTAATGTTCATTTTCAAGATATTTCTATTGAGAAGTTATTGGTGACTCAAATGTCACTTAAAAAAAAAATAATTCTATTGACATGGAAGATATTACAGATGAGCTGTTAGAAGAGCTGCAAGCCGCTAAGACATATAAAGAATGCAGAGTGCTTAGCACTTCCTTTGACTAAGAAGAATATTACTTAAAATTCCTATTGAAATTATTGCTTATTGGTTAGTCAGAAACATAATATACACTCCTTTGTATCTCTTACATAATTTTTACAGATTTGTTAATAAACTGATCATAAAATGATCGATTATGGGAGTAGACACACTGAACTAGAATAGGATTAAATTTCTGTAGTTTAGCCAGTGGGATGGAGGAGCAGAGGTGTTCAGGACACAGAATTTCTGATAAAAAATGGACCGCCATTCTGTTTTCCTGGATTTTTTGTTGTTGTTGTTTGTTTGTTTGTTTGTTGTTGTTCTTTGTTTCTTTAGTTTGAATAGCCTCGTACCTCAGAGCTGTTAGCCCAAAATAGTCTCAAAAGAAGGCTGGGCTGTTAAGACAAGATGCTGGAATCTCTCCCAGGATTTGCACATCAGGAATTCAAGTACTGTAGTAAGAGGCTTGGAAAACCCTGTTCAACCTGGGTTGGTCTATACTTCTGGGAGCTTCAAGTTCTTCGTAAGGGAGAGCAAAGTAGTTGAGAATCCCAAGGTTTTATGGCTAACAAACTTTAAATTAGTGACCTTGGAAACCTTTTCTGATTGGGAAAATGGTCCTCGAAACCCAAGCATGAGTTTCGCAAAAGCACATCTTTCAGTATGATTTCCCTCTTCACATCTTAATACCAGAGATTCAGCAAGATCACTGACTGACATACCAGTCATGTTGCACACCAAGGCTGCCTTTGAGATGAAAACTGTAACCCGACAAATTCAGACTTCCATCTTTACTGCAAAAAGTGTAAAGGGCCTTGCATGATTGTCCATATGCAAGATGATGGCATTGCAAGCTTGGGGAACTCCACTGACTCCAAAACCAAATATGTCTGATCTACTAAAATTCTGAAAAGCCCACACGATCTGGGTGAAATAGTTTTTTACCAGAAATTTCTGACCTTGAAATTTAGATGCAGTTCCATCTCTGCTACATGTGTTGTGTATAATTTTGGGATAGTTACTAACATTTCCATCCTAATTTACCTGCCACCAGCTCTCAAAGCAATTTTGTCCTCTAGTCCTCTGTTTTGTTTAATTAAACTGCAAGGGCAGCAAGTCAATGAGATTCCACATTAGAGACTCCCCAGCATTAGTTGAATGAATGGAATGAATGAGTAGTCTCAGGTACACTAAACAGTGAAACAATGTGCAGGCATAATAGCTAAAGTACAGAAAACAGCATAGCTGCAAAAGGCTGTATGAGGTCAGCAGTATTTCTGCAATACCAGAGTTTAGTCATTCTGAACCAAATCACTGATATAACTGTAGGATGTGTTGCATAGTGTATTTCTATCCTTACTATATCTTGTATGCAAACCAACGCAGTGGATCCTCCTTCTGGTGGAAGCCAGTAAATGCCACTGTGATAGCAAGTATTACTAATTACATTTCTGATTGTTATTCCTTCATTCACTATTTCTTTGTACGTTTCTGAAAGAGGTTACTCATTTTGGCAGGCTACAAAATGAAGTGTGAAGAGTAGGGAAGATTTATTAATGCTTTTATGTAAAGGGTGTCAAGTTTAATTCAGTATAAGATGTAGGGCAAACTTACTTGCAACTTATTAGAAAAAGAATAAAAGCTTGAATGGTAACAGACCGTAGAGGTTTCTAAACAAATTGCTAGTGAAACCTTAGTGAAGAGGACCCTTGTTATCACTCCAGTCTAAGCTACGCTTCTGCCATGAGGAAACTGCATAACACTTCGTAAGCTACCAGATGACTCATATGCTCATATTAAGCATTTACATAACCGTTTATAGGCTGGAGGAATTGGATCATAAGCTACACGGGAGAAGAGAATAATTTCTCTCATGCTTATCACACATCTAAAACTTTTTTTTCTGTTTCAGAAATCTTCCTGCTTTTGGTAGAGATATCTTTGAAATTATTTTGTAGTTGTAATTTCCCTGATCTTTCCTTCCCTTTCCCTTTTCCCTTCCCTTCTCTGCTCTTTCTCGACTTGTAGTGACTACAGTGCTTTCTGCATGCTCTTGTAGGAAAAAAAAAAGGCACTTGCAAAATTCGAAAAGCTATTCAGTAAAGATAAAAATTAGGGAAAACATTTTCTAATCACATTCACTGCAATAAGGAAGCTCCAATATGTGGAAGATGCTGATGTGAAGAAATCAAAAAATTCATTACAGAGTTTGAATAAATATGTCTTCTGTCCATTTCTAATTAAAGTATTTATCACTTCCATGCTCTATGAACACTGTGTGCCCCATACATTGATTCATTTTTTTCAGTAATCTAGTGGGAAAGCTCCAAACATATAATTTGACGCACTTCTTTTCACAAAATTATCCATTTTACCTCTACTTTCATGGATACTACCTTGTATTTCTGTACTGCCTTCCTCCTGAGCTTTTCACTGTATCCTAAAGTATTGGTACCACCATAGCATACCAACTTTTCAAAAACTAACAATTGGCTTTATTAATGTTCACGATTGTTAGCATGATGAGAAACCAGTTGCTGAAGTACAATCCAGGTTGACAGAAAAATTCCCATCCCTAGTCTGGGATTTCACCCACTATGATTTCTCCTACAGTGCTGTCTTCAGAGCACAGTCGCATTTTACACAGCAATATGCCATCTGCTGATGGCTGGCAAAATAACCCTCATCATTACCACTGCCCAACTCAACAGCTGTAGTAGCATAATGAAATACAAAATTATTTAAGGCTCCTACTGCTGCAAGACAAATGCATGAGGACAGCACATTTTACTCCTCGCACGCAAAGGTGTGTCATCTTGGAATGTTTTATTACATGTGAACAGTAAGCAAATGGAATTTGAATGCTTGTGTGGATTAAAAAACAAAGTTTGGCCAATCTTTCATCCATGGATCACTGAACAATGTTCAGTGATCAAAACAATCACTGACGTGCTTCCTGCATTTTGGGCTTGCACCGTCAAGAGAACCAACTCTAGTGAACACTGCCTGTCTTCCATCCTCAAATGAGTTTGAGATGACCACATATAAAAGGTGTATGGTAAACAAGAAGAAGTAATCAGAGAGTAATTAACTCCTCTGAGAGCTGAGATGAAAAGGTGAGTCTTAGTCAGCTGGAGAAAGTGACTATGAGAGAAGAAAAACAAAGCCAACCCATACATTGCAAGAAAGGATTTTATTTCTGGAGTTAAGGGATCACAGAATCGTAGAATGGCCTGGGTTGAAAAGGACCACAATGATCACCTAGGTACAACCCCCTTGCTATGTGCAGGATTGCCAACCACCAGATCAGGCTGCCCAGAATGCCTCCAGGGATGGAGCATCCACAACCTCCTTGGGCAACCTGTTCCAGCGTGTCACCACACTCTGTGTGAAAAAACTTCCTCCTAATATCTAACCTAAACCTCAAATGGTTTAAAACCATTCCCCTTCGTCCTATCACTGTTCACCCTCATAAAGCCATTCCCCCTCTTGTTTATATGCTCCCTTCAAGTACTGGAAGGCCACAATGAGGTCTCCTGGAACCTCCTCTTTTCCAAGCTAACAATCCCAGTTCCCTCAACCTTTCCTCATAGGAGAGATGCTCCAGCCCGCTGATCCTCTTGGCCCTCCTCTGGACCCACTCCAAGACTTCTGCATCTGTCTTGTGCTAAATGAATGCAGAATTCTTACTGTTAATACAAAAGGTAGTCATGGAAATGAGGTAACTACAGCAGAGAACTTTCAGACCACTAAGTCAATGTCCTTAGTGTGGGATATAGTTTTCATTCTTCCAACCTACTTAATAGATATTAAACTCTTGCTACTGGAGCTTAGTCAGAAGACCAGAAACAAAGTTGCATAATTATGTGAGAGATTTGGATAGATGCCAAGACAAATGTGTTTGGATTAAATACTATATAATTAGTTTTTATTCACTGTAAAGCTTTATAAAACTCTGGAACGCATCCCCGTTATTGGTAGATTGAAATGTACTCCCCTTGGGAGAATTCTGAAGGAAATATTTACCCTCATGAAATAAATGTTTATTCTCATTCTCTTCTGAGTTGCCTGATAAAATAGTTATGGTAATGCTTTCTTTGCCTACTTTGCCAGTAATCTCCCTGGTTTGCTTAGATTCAAGCTGTATCTTCTTGGGGAGGTATGGATAACAATTCAGTTTAAATATTAATTCTTTCTCTCTTCTTCTGAATTCACATAAAGATTCTAGAAGTTACAGTGAGATAAGCCCATTAAAAAGGAAAAAAAAAAAAAAGAATAAATTGGAGGACCATCCAGAGCCAATAACATCATGAGATTTGACCTATTTAGTAATACTTCTTTACTAATTCTTATCCTCCTAAGAAAACAATTTAAAGTGAATTAAAAGATTCATGTATATAAATTGCCTGGAACGATTCAAGGACGGGGACGGTGATAAAAATAGGATAAAATTTGGATTCTGTTGGCAGAGAGAGGAAATTCTTTACAGATCAGAGAGATTAGAGTTAGCAGAAGGAGGAAATACCTACCGATCATGTAAGATAAAAATACAGGGTCTTCCTGAAACAGAGACAGGCAGGGTCTTTCCAGTGGCTAAGTAGAGGGTATGAGCTCTCACTCAGCACAGTGTCAGCACATCTGCATCCCTTCCAATTACTCAGGAAACTGCAAAGGACAAAATTCCCAATTGCCCTGGTCCCAGACTATGCAGACCACCACTATGGCTCCTCAGATTTGCACAGTGTTTTTACACCTTCCTCTTATGGACTCAAGTTGTGCCAGAGGAGATTCAGGTTGGATATTAGGAAAAACTTCTCTCAGAGAGTGGTTAGGCACTGGGACGGGCTGCCCAGGGAATGGGTGAAGTCACTGCCCCTGGAGGTGTTCAAGAAATGTTTGATGTTTAGTGGGAAATATTGGTGGTAGGTGGACAGTTGGACTGGATGATCTTGGAGGTCTATTCCAACCTTGCTGATTCTATAATTCTATGATTCTTTACCTTGATCAGAGCCATGTTTTTCATGTCTTTTTTTTTTTTTTTCAGTGACTACCTAATTAGAAATTAGAGAAAGGCACATTATTTGTGAATTCAAACAGGATTTAGTTGAAAGACTAGAGAAAAGTAGAAAATATCAATACACCTCTTGACATTTTCCAATGAACTTTGTGAATGTTTCTGATTTTGTTTTGAGAACTGACCTATCTGACAAAGGAAATGTTCTTCAAAGGATGTTAAACATACTCAAAAGGAAATGTGACTTATTGCTTTTTGCTGAATGAAAAGAGTTGACTAATCCAAAATGAAATATTTTATTGCATCATTGTTGCACTAAATGTTCCTGAATAGCTTATTCCACTCCAACCCAAATTTTCACTCATTTCTTAACCCTTGACAGATTAAATCACAGTGCCTGAGCTTTGGTCATGAATGTGTGAACAGATTTCTTTACAGTATTAAGCTCCTCTGTAAAAATTTGTACTTTCACCATCCCCTAACATTTCAAACAAGTGACATTTGGTAGAGCAAGAGGGAAAGGGGAGTCTTTCCAGACATTTGAATTGGGTCAAGTGGTGAGAGATAAACACAACCTGTAGAACGCTGTGTGCCTAAAGGCTGTACAGAAACATGGAGAAAATATGCAGAACTTCACTGAAAAGTTTTTTGTTTTTTTTCTGCCAGCTTTTTTATAACCAGATGTCAGAGAACACAGACATATTACCTAGTGTTTTATTACCTACTACCTGTAATGCTCTCAGAAAACTCCAATCTCACAGTCATTGTGAATTCAGCAGAACAAAGACTTTATTGGTTAAACTATTGTATTTGGTTAAATTTCATTTAAATGTCATGTGAGTGACTTGTAACAGATTACACGTTTCTATGGTCGCTGCCATTCTGCTGAGATGCAGAGCAGCTTGTGGACATGGAGACACACCAAGTCTAAGAAATCAGAGAAGCCTGTACATATTTTATTCTAAAAGCAAAAAAACTGAATCAAAGGACTTAGCAAGACAATATAGAAAGATGATTTCTGTAGGTTCTGATTTTTTCTGGGCAACATATCTCCAGAAAAGCAAGATTTTGACAATACTATAGGCCAGGAAAAAAAAACTTACAAAAAAAAAAAAAAAAAAAAAAAAAAAAGAGAGAGAGAAAACAGGTGTATCAAAATTGAAACGGGCTATGGAGCCTTGGAACAGTGTGTTTTAGCCTTGGAACAGTGTATATTATCACAATAGCATTTTTGTACAGACTGAAGTATCTTCACTGTCTCAAGCTGAGAACGATTTGATCTTTATTTTAGCACTTCTAATATAAAATCAGGAGAATTACTTGTGAATTTCAGAAGAATAGAGAAGAAGTGTTAAAATCTCCTGAACCATTTTGTGTTCGGACTTTGACTTGCATTTCAGATACAATCTCCATTTTGTCCTATCCCATACACCTTTGTCATTCACAATTAACCTTCCAAGAAAGCTATTAACTGGAATGAATAACACCTGCCATGTGGATAACATGTGAATAACATCTTTTTGTTTCCTCATGCCCTATGTCCCCACGTTGTACAAAAGAAATAGACTGATATTTAAAGTTTTGCTTAGGATTTTTTTCTATTAATATTCAGACTAATTTGGATTGATGTTGCAGAATCTGCCTTTGGCACTTAGAAGATAATGCTGGGGATCAAGTGATTAACTAATAGTCTTCACCACAAAATCAGGTTACACAGCAGTTATCAGCATAAGTGTAGAACTATTAAAATGCTCACAGAATGACATAATGTAATAATTTGTAAATCCAAATGTGTATCTGATATTTCCTGATTCTGAGGTGCTAAAAGGATAATCTAGTGTTCTACCAGCTGTAACTGACCATAGGAAGTGCAATTACAAGGGTGTTCTGATGGCAATGTCTCTCATTTAATGATGTTGGCCCATGGCACCAGAAGTGGATGTTGGTGATATGTTATTGGGGGTTCAAGTTTCCACCAATATCCCATTCCATTTTGTTGCTGTATGACAGATAGCAGCATAGGGGCAGTCTGACACAATGGTGTCTGACATGGAAGTGCAGATTAAACAAAAATCCATCACTGAATTCCTCAGTGTGGAAAAAAATTAGCACCCACTGATGTTCATCGATGCTTGCTTAATGACTGTAGAGACCAACAGTGGATGTGAGCATAGTGAGGTGGTGTGGGCAGTGCATTTCACCAATAGTGCCATCATAACGGCTGTGAAACAGTGGGTCACCTCTGCTGGTGCAGACTGTTACATGCTCTCGTTCACTGTTGGTGAAAATGCATTGCTTGTGGTATTGACTAGATTGAAAAATAGTGTTCTGTAGATGAGAATTTGCTCTATCAAATAGTCTTAATGTGCTCTTTCTACCTGTTGTAGTTTTCATAGAAATAAATAGGAATCACTACTTTCAGAATGACTGATATGTGTATGTATGTAGATGTCCAGAATGATTTGCCTCCCATTGACTGACACCTATCTAATAGTACAAATGCCTGCTGACCTATGCCTCATCAGCACTGCAAGGTCTCAACCAATGCCCAGCAATCCTAGAAGAGCAGCTGCCCCCTGCCAACTCCCCTCAGCATTAAGGAGAAGGTACAGACTAAGCCTTGGCCTAATTCAGGCCAGTTGTCCTGGCTGTGCCCTGCCTCCTGCTGCCACTCCATAGAGACAGTGGCTTTCCCCACCCAGTGACCTGCTACTTCCATCACTCAGCAAGAATGGATGCAGCAGCGTGCCATTAACACTGACTTGGCTGAAACCACAATAATACCTAAGCAAATATTTGGTTCAGT
Organism: Tetrao urogallus; assembly: GCF_951394365.1. Classification (NCBI taxonomy): domain Eukaryota; kingdom Metazoa; phylum Chordata; class Aves; order Galliformes; family Phasianidae; genus Tetrao; species Tetrao urogallus. The sequence continues at coordinate 79,375,860 of NC_136813.1, read as the reverse complement.
AGCGTACAAAGAACATGCTTTACTTTAAACATCTCAGTTCCACCTCTGCTGCACTTACTCAAATCAATTAAGCAACACAATTTTTATAAAGGTAACTGAGTATTAAGGGCTGAATCAAACTGACATCAAATGATCCAAGGGCAAAGATAATTTCAATCATCATGTTTCCGTATTGGTATAATGGACATTGTAGCAACACTGAAGAATTTTCTGAAATATATTTCACATTCCTGCACTTGCTTGTAATAGTTCTTATCACAGGTTTTAAAATCTAGATACAAATTATAGATTTACACAGATATGCATTTGCTTAACTTTAAGTATCCAGTTATCCCTACTGAATTATTCCAGAAGAAAATATTGTTTACTTGGGCAATCATCTCACAGGACTGATTTTTGCTGATACAAATCCTCTATGATTAAAACTATACCAGGCCTTTTATTTTAATTGGTCTTAACTTTTGGAAAAAATCCTTCAATCCTTTTCTAAAAGTTTCTAAGAGTGGTCTCACTCTCATTCATGACAATGACCTAGTTAAGACTAATGGACTTAAAATAGTAAGACTATTTCCAAAAGGAAATTATACTAGACAAAAATAAAGTATAGGCTACTTCCAGCACCATGAGAAGTAAACACTGTTGTTTTTTTTTTAAATAATTCTGAGAATTATTTATTCATGAAAATATTAACATTTTTTTCTTGTATTTTGAATTTAAATAGTGAGAACATAGCCATGGGGAAAAAAATTAAGCATAATTTACCATGTTAGATACATCTTATATCTGAGTATAGTAAAGCAGCACAATCTTTCAAAGAGGGTAAATATGATATGCTTGGCAAAATTATCATTTTAATGTTCACACTATCAGAAAATCAAAATACATCAAATTAAGGAAGTAATCTATTGTAAACCACACTGTTCTTTCATTAATTATATTTAAGTAGTGATTACTATGAAAATATAGATAAGTAGGATTAATATTGTAACTACACTATTGTTATTTACTACAGATTTTTATAGTAGCATGAAATTCCACTTGCCGATCGCAGTTCCCCCAAACTACACCTACTAATCCTACTGTCTAGTGACATTCCTTTTCTTGAGTGTAGAGTAATTATTAATAAGAATATAATGTAACACAGTAACACTGTAATCTTAAAGATTCCAGAGACCGGAGCTTAGAAGTAAAAGGTCCAGCTCTGCCCACATTCATCCCTTTGGTTGGAAATAGAAGTTGCACATAAAGAGAGAAAGACACAGACTGTTTACATGCAAGTTACTCTTTTAATCTTTACACTTCTAAATTTCAGGGATTTCAGGGATTAAAGACTAAACCTTCAAGTTATTAATATTCAAAGTGTCAGTTATTAAAGTGCTATTCAAATGAATGACAAAGATATAAAAATACATTTAATTCTCCTCTATTTTTCCATAACATCCTGAGTCAGTTCAAATAAAATATGCATATGACACCATTCCTGAAAAGAGACAACATTAGGGTGGAGGGCCACCAGCATTAATAAAATTCAGAGTGGAATGTGATATGTATATTATAAAATGGAGATTTCAGGTAAACAAATATGAAAATTTTCCATCACTTTAAAGTTATTGCTTTTGCTGTTGCTTTGTTACGAAATATATTTATTTATTTTAATGTACACAATCAGGAATGTCATTGATTTTAAATTGTTATTAAAACAGAAAATTCAAAATAGATTGGCATACTAGCATAGCTACTACCACAGTTCTGCTAGGACCATGCACTTGCAGGAATGGTTCTTCTGCTATTGTAATATGCCATAATCTGAACACCAGATAGAATTTGAGCAGGCATGTGGTTACCTGCCCCTTCTACACAACACTGCAGTTTTTGAGGCCTCATCTGTTGCTTCTGAGCATTTCTGTAAGAGAGTTTCCCGAGAAATAAAGACTGCAAACAGAAGCCCAAAGTGGCAATAGAAATGACTTCATTTCTTTTATCAGACTCTAGATTATGAAATTATAACAGCAAAATAATGTGGTCAGACACTGTATACCTCACAAAAATAATAAAAATTCTCATATTATGGAAACCAATTTTATTCAAATTATATACTGCATAGCCATGGCTGCAATTACCTTCATTAGAAGCGTTGCTAATATGGATGCAGAGTGGAGTAACTCTTTTCCACAGAAGTCTATGCAACTATGGTCAACTGGAGAGACTCCATAATAATTTGAAATCAATTTACATTACAAGAGACATTGGACTTCACTGCGTCCTCATTTATTGCTGAGTAAAGAGAGTTAATATTCTGCCTTATCAGGTGTGCTACTTCAGTTATTTGACATAAACTGCAAAACTTTTGCTATCTCTAGATTTTCTCTGATGTATGAGTTAGGAAGAATGGTAATTGTTAATACCCTGAGAAATGATTCTGTAAACACATAGCTCACAAAAACAAAAAATAAAAATTAAAAAAAAAAAGCAGATTCCACAGATGATTGGGAGAGTAAAAGGGAAATTATATTAAAGACTTCACAAAAACAAAATAGCTCTACACTTTCAAAGAGTTGGACATTTAGACGTATCTACAAAGCGAGAAGTCAAAAAGTAGAAGCACTGGGTAAAAATATGATTTGCTTTCTGTACCCTCTCAAAGGAAAACAAAGCATAAAATGTCCTTTAGCTGATGTCATTTGCTTTCATGTGACTGAAGGAAAGCAATTGTGGATCAGCTTAATCACCTTCTTGTGTCATGAATGCAGAATGTCTAAACCTGGCTATTTTATTTCATGGAAGTTATGACTATTTGTTCTTCCTGACATTTCTCACATCTGAAGATCCACAACACTTCATCTAATTTCTACAGCAGCCTTTTCTCTTGCAGTCCTATAAAATGTTCTCACCTACTGACATAAAATCATGACTAGCTAAAGTAAACTTATTTGACTATCAAAATCCTTTATATATCCACCTGCAAGGCCATTCCAAACTCCTTATTCAATTAGTTTTCTAATATTTAAACAACGTGTCCTAAATTACAACAATAAACAAAGGCCACCACAATCTTTTAATAAAGAAAGCATTACTCAGGATCTTTTTTTTTTTTCTGTTGTGAAAAATCAAAAAATAAAATTAAAAACTGTCTTGAAAAGTTCCGATTGATTTCATTTAGCTCTTAGAAACTTCTATGATTTTAATTTGCTATTCCAATTGAAAACTATCAGGAAAAAAAAATTATTATAGAACACAAAAACTGCCTCTTGGCCAACTATGGCTTTTTGCATGGATACTTTATTTTAAGTGGATATGTACATTGCTACTTGATAGAAAGTGTTTTTACTATTTCCTTTTCAACTTAATCCTTTCTCTTTTCTACAGGCTTGGAGAGGAGGGGCTGGAAAGCTACCTGCCGGAAAGGGACCTTGTGTACTGATGGACAGTTGGCTGAACATGAGCCAGCAGTGTGCCCAGGTAGCCAAGAGGGCCAATGGCATCCTGGCTTGTATCAGGAATGGTGTGGTGAGCAGGACTAGGGAAGTCATCCTGCCCCTGTACTCGGCATTGATGAGGTCTGACCTCGAGTACTGTGCTCAGTTTTGGGCACCTCAGTACAGATGGAAAATTGAGGTGCTGGAGCTGGTCCAAAGAAGAGTAATAAGGCTTGTGAAGGGCTTGGAAAATATACCCTACATGGAAAAACTGAAGGAACTAGGGCTGTTTAGTCTAGGGAAAAGGAGGCTGAGGGGAGACCTTATTGCTCCCTTCCAATATCTGAAATGTGCTTACAGTGAGAGCAGGGCTAGTCTCTTCTCACTAGTGACAGGTGACAGGACGAGGGAAAAGGGTTAGGACAGTATAGTTAGGTTGTGGTTGGACTCAGTGATTTCCAACCTGAGTGATTCTATGATTCTATGATTTTATTCACCAAATTAGGACGGTTTACACTGTCAGAATAGAAATGATTGATATATTACCATGGTTTCAACTGATACATCATAAAGGCTTAAAAATCTAGTTTGTAGCTTTAACTCCATCCCTCCTGCCTCATACTATTGGTCTAAATATTTTTAGCAACAAGTAACTTGCATTTCTATTTAGAAACTTTCTCAGAGAGAGTTTAGATGTGATAAAGTTAAAAAAAGTTCAACTTTTCAGTGAAGCAAAAGCTCCGCTGGAGATTTAGAAAAAAACAATTAGACACATTATTTCTTCTTAGCCTACTACTGAGCTTTAATCTTCATAAGCCAATGGATGACTGGATATAATTTTCTTCCACTTATTTATCTATGCAGGAGAAGTATTTCAGGATATTTTATTATCTTTGAAATTTGTTATGCTTATAAAAAATATTTTAAAATTAAAATAATCCTTTCTGTAAAGGTACGACAGTCAGAACTTATGCCATGAATGCAAAAGAACAGGGAGAAAGGCAACCTATTGCACAGAGCAGAAATGCAAAAGAGTTGCCAGTTTTAGGATTGCTCACTGAAATTCAATGTTCAGCTCCTGCTTGGATTATCTGTACTATGTAGCTCATTTGCTAATGTCATATGAGGAAACAGATACACGGTCTTTGTTACTTACTGAGAATTTGCAATTGACTGTGGAACCTGACTACCATCAAGAGTTTTTTCAGAGTGTGTGCAGTAACTCAAGAATTAAGATAACATGATTGCACTGGAAATAACCAAAGAAAACCAGCAAAACCCAATTAACTTTGATGAGTTGAAATGCCACTTTTTCTCCGAATGGGATATTGTTAGTTTGCATGCACCTTTCAGTCTTTAGGTCACACTGGACACTTTGAAAATAAAAAAGTCGCTTCTTACCTAAATTCCTAATCTTTCAGACTCACAGGGGGATCCACTACACCATTTTTACATTCTTATTTTTCAAAGTGGAGCAGTGTTTTGAAGGTTTTCTTATGAACTGAACATTTGACATGTCAAGAAAAATTCAGGATAGGCCTCCTGCTGGAACATATTTATCCTTATCGCACAAAGTATTTGACTTCTCAGCATAGATGATATTTTTATATTTTACTTCAGAGAGTAGCTCTGTTGGCTCAATATAGAGTTGAACTTACACAGATATGTCATGCATAAGAAAAATCTGATTCATTTAGACTAGTAGTTTTAAAACTGCTTTAGTTATTCTGAAATAATGTTTTCTTCATAAAACTCACACAAAGCACATTAGTATTCCCCCCCCTTTTTTTTTTTTTTTTTTGGAACATCCTCAGAAAAAGAAGAAAACTAGATTGCCTTTATATTTCACACCACAAGGTTGAAATTAAATGTGCCATTTTTCACCAAAATATTGTTTCCCATTACTGAAGAGAAGTGATGGGCCTGAGGGCCTCATGCATTACAAATCTCATGTGCTTTAAATTGCTAGTAAATCACTTGCATTTTTGCCTTTAGTAGTTTCTGCCGAGCTCAGCGTTTATTGCTTACAGCTGAATATAGCCACCTAAATCATCCATCAAATTTTTATAACCTACTGTAGCTTTCTATTTCATACACCAAGGAATTGGCATATTTTCAGAATGGGAATGGGTGAACACACTCCAAATACACCAAGTTCTACTATACGTGCATGTTGATGCAGTGCTTTTCATAGCACAGGGAAGAAAACTGGAGTTTCAGACATCAGGAGCTCAGGAAGTTTGCACTCACCCTTAACCTTAGAGATCCAGTGTTACACTTTCCAGGAGAAGTCTTCCCCACAGTGTTAAACTGTCAGCTTTAGTGCTTGCTAGCATTGCATTGTTTGCCCCGGATACTTAAACACTTTTCTCTCTCTGTGGCACCCCCCAAAAGAAATAAGACAAAGCTTCATCAAACAATGATGGAAACGCTAATGGACACTGCATACCAAACAATCATATTTGCAGCTGTTTTGGATTCTGGACCAAGATTTGGCCTCACTTAAACATTACATTATCTTGTCAATACTCAAACGTGAGCCAAAGTTGCTCACTAGATGTGAAGTTTCTTGTGGCTAGAGATAGCACAATGTCTATTGTTAGGGTTTAAAGCCCAGAGAATGTAGCTTCTTTGAGAGAAATGAACAAATACAGAGCTGGATAAAATTCAGTCCTGTGAAAGAGGCTCACTTCTTTTTATTCATCCATGAATATGATCCAAATCATGAACTACATGGGAGTTGGGTGGTTTAGAGACTCTGGATTTCTGGAGCTTGATAGAGTGGTAAATAGCTAAAATTCAGAAATCTCAAAACCTGTGTTTTGCCAGGACCAAATTTGATGTAGTGCTCATAGATCTAATTTAGCTTCATCACTTGCTGTTGAAAGCTCTCTTGCAATATATTTTCTTGGGATCCAGCCAAGTTAACTTAAAACCATCTAGATTATAGGCTTATTACAATAGCATTTGATCCAGATTCCTAAATTTGATTCTTTTCATCCTCAAATTGCACATTACATTGCATAAAAGCAGTTGAGTTCAGAACTGCCTTTTGCCTTATTAGTCCAACTCTGACTTTTTCAAAGAGCAAATCAGAGTGTAAATTTTTTCAGGAAACTTTTTTACAAACTCCATTTTAAAGCCTCATCTATTACATTCTTCATGAGTTGTCTTTTCATACTATGTTAAAATGCTTTTTTTCCTAGGATGGGAAACTAAATGCATAGCTTAATGGAACTTTCCAGATTCTGTTTTAAAGCAGTGATGTTTGCAAGCACATTGCCTCTTTGTGTATATTTCCTTTCTCAACAGCAGAATTGTGTCCTGTTTGCTTTGAATTGATAAAAAAAAAACCAACAGAAATTACAGAGATTTTATATCTCTTAGAGCATTCTTTTTATTACTGTGAGAAGAAATTCAGGTCAAATCCTACTCGTTCAGTACTTGTAAATCACTGTTACGTTTACTGGAATGTCATATATGCAGAATAGAATTTGATTTCTCTTTACTGTAATGGTAGAATTTCAATCATTTTCCAAATGTATATTTCTTTAACATTTCTGCAGTTCTGTATAACGACCTTTAAAATTTAGAAATGCATAAGAAGATGACTCAGCCAGGAAAACCTTAAGTCAAATGTTACAGTACATACAAGAAGTTAATACAGTTCTTATTCTACGACTTACATCACCTTCCATAAGTCTGGGACAGCATATTTGGTATTTAGCCAACTCCTGCTTCACTTATCCAAGAAAACAGCAGCCTTGTCAGGGAACGCTATGGTTTTCCATGATTTTTTTTTCCCACTTTTTTACATATCATAAGAGTGAAAAAAATGTTTTGATTTCTACTTTACTCAAAGTATTGATCAGGAAAGGGTTGGAAATCTGATGCTCTGAGTAATGCCACCTTCGAAGTTTCATGCAGCTCTTACTAAAAATATTCAATAATCAGACGCATACAAAGGACGGATACAATTTTACTTCATGTTATTTCATCTACCATACTCTGTTCATTTTCTGTGAAAGGCAGAACACTCCTTCTGGACACCAAATATTGAAACAAAACAGAATAAAAAGCAATTATCAAAAAATAGAGAAATTCAAAAGTAAAATATATGAATACTTTGGATTAAGGATCACACATTCTAACATTCCCCAGTGGCTTCTAGCCTTTAAAATTGCTTACACCAATCTATATTCCAGTGTAATCAAACCAAAGGCTCCCACTCTTTTGTCCAAATACTGCAAAAACAACAACTGATCCGTCCTTTAGATGCTATTGGAATAGGTACTTAATGGATATCTAGTTCTACTGTAGGTATACTATATGTGGAGTTTATAATCATCACTATTATTCATTAGTCAGTGACCAAACAGTATTAATGAATCATCATTTAGCAATTAATTGTTTACCCAATTATGAATGCAACTATACATTGACTGCTATTAACCACATAATAGTTTATAATAAATTATTATTAACTACTTAAAAGTAAAAAAGGTCTTTCTTCAGAAAGGAAGAGTTTTCATATTATTCAAAACTTATTTCACATTTATTTTCTTGTTACAATTTTAAGAAGGGAACCTCCACTCTCAACTATATTAGCTCTGATTTTTGGGTGCACAGTCTGTTTGGCTCAGTATTTCCCTGTCAAAAAAAATCTCCTTACTTCTTCCAGACAAACCTCCAATAGACAGTGATACACTGGAAATAATGTACTAACTAACAAATTCTAAAAGCAGGCACTAAGTCAGTACTTCAGTGTTTGAGAAAAGCCTTTGGCATACTCAAGTAGCTGAGAATCACTTCACAAAATTCCAAGATATCTTCAGTCAAGGCCCTTCAGAATTCTTTTCTGATCTTCTGGCACACACTTTTAGCGTTATGATTCAGAGTATTGAAGAAATATCTACAGAAGTGATAATGGGATACCCGAGAACTAGGATCCCTTTTCGTCATACTGAGAGCTACCATCCAGAGGCAATCTGATGCTTAAATGACATTGCAAATTAGTTTGTGGAAAAGTGGAGAATATCTTTTCTTTCCATCTGTATCTATATCTTTGCATGTGTATCCTAATGTATAGAAAAGTTATCAGGAAGTACTATCTCATTTGCACTGGGCATGATAAAAAAAAAATAAATGTTAAGGGGCCACGCTGAGTGTTCGGATTATACCTTGTTTGAGGAAATCTAGGACTCTTCATCGAGAAGACTTACTAAGGATAAATAGTACTATTTGTATAGGAAAATAAAGTTGAAAGTCATTACCATCTTTTAGTTCAAACTGCTTTTACTCAACAAGCTTATATCAGACAAGATGAAAACAAAAGAAAAATGAGACTTGGAAGTCTGGGACTTCAAAAGCCAAGGTAGTATTGAAAGTCACGAAATGTACATCAGTGCCACACATTTGAATATGACTAACACAATTTCTTGTTACTGAAAAAATCTGAGTTAAAAAAACCCACAGAAGTGTAAATGATCTATTAATTTGGGAAACAAAACAAAACAAAATAAACTGACAAACAAGCAGTAAACAATGAGAAAATCACACACAAAAGAACTAAATTTTCTCAAAACAAATTCTGACTTTTAGCTGATTTCCTGCAGATGAAACAAACATTTAAATGATCCTGAACTGAATACGATAGGTAGTTAATGACACATGAAGCAACGGAGATCATCAAATCTCCAGTTAACTAATTTCTATTTTTAGTTTGGGTCTTATCTTTTTCTTCAAGTAATAGAAATGCTACAGCTATTCTGGAACAGTTTTAGACTATGTTTCTTCATCTCCTCTTTAGATTATTGTAGCTCTTCTGGCTATATCTTCATTCAAATACGTGAAAAAAATAGAAAAAAAAGCCCAACACAGAACAAATTAGCATGCCTGGTCCACAGATGGTATAAATCATGGCAGCTTCCTTGTCTTCAGTGGAATGACACCAATTTATAGCAGCTGAGGATTTGGCTCCTGGAGTCAAATTACGAGCCAGATGAGCACAATAGGATGCAAAAAGAAGGCATACTGTGGCCATAAATTTATTCAAAGGCTCTTCACGTTTCAATGATGGTCTCTATGTAGAATTCAATTAGCATTGCTGTTTCTACTCACAAAATATATGTCCTTCCTGAATAATTTTTCTTATTCTTTTACACTAATCCAGAGGCCAAATCTTACAGCTGCTACAGAGACTAAATTTGACTGATTTTACAATATGCCTTCAGTATATTTGGTATAGCATTTGAATATCTCTACTAAACAATGTGAACTTGGAGAACATTTTGGAAGGAATGGAGTGCAGAGTTCCTCAATCTCTCGCCGTAAGTTCAACTTACAGCGATGTCTTACTGCAGTTACCTTATTTTTGCATTTTATCAGTTACATTTTATTTCATTTTACGTGCTGTTTTTCTGACATTACACTAAAATGCACACTTGCGCTTGTCAAAAGTATTCTATAAAGCAATATATAAATAATATAAAGAAGAATCAGGATCAGGTAGATATTTGCTGTGTTATAATACCATCAAAAAGTGAAAGAAAGCTACAGAAACAGCTTTTTAAATTATTAGTTGTATAGTATGTAAGAATGTCATTAAAAATAACCAGTTTTTATTGGTATTCCATTTGCAAACATCACTGCGTTATTAAAATTCCAAAATAAATGTGATGTTCAGAAGTAAGATGCAAAACCAGCAATAGGTCATTATTTTTTCATGTATTTCCCTGCCCATTTAGTTTTAACATCTAGTTTGAACCAATTGACTGAGTCAACAGCCTAAGAGGAGCAGTAATTGTGACCAAACAATTGTCCCTTCACTGTCCTTGCCAGGCTGAAAAGTCATGGCAAATGCAAAGGTCAGTTTGCTTTTCTTCCTAAAAACTACAATTAAATACACTATTTAGATGCTAAATCAAGACTCCGTTTACTGTCAACCATAGTGATATACATATCCTGAAAATGTCTTTCTTTCTCTAAACTCTTCTATGTATCCAGAAAATATTGCAAAACTATACTGTAGAAAGTAGAGAAAACATCTGTTCCTCGTGCCTCTGAAGTATTCACTTTAGGGTACATTGCATTTTTAGCCTTTTTCCAATTACAGCTCAGTTTTCATCTTTACACTCTGCTTGTGCAATTTTTTTTTCCATTCACTTTTTCCACGCTGTTCTGAAGGCAATTTGTACCTGGGCTGTCCCCTCTCTTTTCAAGTACATATTCAACAGCCATTCCTAGACATCATCCACAAATTTTAGCCAGATGTAACGAAATTACCGAGAGATTGATATGGATAATATAAGTATTAAATTGGCAGAAGCCTCTGGATATGGATTTTACTTATGGCATTAGAAAGGAAGTTTTAGCAGCATTTTTATGTCAAATATGTTCAATCACTGTCTATCTACTAAATTTTTAGGTTAGAAGCTATGTCCGCATTTATGTTCTACAGAATGTGGGCCTGGTTGTGAATGGATAACCACAGTAAGCAATAACCAGTGCTCAGGTTTATAAGTCCTTGCGTTGGGAACATATAAAACTTAAGATTCCAAAAGAAACCAAAAGATTTTTAGGATGTGACTCGAACTCCACAACACTGGTCATTTAACTGTTAAAGAGAGAATAGAGAACAACTGAAAAATATGAAGAAAAAAAATTATTATTAACTATCAAAGTCGTAGGAAGCTTTAAGATGAACTCAATAAGATTCTATGCTTCATATTAGCTGATCAACAAAATCTACTCAGAAACAATTTAATCAATGAATATAAACTTTTAAAAAAATCTTGCTTTTGTGGTTTTTAATTTTTCATTATGTCTGATTTACATTTTTCATATCCAATCTTATAATCTTGCAGAGACAGCAAAACCTTACTAAATTTGCATGCTAATTTATGCTAAACAAGCATTCAAAGTGAACCACTGTTTTTGTTCCATGCTATTGACTTTGGAAATGGCCAGCCAACTCAGAATGAATTGCAGCAAGTGCTAGATGTTTTTCCCTGGTCTGAATTTCAATTTGCTTCATTAATCCTGTATCAGAAAAAGTATTTTTGTTCACATTTCTGACAATAACTTTTACATATATGAGCAAAGAGCTACTTTATCAAACAAATTGGTGGTAAACATGTGTACCATGGACTTCATTTTTCATTGCCTGTGGCCATTTAATTCTGTACAAAATGAGCATGACAAAACTGCTTCATTTTGGCAGAACTTTATCCTGACACTGCTTGGCTGACAGTTTTCAAACAACGGAGATCTAAGCATGTTTTCCTCCCATCTGTTTCTTCATAAAGTGCTCAGGTGTCTTCAACAAATGCAGACATTTGTTCTATTATTTATTTATACATGTTATGTTAAACACTAAGAATAGAGGCTAAATTTTAGTTTCCACTTCTTCATATATCTTTTTTTTTTTTTTGTAAATACTTTTTTTTTTTGGCTCAAAAAATTGAAGCCAAAAATCCTTTACTTCAACTTACAACAACTAAAGCTTTAATCCCATTCCAACCTCTAAGTGAATTTATTCTACCAGCACTGCTTACAAACCTGGAAAGAAATCACAGGAGAACCTAAGGACTTTCTCTTCATTGGACAAAAAAAGGAAAAAAAAATTCTTTTTCTCTCAACTTGAACTTCCTTAGCAGTAATGTTTACCAGAAGAATGTTCAATGGTCCTATTTGATTTTTTTTTTAATCTGATATTACTAATTGTTATCTAAATTGCCTAAGGAGTTTGGAAAGACTAAAGCTGGAAAATGAATTATTTGCCAAAAACATTCATGACTTAAAGGCAGGGGAAGATCTGAGTTTTCTATTTTGCTGCAAGTTAACAAAAACTGTAAGTAGATCTCTGTTTTTTTTTTTTTTTTTTTTTTCTTTTTTTTTTTAAGGATTAAAATAAGCAAGGAAATAAATATTATTTATTATTTATGAGCAGAGCCAAAAATAATATGTCAAATAATACGTAAGTATCACAAAATCAGTTTTCCTTAGGTCTGCTTTTTGATTATGTGGCAACTTTAAAACAAGAATTTTTTTTCACTTTACCAAGTTTCTTCCCATTTACTAAGTTATAAGTACATTGAATTCTGAAATGAAAATGAAGTGATCAGATATGAAGGATTCTGTCACAGAAATGTGGAAATAACCTCATTTCCTTTCCTTAGAAAGCCACTGGAGAAAACTGTCTTCTCTACTAAGCTTAAAAACAAAAAAAAAACAACAACAAAAAAAATTAACTTAAAATTTTATGTAACAACATGTAATCAATCATTGTTACATTAGATTTCCGTATTATGACTCATGAGATTTTTGCATTATGGCTTCTGTGGTATACACTGAAATGGATTAAAGATCTTTTAACGAAAGTATGTATAGACTGCTGTGCAGTTATTACAATCTGCCAGATATTAGAAAGAAGTAAACGAGAAGCAAGAAATTAAAGCTGCTGAGAAACAGTTTCTGCTTAGTCATTTTTACTTCCTTATTATCACTGTGGCAACTCAGCCTCTCATCTGAAGGTAAAATTTTTGTTTTTCCCAAGATTCCAGCATTTGGAGAAGAATACAGATCTGAAAATGCCTTCTGAAGCTTACTCAAGTCCTTTGATACTCTGCAATGCTCAGAAACAGGAGAAAATCCCTCTCTGGACATCAGAGCCCTTCCCTGGCAGCAATGAAATTAGAGCACCATGATAAACCCCTCATCAACAGAAAGTCTCTGAGATATGCAGAGAATCAGTGTCCCCCTTCCCCACTTCTTCACCTGTGAGCCTGTAGAAAAGCTGGTATGTTCAAAACTCCTTGTTGCTAAATTATCTGTAACTATAGAATAGCTATAATATTATCAGTCTTGGTTACTTTTTGGTTGTCTTGAGTGGCATTATTATGGAATACTTGAAAATATGCCTGATGTAACTTATTTCTTCACATAGAAACGCTTTTGGTCAGTGATCTTCATTTTATTTATTTATTTGTTTGTTTGTTTGTTTATTTATTTATTTCCAGCAGAAAGACCCTTGTATTTTTTTATATCCAGTTCCACAAATATTAATGCCAATGAGGCCAGTTAAATCACGTGTTTATGGCTTGTTAATGTAAGTACTTTCCTTCATCAAATCACTTCACTTATTGCTGAAGTCAAAAAGCAGCAATACGTAATGCAGAAGCTTCTATGTCTGTGATATTTTGTACTTTTGTGTTTTTTCTGCCTCTTTTTTTTTTTTCCTGCTGTTAATTGTAGACCTTTTTATGTATACTGAGATCTGCAGTTGGAAATATGCAGCTCAGTGACCAGTGACTATATCTTCTTGTCTTACTTTATACTGCAGAATTTTCTGAAGAACAGTAATATCTTTGTAATGTACTTGCAGGTTATCTAATACAATTGTCCTAGGGCACTAACATAACAGAGATACATGAATAAATAAACAACAGATATGCTATTTCAATTCTGTGTTGTTTGATGTGTTTCATATTTTTTTGAAATCTTGTAGATAATTGCAATTAATAATCAAGTTTTGCTTCAAAAATTAAGATAAACATTATTGTGCACTGAATTATTTATATATGTCATTTGTAATTCTTTGTTTGTTTGTTTGTTTTTCCCATTCTTGCCACTTATGTCATCCTGTCTTTACTGCTCAGAGAACTCATGATGATGAGAACACTTCATCTCGATCTCCACGTGTCACTATAATTATTTCCAGTCAATGAGTGCCACATGAACTGTCATCTTGCTGCACTGGATTCACCAATTCTTCAGCAACGCTGTACTCAAAATCTCTGTCAGAACAGCTGGTTTTGATGCATAGGCAACAGTTTTCAAACCGGCTTCAAATAAACTCTTTTTCATCTTTACCATTATATGACACTTCTAACCATAACTATTTTGTTTACTTAAAATATGCATGATATTCTAGCACTTCTTTTTAGCTATAGAAGTGGCCTAAATTAAAAATCTATAGTTTTTAAATTTTTTTTAATTTAACTTCTTGAAGGTAAAGTAGTAAGATAGAGCTAGGATATTTAGGAATAGCCTTAAAGGAAATCAGTAACCTTGGTTTCTTTCATTATGCTGTCAGAATTTTCAGTTTTATGGACATGGATATTTGAAACCATGCTATTCTTGATGTGGAAGTGCTGGATCAATTTGTGTCTGTAATAAGGAAATACATTTTTAAGGAGGTATAGATACGTGATGCAGATTTATCTTTGATAAATGTTTATTACTATCCTACCTAGGGCTATTGATGGATCTTCAAGTAATGAAAGCATTTTAATCTTTACAGGAAGGACCACATGGTGAAGATGTAACAAGCTTTAGCAGGTGAAAATACATCTTTCTGACACATTCTCATTTATACAAGCTCCAATGGCCATGGAAGAAAAAAAAAACGTTAACAGGAAAGAAAATGCTGATGTTCAGTGAATAATCAATTTCTAACATTTATAATGTTTTTTGGGGCGGTCTCTACTAGTCCAGAGAAAAAAGACTACTAGTCCATCTAAAACGAGATGTTTCTTCTTGCCTAAAACCTTGCTTAGCTCTTGATAGGAACTCTGAGGTAGTGTATTGTGCAGGATTCAGCATTTTGGAAATGCTTGATCTAAAAATACCAAAAATACACCTGTGGGGCTGGAGCTGTGGCCTTTTGTAGGATGATACTGTATTCCTCTTTCTTAAGCAACAAACCTCTGCCCCATCGTTCCTGTGCAGCTGGGGAGCTGCAGTAACCCAACCCAATGTAGATAGGCCCTTTCTTCAGGGAGGGAAAAGAACACACTTGCATTTTACCACAATTTCAGAACTGCTAGTTCTATCTTGGAAGATGTCTACTTCGATCCATAAAATCTCTGGCTTTGGTAACAGAGATTTTAATTTCAGCTTTTATTGTGGAGGATTGGTAAGCAGAACATGAATGCAGAACAGAAGGATTATGGAGAAAAATACTGGAATGTGTAAAAGGTCTGAAGGGATTGACATACAAGAATAGATTAAACTTTTAATATGTGTAGAGTAGCTAAACAAAAGCTAAGAAGGCATTGATAGTCATGCGGGGAGTAAACACAATAAGTGGAGGCAACTGAAGGAAATTAATCAGAAAAAAAATTAGTCAGAGAAATATTAGAAAAAGTAGAATTGATTGATTTCCCAGAACAAAAGGAGAATTCCCAAAACTTCAAGTCTTAAATCCAGTATAGAAAAAAAGCAATAGAATGTTCTCATGGCAGAATTCCTGCATTGCAAATAGATCTTGCTTTCTCACCTACCAGGTGATTTTTATCACTAATCTGCCTGTGTATGTTATTTAATTACCTTTTGGAAGAATTGTGAGGAAAATATAACAGCATATCCATAGAATATTGTCCCTTTATTTTTATGAGTTCAGATCTGTGACATGCTCTGAGAATCTAGCGGTGATGCTGTGATTTTTAAGAAAATGATGGTAGACCACAGGCCAGGATGGAACCTTAATATTCAAATTAAATTATCTTTTTTTCCTTATCCTCCCTAAATTGCCACCTGTACATTGTAATGTCTGTTGCTCAAGGGGTTACCCAGAAATGAGCTTTGGCAATATACTGTCCCACAAGAAATGTAATTAATTACTATTGTTTCCCCCAAAGGATTTTGCTTTCAGATCATTTATTTTCTAGAGTCACTGATGAGCTGACTGGGAAAATGAAGCACTTGAGTTTAATTACCAGCTAAAATTACAGCTTTCTAAGCAGGTACTTCATCTCATATGCTTTTTATAATTGTCTCTTCTTATGCTATAATACACAGCTATATCTTCTGGCTTTCACATTGTTAACAATGTCTTACTATCTCTTTCAAGGCAAAATGAATATATGATGATTATAAGATGACTTAAGTGTGGCTTTAGAGTGCACTAAGCATAGAACAGTTTAATCTCTCACAGGTGCTTACATATTTTCCCAACACGGGTGCAGAAATGAAGGAAATTAACAAGTAAATTCCCTGAAATGACATATTGACATTAAAAATTTCAGGCCTTTTCAACTTTAGTTTATAAAATCTAATGCAAAGGAGACAAATGAGTGTGAACTGTGTTATTAATTTTAGTGATATACTTAAGTAAGCACCAGCAGTTAAAGCCAGATTTGCAATGGAGAGACCGTACCCTCAGGAACTGAGCTTTGCTTTGCAGTGTGAGCGTCTTCAAGGTACAGATGTTTAAAACAGAACACATAACCCTACTGTTAGCTGCAAAAATGATTTAAAATGCCAAGAAGAAATATTTATTCACTATAAGTTTTATAAGACCTGATTTTGTTCCTAAAAAGAGTAGTTTACTTCTTTCTCACTAGCCTGTTCTAGTATTTACAGAGACATTATTATTTAAATTCCTTATGCTGGATGATTAAGTGGAGTTGCAGCTGATTAATTAGCTGAAACTCTAATTGATCTTCAGCATTTTGACCTCCATCTTCTTATCTTGCCACTCTGATATTCTCTGGTCATTGTAGCATTATTCCTCCTCCTAGAAAATGGGAGAGGAGTTCCAGTGTAGGTGGAACTGTGCAAAAGTGATTTTGGAATGGTCAGCATCAGAAGCCCAGCTTAAAATGTAACATTTTTCTACTCCAAATAAAAAAATATTTACTGTTATGATCTATACTTGATGAATCACTGTAAGTTATGATATGTATCTAAAAGTAATTCAGGAATCTTAGCCAGTAATTTTATTCTATTTTACATTTACAGTTATGAATTAAAATTATTGAATCTAAGTGAGCTAATGTGATGACTTATCATAAAGCTAATAACTGCATAAAGAAGATAAAGATTTTCAGGCATGAAAAAAAAAATATTCCTATTAATTTCACATGTGATTTAATGAGGCAAGTACTATGATTTGGAACCATGTTTTCAGTGG
The DNA here is from genome assembly GCF_951394365.1 of Tetrao urogallus. Taxonomy (NCBI): domain Eukaryota; kingdom Metazoa; phylum Chordata; class Aves; order Galliformes; family Phasianidae; genus Tetrao; species Tetrao urogallus. Next base: position 79,358,529 of record NC_136813.1, on the reverse strand, counting down.
TGTTATGTGCTGCCTGAGGAAACCGATGACTGAGAGAAAGATGTAAGACTATACGTAAGTCAATTTTCTGGATGTTGACAAACCATCAAAAAACTTGCAGCTTACTGAGCTCTAACACACACACACATAAATGAGGATTGAAGATCCCCAACACCAACATCAGTCATCTAAATGACTTTGAACAGCATTCATTCAAAATTACTTCCACAAATAAGAAAACTCTATGATACTTACTTGTTTGCTTATGTACCAATGGATACATATTTTATTTCTTTTCTCCATCAGTACTTAGTAGAAAAATTACATCTGTTTGATTCCAATGTAATTCTTCATTTCTTTCACTCAGTTAAAACAACTGAAATTCACCAATGACAAACATCTCTCCAACATAATGTCTTTAAGTTGATTCACATTTGTTATTATCTTCCTTTTCTGACTAATACACATGGTCACAGGCCTGCCTCAGCAACCTCTTGAGTTTTACTTTTGTTGGACTAGAGCTAATAGTGCTGGCTCGAAACTAATACAAGTGCTGGAATCAGCCACCCTCAACTCCATCTCCTCCTTTCCTGGATGTTTACTTCTTTAATTTAATGTTGTAAAGTCATAATTATTTCTCACAGTTTTGTTTTGTTTTTTTTTTTTTTCTCAGAGAAGATGTTTCTTAAAGTTTTCACACATAATCTTTTCGTTTCATTACTTGTATTTAGTAGATTTGAGACAGCATAGAGGATATTCAAGTGAGCTAAGAACTCTAAGAACACTAAGAACAGAAGATTTCTCATGGTGAATAAAGGATTTCCTGGGCCATTTTTTTCATAATCCCTCCTCCTGACCACAATATTCCTTTAGATTTTTATCATGCTACTTATTTACAGGTTTATAAATGTTTTAAATGGCTTGAGTGCTATTAATTCTGGATAACTTTTTCATTAGCATTTAGTTTCACTTTCAGAAGACAGGGTTAGATAACATTATCAAGAAGCTTAGTAAAATGTTAAGAATACAGAGATCCAAATTAGGATGAGAAGAAGCACATTGCATGTGAATGTATTTAATTGAACAGAACCCTCTGAAACACAAGGTCACAACATATGACCTATATTATAGAATACCTATATTATAGAATACTGTGGAACAAGTAGGAATTAAAAGACTTGAGAGAAAACTCTACTTAGGTTTAGATCAGGAGCAATTTGCGAACAGAAGAATGAAAAGAAATATTTTAGGTCTCCAAATTTTCCTGTCTTGTGGGCAAATAATCAAATATCGAAAAGGCAAAATGTAACTGCTCTCTACAGTGTATGTAACATGCCACTTATCCTACCTGTTTTCTCTGTGATGCATTATGCCAGCAGGCCTTGCATCATGCCTCTCCTCAACTCTTAATATGTGACCAATTTCTTTGATTATAAAAAGCTAATTAAGTACATACGTTAAGCAGTGTTTTCTTCGTTTAGCAAATTCAGTTTGCCCAGTTCATATTATTATAGGTAAAGATGAGATTGGCATGAAAAGCAGCTCTTACTTAACAAGAAACATGGCATTATGAAAAACAGCATGAATTATCACTGAGCAATGCATTATTATAAAATAAGTGAAACCAGAAAGACAGAACAGTTTAATGACAGAACAGTTCATTAATAATTTCATAAATTACACACTGAACTTCAGCAGAAGGAAATAATATCTAAAACCCTTTGGGGTTGGATTAAAAACTCCATTTGAAAATACAGAGTAACTCTGAACTAAGAGGCAGAAAAGAAAGAATTGGAAATGTACTTGCTATCTGTTACCAGCTATAATAACAAACATTCTTGTTTCAAGTCTGTCCAAGCCAATATCCAGTGTTAGTTCAAAAACTCTTGATGTGTTTTATTCTTAGTCAGGAAATGTTCTAGACGGGAATCCAGCCAAACATACTATAAATATCTATCTATCTATATCTATATCTATATCTATATCTATATCTATATCTATATCTATATCTATATCTATATCTATCTATATCTATATCTATATATCTATACCTATATCTATATATCTATCTATATCTATGTATGTACGTATGTATGTTTGTATGTATGTGTATATATACGAGAGTGTTCTTATATATATCTTACATACGCACACACGTATATATATATAAAGTATATTTGGCTGGATTCCTGCCTAGAACATGCATTATACATTAAATGATTTATATAATATAGAAAATAAAATATTAATATATATTAATATAAATATGTTGCATATTATTATTAGGTATAGGTATGTTTTTTTTCTTGTTTACCCACTATAATGATGAAAACAGGGGGATATTAATTTCATCTTATTAATTTTACCTTGGCAACTATGCTATTTGACTGTCACTTTTTGTCAGTGCATAAAATCAGGACTAGACATATTCACTCTCTTACAGTGTCTGCACTGAATGTCTTCTGAATTCAAAAGTTGCTAATTGGCAGTCACAAATCCAACAAGTTTCCCCTTTGAAATCATGGGTATTTCAAATGTTACGTAGGGGATTCTCTGGCAAAGCTTACACCTAACAAATCTTTCTTTTGCCTCCTGTTTTCCAAACACAAGCTTCCACCAGCTGCAATGTCTTTCTGACGTAACTCGTTTCCTACAAAGCTCACAGAGGGTTGCATTTTCCTTATCCCAGCCTACCCCATTTGAATGTGCTGTTGGCATGATACTGTATCATCCTCATTAATAATTAATTGACTTGGAATGAGTTAGTGTTTTTTTCTTATTATATTTTCAGCTCGGATCTTGCCCTGCAGAGGCAGCTAGTGAGCCATCAAAGGCAGCAAGATGTTGTGAGACCTGTAAATGCCCCACAACTTTGATATGCAGTTCTCCCTGCCATCTCATTCACACAATAAATATTTTAGAAGGGAAGACAACAGATAAGTGAATAAGTGAATTACTTCATAGATCCTTATTTATGAAACGCTTTTTCCCAGAGTCTCTTAAAAAAAATAGCCTATTAGAGAAATGGAAATTTGCTTTCATGAAATTACCATCAGCCTCTCCCCATCACAGAACTGTTGCTGTGAGCAGCACGCAGGCTGGAACACAATCTCTTCTTGAAGAGAGAATACTTTTCCCATGTCAGAGATTGAAAGCCCTCACTAAACTATTCCAGCCTCATCACACTATTTATGTGAATAGATATATATGCCTCTCATCTAAAAATATTTTAAGAAATGCAATTTATTTTATTTATGGCTTATATTCCTTTGTCTTTAATTAATGTGTAGAGGGTCAGAAATCTTGTTTATGCTTCAATCAAAGCTGCTTTACCCCTTTGAGATAGTTGGTCTCTTTCAACATGTTCTCTGAAAAACTTGGTTGCATTGAGAACATCCTCATGTGAAATATCTTTTTTTTTTCTTTCCCTGTGTCTCTGAGACTTCCCTCAGATGGAAGAATTTAATTCTGCAAAATGTTAAAGTTCTATTACAATTTATGATGTACTATAGAAACTGAATGCATTTCTATTTCTCAAAGTATTTACTAGTCAGACCTAACAAAAGATCCTCAAGAGAATTTGAGACTAACATAGTTTAAACCTTTTTGTGACACAAACTGAGTGGAACAGAATCTCCAAGGGCAGTTATACCCTAAAGCAATGAGTTATGTCTACATTGTGCTTTGTGAGAACATATTGCTGCTTCCAAGTGAGAGGGCTTATCTTAATGCAATGGCTGTGCAAGAACACTCCTAGATGTTCCATAAGCATGCCAGTAGTTTGTACATGAAGTCTCCTACCATAAATGCAGCTGCTAATGGTGCTAGCAGATCTCGGTCTGGTTCAGACCCGTTTGTGCAGATGCTGAAACTCATGGTGCAGATTTGCTTAGAGAAATGCCATTCCAATCTGAGGCTATTTGCATTGGTAGCAAGTAGTATTATCGTAACCGACACATCTAAAACATGACAGATTTTTTTCTTGTCCTCCTTTGGCTGTTGTCTGTGCCCCATAACATCCTTCTATCATTTGTCTTATAGATCCTCTTTTTCACTGACTTTTTTTTCCACCTTCTGTCGTTCTTGGGATACCATATCTCCCTTGCCTCTCACCGCCTTCCCTTAATTTACAATAAATGCATTCTGCACACAGTATGTTCTTTAGTCTTGAGAAACAAGTTTACTGATGGCACTTTCTCCCTTTGAGATCAGTACCTCATCAAAGAACCATGCTCCTTCATTTTCTCTCTGTCTGGCCCAGTACATATTATATTATTTCTTGAAAGTGGTACATAGTTCCCAGGAGCTTGTAACTAACATTCAGAAATCTTCAGGAGACAAAGGCAGATTTATGTCCAATCCAAAACAGAATGCCTGGACTCTAGCCTCACTTCTTCCAATGTGAAACAGAAAAGGAAAAATGGACTGACCAGCCGTCTATAAAAAGAAAGAACTGATCCTTCACTGAAGTGATTTTTTTTTGAGAGAGAGAGTGGCAAACTGTGGTGGAGCTTAGAGCCACAAGTCCCGGTCTGACAGGAATCCCTCTCTGCAGCCCTGAGTTAAGTACCAAAATCTATGAGAAGAGTGACATTTAAGTTAAAGCCTGCTCTTCAGTATTCATATGAGGTATGTAGCAGCTTTCTTCTGCTATGAAGACTATGGCAAACGCCTCAATTTCTTCAGACAGGGAGATTATGGGACTACATTTTCCACTTTGGATTCTAGTAACTAAAAAATAAGGCATGGTAATGTTTAGCTCTGCTGTTCTTAAGTTGTTTTTGAATTGTTTTTTTTGAGTATTCATTACACTCTTTATATTGCAATCAATGTATTCACTGATCGGTGCCACAATGAACTGAAAAATCTCTATACTGAGTCTAACTGCTGCACCTCATTTTTCAAATCAAAATGCATAACTCTATAATCAGTTTGATTAATACAAATAATTAGCCAAAATAAACATCCACAGATCTCCCATTGATCTACTAATTAGGACCATATATTCTAAAAAGAATGAAAATGGAAGGCTAAGAGATAGATAATAAATTCAACAATTTTTTAGCTGTACTACAATTCATTTTTCTTTTTTTCTATATAAAACTGAAAACAGTAGATTAATTTCCCATTGACCTTTAACATTTTACAGCCACGTTGCTAAGTAGATACAGAAGCATTACTTCTGTGAGCATGAGTTTCAAATTAAAAGATTATATTTTGTGATATTGTGATCACAAGTACACACCACAGTAACTCTAACCCACAGGATACCCTAAGATATCTGACACTATAGTGTCTAGAATATATATAATATTTCTCTATAAACAAATGCACTGTGATCTTCTGTCCCTTCAATTCAGTGATTCATCTTTTGTAACAAGGTTTCCAAATACAAAAAAAAAAAAAAAGTGAATGAAGATGCTAGAAGTGAAAAGCTAGCACTTGGGGATGGACCTTCCAAAAGTTTGATTCATTTTCCAACTGGCTATTTCACCTGTCCATTGCATTTTATGAAGGAATAGAAGAACTTCTTAGCCTTTGTTCTTCCTTTTCAGTTCCAATTAGTTCCTTATGTGTATGTTGGTAGCACTGATGCTACCAGCTGAATGCTTGTTCATAATAGCCATCACTTCTTGATCAGCCAGCTACTTTTCATACTTCAACTGTAGCCATTTTCCTTCATGGAATGCCTTCAGTTGTAACTAGAACACGTAGCTGGAATAGCTTTGGTATTGCACCACTGTTTTGGCTAATGCTGAGCTGTTCTGGCTCAGCCTCAAGGCTGTCTTTGCAATATCTCTCCCTATCCCAAAGACCAGGGACACAGCCAAGACAGCTGACCCAAAATGACCAAAGGGACATTCTGTACCATATGTCATTGTGCTCAACAATAAAAGCTGGAGGGGAAGGGGGAGAAGGGGAACTCGTTATGAAACTGTCTTTCCAAGGAAGCAATTACTACACTTACTGAGGCCTTGCTTCTCAAGATGTGGCTGAACATCGCTTGGTGTTTGGAAGTGGAGAATAATTGTTTTTTTTTTACTGTTTCCTGATGGTCTTTGCTTTTTCGTTGCATTAAATGGCTCTTATCTAAAACTTGCATTTTTTGTTTTTATCTCCTTCCATCTCAGTTTCTCTCATTTCTGTCTTGTCAAGGAGGGAATTGGTAGAGCAGCTCTGTGGGTGTAGAGAGACAGTGCACTGTGGCACTGTATTTCCTAGTTGTGTGTTCTCTAGCAGTCCCACCTGAGTTATGATTCTCCAAGAGGAAGACACACGGAGATGTCCTACATTTCCCAAGGGCCTCCACATGATCTGTGATCCTGGGTGTTGGGGGAAGCTTCTTCCAGGTTCTGGCAGTGCTACAGGCAATAGCATGATCATAGACTTCGTGTCTTTCTCATTTGAGTTATTAACTGTAACTCTCTTATTATTATCTCACATTCTTTTACCGTTTATAGTAAATTTTTTCTCTCTCCTTATTTTAGTTGGGTCATTTTTCTTTTCTTCTCCCTGAAAGGGGAGAAAGAGATCCCCTTGCACTGTCATGCATGAAACCATGTATATCCGTGATCTCTTGGAATAATGCTGTGAAGATTTCTGATATCCTCTTCGTGGTGCTATGAGTCTTTCTTTCATATCCCATGGGGTATAAGCTGGCATTATAAACTAAAAATAAAGCAGTCACTTGGATCATCTGGGCTGCAAAATGAAGTAGAAAGTGCTGTGCTCAGGTTGGACACAGATATTTGTTTCAGTGATACGCAAAGCTGGATATTTTAAGAAAGAGCAAATTATTTGTAGCCAGGTAAAATTACTTGACGTGAAAAGCAGTACTTATAGCTTCTACAACCTAAGAGAGAACGGCATCCACATTTTTGGTCATTTACAATTCCTTTTAACAACATATTGTTTAAGTGCATGTTGGTGAAATTGGACGGACACAATCCTAAGGACCTGGGTAGAAAAACTGTTGTGCTGTGCTGAATGGGAGCAGAGCAACAGCAAATTTAGCCCTCTTCTTCCTTCACATTTATGTTTCCACTTGAAACAGCAATGATAGTATCACAACATTTGCACAAAATTTTTAAGAAGTTCTGTAGTAACAAATTCACAATGCATAGTTACTACTATTGCAAAAAACCTGTACAAACTGGCTGTATTTTTAGTAGAAACTCTGTGTAATTTTAAAATAAATCTCTGGAAAACCTTCTGCTTACTTTTTTCTCTGGTACTACAAAGCAAAAAAAAACCCCGAAACACCACAAAACAAACAAATCAGTGAGACACTGAGGTAAAAAGTAAAATATAACCTGAAAGTGTATTACCAGTAATTAATACATCATTGTAAGTTCACTGCAATATTTCATTTGAAGCATTCTCCCATTTCTGAGGGCCAGAAATGACCCATTGTTGAAAAGCTATATGATTTTAGCTGCAAAAATCTCACCCCAAACTAAATATAATGTGATTTATTTAGGGATACCAGCACGTATCAACCTATCAGCTTGCAGACTACTGTGCTGAGAAAAATAGGTGCAGCTTTCCATGTAGAGGTCTGCTTTAAGCCTGGTAATTAAGAAAATAAAATGATACCTTAAAGAATGTACCTAAATCCTAACTATGAGCTGCTTAGAGCATTGATATTCTAAAGTGCTGAGCACTTGGTAATCTCTTTAAAGTCATATCTTGGTCAGGGTAAGATATATGCCTAGTGGTTTCTGTGTTATCCAGCTTTAGCTGCTTGTACAAATAGGTGCTTTTAATATTTAGGCTACATGTATAGCTACTTAAATAACAACATTTCCTCCTTTTCATTAAGGTTGTTCTGCAGAGCTCTGTAGTCTACAAATTTGCTATCTCCAATTTCAATGCTGTCAGCTGGAGTGGTCAGCTAAAAAAGCCCTGTTAAAAATGTTTGGATGAGAACTCGAGAAGTTTAATTAAATTGAAAATATGCAATAGATGCATAGTGGCTGCAATTTGTTTCACTTGTTGATCTAATGAGATTTGAGTTTGCTGATATTCACAATGTAAGTAGGTGTTTACATCTGCTTTCCCTAAGCAAGCTATAATATCTGTATAGTCTCCTTGGTGTTTATATAGGAAATTTTACAATCATGTTGAAAGGCATTTTCTGAAAGAACTTGCAGTGACAGTTAACTCAGAAAACTAGGCAATACATGATGGGAAAAATGACAGCATTTCATGATAACAAGAAATGACTGGCTGAAGGAAGCTTGCCAGTGGCCTCTGAATGCTGGGAAAGAAAACCTGGAATGAGGAGAGTGAGCTAGAGGGAAGAAGAGCATGACAGGAAGTTGAGTCAAGAGAAGACAAAGCAAAGAGAGGAGGGACAGGGATCACTGAAGGGAATGTGAAGAAGAAAATAAATTAGAAATAGAGATATTAATGAGATTACAAAGGCTTGTGCCATCAAAAATGAATAGCATTACCATGATACAAATTAGTCAATAAAGGGATTCAGAAAGGAGAATTAGGTGATCAGAGCAAGATAGATGGCTTTGGCAATGGCACTTACAAAGAGATGAAAATAGAAGAGACTGGTATGCAGTGAGGATAGATAACATACTCTAGAAGGCTCTGCTTGAGCAGAGGAGTTGGATCAGATGAAGTTCAAAGGTGACTTCTAATCTCAACCATGTTGTGATTCTGTGATTCTGAACTTCAGAGAATCAAAACCTGCCATATGCATAACACTGATTTCATCAATGTGATGTTACAGAATCAGTGACTTTTAGAGATATTAGAGGCAAAGAAGTCACCTATTCTAAGTTTCTGAATATTTTTGTATTTTAAATATGCATTAAAAACATACCCTCTGTGGGTCTACACTTCAATGGAAGGCACATGTCTATTGTAGTGATAAATTTCTTCCAAGAACCCTGAATCAAGGACATACTACAGTCTGTCATACTGAACTCTACTCCTCGCTATCTTAATGGGTTTAAGTCGGATTGTTAAACACATATAATACTGTTTGTTGCTCCAATGATATTTTCTTGGTTATAGGAGGAATAAACATGTTTGGCAGCATAGTAACAGTACTACTGACCATGGTAAGCGGATTTGTTGAGTGCTGAGTCTGTTTGACATGAGCCAGAGCAGCACAGCCACCCTATGACAAGTACTGCTCTTCAGCAAAGATGATAAAAAGGAAGTTACACTCTGTTCAGTGGTGTGGAACCTCCTGCTAATTCTTTGAGAGTGGATTAGGGAAGCTCTGGGAGAGCTGTAGTCTTTATCCACAAGAGGCAATGCTGCTGCTGCTACTGCTTTGTGCTCTTTGTGCTCTTGTGTGCTGAATGAGCAAGTCCCAAGTAATTGGCCATTGTTCTTTACACCCCAGATGCCAACAGCATTGCATTGCTACTGTGGTGGGATTTACTACAATGAAAGTGGCACCAAGAGAACGAGGTTAATTGGGCATGGAATATAATATTACCAGGGATCGTAACTTCTGTCCCAAACAGTGAAGCAAGTGACATAATGAAAGTCAATGTAACGAGTCAAGTAGGATGGATTTTGACAGAGTGATCACATGAAGCATGTAAAATTACCCTCCTTTCTTTTCTAAATATTAAAACAATTTTAACTAACTCTTATTTTAATGTAAATCTTAGCAAATATAAATAAGTTTTCCCTCTCCTTTTTAATGCGTTTAAAAATCTTCTTCCCTTCACTTAAAAAAAAGAAAAAAAGAAAAAAAGAAAAAAAAAAAAGAAAAAGCCACATGAAATAATTGAACAATGTTGCATAATAAGGTGTTTGGTTTAGAAAGACATTTTGCCTTTCTGCTCCTAAAGCAAATGAAGTCACTGTGAAGGAGGAATAATAGAATCTAGTGGTACTTCTTAGCTAATGGTACTGACTAGTTTTTGGAGATCAAGGAAAAAAAATGCAACAATACAAAGCACGTCACAAAACAAGTAGCAAAATTAACATTTGAGATTTACCAGTTGTGTTGAAAACAGAAAATAGTGTCAGGTGTATCAGGTAGCACCGGTTTATTTTGTAAGGGACTGAGCCTCAGCTGGATCCATGGAGAAGGAGACACAGTCACAGAAGAGATGTGAACTGAAACTCATACAACATTAAATAGTTCTCTGTCAGTGTGTGCCATCTCATGTAAGGCAAGTTGTTCCATATTTGATACACATCTTTCCTCTCAATGGAATGAGGATATGTCTGCAGGTGAAATGAAGATTGGCTTCTACATGCATCACTTGATAAAAAGCTGGGCTGTTGCTGCAGGGGCACAGTCCTATCACTTGGTGGCATGGACAGTTATATTCTAGTCAGCATTTTATGTTTGGGAAACCTCAGTGACTGAAGCTATTCTGCCACTGAGTGTTGGCTCTTTTAGCACTGCTGATATCTACAGATATCTACTTATTTATGAATCATATTATATTATATGTAACCTAACAATATGATTTAAATTTGGAGAATCTTTCCACCTCAGAAATATCTCAGTCGCTTCTATAATTAATACTATTTGTTATTCTAAGACTCAGAAAAAGTCAATAAATTCTGTATCTACATTATTATTAATTACATTAAAACAGACTTTCTAATTTTTGAGAGCAACATTATCAAAGCAAAACAGCAAGGTAATATAGCTATCATAACCTGTCTCTCTACTGAAACAAATAAGTGGCCTGACCTTAGCATGAAGCTACAGAGGGAAGAAAGCATTTGGAATATCTGAGATAAAGTCAATTCAGCTACAATAAATGTATAAGACTGAAGTCTTGGGCAAATCTGTCCTTTGAACGTTATCTTGGACAATTCAAGAAATCATAAAACTTACTCTGGCAAAGCACTGGTATGGCATGACTGCTTCTGTTGTATTCAAACCCAAGTCAGGTTTCAAGGGTAAAACTGTATTTGTGTTTTCAAAGTTTTTTATCATAATTGGAAAGGTTAAATCTATGAATATTATAATATCTAACCTGAAAATTTCAAATTGGTTAAAAGACAATCTATCATAATATTTAAAATGTGATGTTAACAGCTTTATAGTTAAATTAGGCCATGAAAAATGGCTAACGGTTGCGTATGAAAAAGCTTTTTTTTATGACAAAGATAATTGAACTCATTGAGTGGAAAAGTATAAGCTGAAAATGATTTAGAAAATCCATCATGTAAGTGTGTCATTATATTAATTTAGAGAGAAAATCTTTGTTATTATTATTATTTTTTTTATTTACCTATCTGTAATGAATTCATCTTTCTCAGTTCAGGCTGGCTAAGAGAATGTCAAAATGTTAATGATGAACATGTCAAAAGTTAGACTCAACCTAGTCACATTCTGCATAAGGCTGTGCAGTTAAAAACTATTTCTAACATGCTTGTAATGCAAGATTAGGTGATTCTTTGTGAGTCTTTTTTTTTTTTTTTTTTTTTTTTTTAAGGATAAGAAAAAAAGCCTTTGGGAAAAATTGAATTCAATTGATTTGCTAGAATTGTTTTCTTCTTATTCATGTCAAGATATTATGCAATGAGTGTTCTAAAAGCACCAAAACTTTAGCTTCAGCGTGCATCTAAAATGAAATCAACTATTCTCAATTAAAAAAAAAAAAAGGCACAAAAAACGCCAAAACAACAGGCTGAAGACAGAACAGAATATGAAGTTCTCAGTATTAGTTACAGTGCACATAGAAAAAATTTCCACTTTAACAATGTTCATCAAGTAATTTATAGTCAGTACTGTTAATTGACCCAGGAATACAACCAATGAGTATTCCTCTAGAGCAAACTATAATGAAGCAGAACATCCAAAGTTTTAGATGATAACTAAGCTGTGCCAGTTTCAGGAAACCATTACTTCTCTTTTAAATGAGTCTTCACATATAATTCAACTCTCCCCTTAGATACTTTTCAAAACAAATCTTCATTTCAGTTTTTAATTTCCTTAGTGTTTGAAGACAAAACACCATTTAGTATATTTATCTAGTTTGTATATATATAATAACCTATATATATATATAACCTATGTATTTATAGACTGCAGAATTTTGTGAATAATCGTAAGGAATAGCTATTTTCTTTTCATGTCACAAGGTTTTCATACAGTGAGTAGTAGCAATATCTCTCTCTATTTCCCCCCATATAACAAAATAGTTTACTGAACTTCTGGTATTCATCACTCATAAAATGACAAAATTATTATTATTTCTATATTACTAAAGTACTGCTTCAGTCAGAAAGCAATTCTCCTCCTGAAAATGTACTTGGTAGAATTCATCCTTGCACTGGTATTGTAAATATTAGTAAAAGAAGCAGTATGTGTATCTGAGGGTTCTTAAAGTTGTCTATCTGAATAAGTCCATAAGCACTGCAATGTATTAAGATAAACTGCTTATTCATAAGAGAACTGGTGCTGTTTATGCTCTCATTTTCATTGGTTTATATTGTTATACACTGCTTAATTCTGCTTAATTGATCTTAGCTTAAACAAGTGTAAATGAATGTAAAAACCGAAGTAACCACCTGGGTTATTTTTTTCCCACTCCTACATGCATTCCTATACATTTCACTGTAACCAAATCACAGCTAAGAACCTATGATACTATACATGGTCAAAAGTTCATGGTTGTAATGCTGTGTCCCTTCTTCCCACCTCTATTTGGGAATGAAAAGAACAGCCAAAAAACGTGTTCAAAAAATGACAATAGAATAAAATACATTGTTCTGCCTATCATACTGTGGCAGTAACTGGGTGCAGTGTACAGGAATTACTGCAATGATTCTGTAACGTCTGTGTTTCTTCACAGAGAGGAAATCAATAGCTTGACCAAACCAGGTATTAGGATAGCAGAGAAAAAGTTACCAGTATTTTACTGGAATACAAACTGTTGATCAAATTTGGCTCTAGGTGTGCATTGCATCACTTCGGTGTGTGTGTGTGGGGGGGGGGGGAGGGGGGGGGAGGTGAAGATGTGTATAAAATGATATAGAAATAATAGAATATGTCTTCCATTGTACGGTGGATTTAATTCTATTGTTTCTCATTGGCATACTCAAAAATATAATTTTAAACAAATTTAGTTCATACAGAAAGAAGATACAGAACAGCACAAAAGAAAAACCCTGTAAAATACACTCAATACAAGAATTATTAGCTTGCTTATTTAAAATAGTTCAGTTAAAGACTAATTAATTACCATTTTTCATAGAAGATAAAACTAGCATAAATTGAAGGCCAGATAAGTAAAATATATTATCAAAATTATAATGTGGGAAGAACTGTGATTTATTTTCATAACAAAGAGCCGTGTAATAAAGATAGAAGATGTGTTGCACCTCATACTTTTAAATGACACTAGTTATAAGGGAGAGCTAGCTGCAGATGCTGAATCAATATTCCATTAGTTTATGAAGCTAAACTGTGAGTTAATACACTCAGACACATATTTTTCAGTTATGTATATATACACAAGAAAACACACATTTAAAAATATTAATGATATTTATAATTTTCATATAGAAAACACATACGACTTATAAAGCCAAACTGCATGTGAAGTACTAGTGAAAAAAAGGGTCTCGTCCCCCTAAACTTAAATTCACCCGGCATAGTTTACAGAGCAAGTGGCAAGCTGTCTAGCAGTCTACAGTAATTCTCTTACGTAAGTTGTTCCAGAGACATAGAATGTTCAATCTGTTTTTAATTATTTGGCTTTTTAATTAAGAAGTAAATAACCCTATTAGGATATTGTTCTTCAACAGTGCTTATTTGTTTTCTCCAAGAAACATAATCACTGAAGTTACATGAATTACAGAGATCATTCCATCAATCAAGAAATAAAGGCAAGGTCAGCTTTTATATTTTGCATTAGGTATACTTTGTTAGTGTTGTTAAATTACTTTTCTGTAGATTAAATTCCTGTTAACCACTTGATTTTTGAGCTTCATTAACTCACATCATTATTAATGTCATGATAAGCACTCATAAAACACTGCTTCTTTCTCTAATAAACTGTCATGGGGATGCTCTGATAGATCTTTTCATTGGCAATCCTCCTCTGAAGTAAGTCTGAGATGTAGAATAACCAAAACAAGACATGAACAAGCTAAAATAATTGGAACATGTCCCTTACACGTAATACTTCTGTCATCAAAATCAGTACATAAAAGAGCATGAAATCTCTAACTTTCTCTGCTCTTGTTCCTTCCTGGCTACGGTTTGCTGCTGACAGGCAGTGTTATGAAAAGCATTTAACTTGCATAGACAAAATAGCTGATCAACTAAAACTGGTTTTCTAAGTTAAAAAAAAGGCCAGTGGTAAAACTAGTTGGTATTACTGTGAAGTTCAAAATGTGATGAAGATTTCTCTGGAGTTCACTGTGTTGTTTATACTTGTAACAGAAAGGTTGGAGCCTAGCTCACATTAAGACACCCACAGATAGGCATATTAATCTGCAAATTAAATAGTAGTAATCATACTGCAGTATCTGAATGAATGGGACAACGTGCAGTTATTATAAACTCTGGCAGTACTCAGAAAATATGGTAGTAGGTATAGCCTTAGGACTCGAGCAGAGTAAAGCAGAGCATTTATTTCTCAGTCTGTTAAATCCATTTTTTTGTTTGTTTGTTTGTTTGTGATTTTGTTTTGTTGTTGTTTTTTTTTTTTCCAGAAAAATCAAGTAAAGGCAATACATCTGAATACTCCCAACCTCCAGTCTGTTAACTGAACAAACTGAACATGGAATAAATTGTTCAATTTTCCCAGGAAGATAAACAGAGCTTGGGATAGCCCAAAACACTTATGGAAGAAATCACAACCGTTAGCACTTAAAAACTACTTATTTAGAAATACTACATGTTTCTTACAACTTCATTAGTGACATAAAAGATAACAGTAACTGTTAACTAATGCTCAGTCTAATAAATGCATATATCGTATATCTCTGTACAACTAAGATGAACCTGTCTTTCAGAGAAAGCATTTGGACATATTATGAACAAAGACACCTAAAAACTCCCAGTTTCTTGAAACAGATAAGATTTCAAATTGGTATTTTTATGTTCCTTAATGTTATTATTACTATTATTATTATTATTATTATTACTATTATTTGTTTTTTTTCCTTGATTCTTTTTCGGTTCCTCATTAGCCTGACAAGTCACAGGAACACAGGAAAGCTTAGTAATATGTAATACTCTAACTACAGTTATAGAACTTTCTCAAAGCACTTGTTATTCAAACTCTTTCACCGACAACTGAAACCATTGTAATCATAATTTTCTTAAGTGTATTGCTTTTTTTCCTTCTCAGATGTCATGCTGACAGTCTAGATAGCTGATGCACTCTGTAGCACTTATTGAAGCTTTTCTTCTGCTCTTATCTCCTACTGTTCCAAGGACAGCTTTACTACTTTTCCCCAGTAACACAAGTGATAATGCTTTTTCTGGCTTTATTTCAGGCATACAATTTTTTTCCAGACCTAGAAGATCTAATTTACTGTCTGCATTTCAGACCTTTGTGCCTGTCATTCTAATCAAAGAACAGTCACAAAGGTATTTATGCAACAAATTTTAAAACACAAATCCTGCATCTATTTGGGATAGATTAAGAGGAATTACACTGAAGTACTACTGTGGAACTAGGCCAAAGTATTTTTGTTTTCCACTTGAGATTTTAAGAACCTAGTTCTCCATATCAGTTTAAAGTAGGTACATCAGCAAAGACCAGGGTGAAGTCGCTCTGAGATGAAAATCAATTCCACAGAACAAGGGATTGAACACAAGTTTCCTTTAAATTGTATATTTCCTACTCCTGCTAACATTCATGTAAACATCTGGGTAGTTTAATACTTTCTACATGTTATATTTAATCACGCATAACACAACAGACTCGTGTTCTCATCCTCCCTACTCTCTTTTCTTGCCCTCGCAACAACCCAAAGCTTTTAAAATAGTACAATTCTTATAAAGCTTGTGGGGAAAAAAAATCTTTTCCAAATATTTTTTTTGCAAACTTGCATGCTCCAGCTAAACATGTTTAAGCAGTATATGCTTTACTGAATGGACAAGCAACATCTTTAGTCAAGTGATAATGACTTTAAGTAAGTGAATGCGCATACAGTTCTCCAAGCCAAAATACAAACTTATTTGGTGCATTTGGCTTGCATTATCTATCATCTTCTACATTTAAGACAAAAATACTTAGGCTAAAATTCACATTAACACAAGTTTTTATTGAGAAAGTCTTTCCATTCTTGTGTTCACACAGTTCAGGCTTGCAAAGCATTGAGAGTGTAACATTGTCTATGATTCTTGAATTACTATCTAAACATCTTCTGTGACTTGTATGACAGTTTGGTCTTTTTTCACATTTGTATTTTACTCATATTTCTACTTCTTAATCAGCACTTCACCTCAGCCCACATGTTTTATGATAGCAAAGCAAGTTTAATTGAACAGCAAAGGAGATGAGCATTACACTTTACTGAAAAGAACTCGTACACAGAATTAGCATTCTTTTCAGTGTTGGATCATTTCATTACGGCACAAGGAAGTGACTGTGGATCAATACGGATGCATATGCATCGAGTGCTATTTCAGTTGAACATTCTCCAGACACTCTGTGGGATGGTGAAGTACTAGGGCCTGAACAGTAGGCCTTGAACCAAAGTTGACCACTAAATGAATCCCACAACACAGCGTTATATATCATCAGTATCCGATCATTACTGAAATATTGTATGATCATTAGCAAAATATGTATCTTGGACAAAACATCTCATTAGCAAGAGATGTAGCTCAGATAAAGCTTTATGAGAATGTATCAATCTTTCCTTGTTTAGAAGCATAGTGCCAAGGCCTACTAGTACACAAGCTTCATTGGTTCCCCCTTGAGCCCTGGCCAGGTTTGAAGTGGAATCCAAAAGGAGAATGAAACCAGATGTTTCTGCCTAATTGTCATGCAAACTTTTTTATTGAGCAATATAAAAGCTGGATTCACTTGGAGCGAAGCTGGGGACCTCACCTACACGTGAATGCACTGCACAGGACCTCCTAATTGCCGAGAAGGGCTCTCCAAATCCTCACTGCAACTGATGCTCCTCAGCAACTGCAGATCTGGATGATGGTTAAAGTATTATGGCAATTGGTGACGTATCTTTCTTAATCACTATAGCTATCCTCATGTAGTAATGGTTAGGTGCATTGCCTTCTTCTGTGTTATTCTAGCTGTACCATTTCACTTATCATATCATCATATCATTTAAACTTAAGTAAAGATAAACGTACCTCTTTGTCTTGGTGTCTGTTACCTTTGTGCTGACCCTGTCCTTCGGCAAAACAGATGGGTTGGTATGACACAAGAGGTTTTGGAGACCTGTGCCCTTGCAGTTGGAGGACAGATGGGTCTGCCTCAAATTTATTAAAGATGACTGAATCCTCCTCTAACTAATTTATAGGATCAATAACCCTCAATTTCTTCTAAGTCAAGAGTTATAATTTTAAACTGCTTCTTCCATTTCAATTGAAGTAATATTTTACTATTTTAAAAAATATGACTAGTGTCTAAATCTTCTAATGGAGGCTTTAAAACTCATCACCACATATCTTTTCAAGGAAAAGGTTCTGCACAATAAACTACAGCGTATTTTTTATCTTTTTCTTTGTTCATTACTGAGATACACAAACTAGAATATGCTGGAAAAGATACCAAACCACCTTTGGAGCTTTAGTCACCATATAAGCATGTTGAAAAAAGAACAACACAGTATCATTGTCTTCCCTGTAAATTCTATATATCTATATATAGGACTATATCGTCAGTGGAAAGCACAGGATACAAATTACAGACAGCTCATACTCTTAACAAACTTTGGCACTTCTGATGAATTTCCAGACTTACAAAGAGGCAACACTAGAGAGTTTTTCAGTGGTGATTCACTCTGTCCAGATATAATCATTTTTAAAACAACTCTATAGGTTTTCTTGACTGACTAAGGCTGAGACTGTTCATGCTAGGTCAGGTCAAAGTTCTCTCTAGATAAGTACCCAGTCTCCACTGGGGCTAAACAGATGGTATGGAGGTCAAAACCGAAGCAGAGACTGTACTTGTTCTGAGATTAGGAAGATGCTGCAGTGCATGTCAGGGCATGTAGGTGCTTGGCTGACCCTGTTCCCTACTTAAATTGGTGAAAATCTCTTCTTCCCTTCACATTTAATCTTGGATACTCTGGTTCATCTCTCCCTCTCTTATTTATATTAGGATGAAGAAGTAAAAGATGGACTGTATTAATAAACCATGAATCTATAGCACATTAAAAAATTCTTTCTCAGGATCTAAACAAGCTGTTCAGAATTGCAGTGCAGTTCAGCAGGTAGTTCTCTGCTTTGTTTTGTCTACCAAGTATTGACAAATTTTTAAGAGAAGTCTTGGCGTGAACAAAACTTCTGAAGAGAGCCCGAAGTGTGTCAAAATGACTCCATTTGGACACTTCTGAACCACTATGTGAAGAGGTCCCCTTCTTGGGGAGTGGTCTAAAGTTAATCTGAAGCAAAGCCTGAACTGTAAATAGCAGAAATTCAGGCCTCAACACAACCTACCTCAATACACTGGACTGCTGATAATGCACCACATTGCAGTATGTGCAGTATTGCACATTTGCAAAAGTAAACATATTCAGTGGTTCCAAACTTTCAGCTTGTGAGATGCAGTATGAAAGTGAATTCAAGCTTCTAAAATTACAAAAATCCATAAGCTGAAATGAAAACATTAGGACTGTATATGTTGTATCTTTCAATTTTCAGTATTATTAAACCACGCGGGGGCACAAACATACCTTTATACTGCAGACAAAAAAAAAAAATGCAGAGAAGTGGGACTCTTGATGGCAAGTCATGGCAATAAGAAACAAAAAGATGATTTATAAACTGAAGTCCTTCCCAGATTACTGAATTTGTTCTCCATTTTTTTCAGCTTCAATTTAAACACAAGGCACAGTGTAATTGTGCTAGCAAAGTTTTACTGGAACAGATCATTAGGTACAGATAAAAACATCTCTAATAGAAATTAGATAACGCTAAAATTAATACAGAGTAGACATGGGAGCACTTGAGAGAAGCGAGAAAGCAGTTTAAAAGCCTACATGTGAAGTGATCTAAAATTTTTCAACAATATTTTGTCTGGAATGTGTAATATTCTTCCATGGGAAAGGATGGAAAATATAGTCATTTGAAATTATACCAGATGTCAAATCAGTAGAGAAGACTATTTTCCCTGCAGGAAAAAAAAAGCACTGGCAAGAAGAGTGGATTACATGAGCTAATTCTTTTTTTCCTCTATTTTCTAATTTCTGTAATTCTGTTATCAACGCATAGTTAAGAAAACAGCACTTACCAGCTTGCTGAGAGACCTGATATATTCCAGTAAGAGCTATGATGCACTTTCCTTCATTAAATCAATTAAGCCTTCTTAGATCTAAAGTAATTTATTTCAGTAAAAGATGTTTGGTACCTTGTGAAATAAATCCATAGAGATGCTGAAGGAACCGCAGTTGTGAACAATTATGCATAGTTTAAAATAAACTATCAATATTCTGTGGAAATTGTCTGACAGCAAGAAGAGGCTCATATTCTCATTGTTTTGGCTGATACTACTTCATGGGGCAATAGCGTGGGACACACTGCAAGAGGATGTTTGTGTGCCAGAAGGAAAAAAAAGTCAGTGTAAAAGTGACAGAGCAAAAGGTCACCAAGTATTGACAGTTACAAAATGGCTTTTGAATCTCAAGTAACAGCATGAAGGAGAAAAAAAAGGCTGTTTTGGACCCTGCTCTCAGATTCCATCAGTAGCTGAGAAACAGGGAAGGCCAGTAGAACTCAAAAATGAACAGTGATTTTCTTGGCACCCATGAAGTTGACTGAAATGATATCAGTGTAAAGGTGTTTCCTTGTTTATTTTGTTTATGGTTTGGAGACGATGTTCAGAAATAATTCATCTTCATGTTAGGAATTTGCAATTTAAGATTTACTGTGCAATTTAGACAGTGATACATTGGTTTCTTATGGCCTCAACATGTTAAACCTTGGAAACATTTTTTCAAACTTTTTTTTTTCTTCAAGAATTCTTATTTTTTTTTCTCTCCATTTACTTTTAGTTTCTGTTTCAGACAGCCTCTATTCTCTGTACTAAGAGAGAAAGGAAAGGACAGTTATAAGATCCCTTAAAGACAAAACCTTCAATCAACTACCAAAAAGGCAACTGTCACTTCATAGATACTGATCTGCAATCACATTAGCTCTCAGTTATGAATCATGAAGTATTAATTTCCATCTTTATATAAATGAAGTTTGCACATATCATAGTTTTGTTTTATATTTTTACATAAAACTCAAAGTTCAACAAATCATAGAATCATATAGTAGATATAGTAAATATCTCTATTGCTATAGTTGGTCAGAAACAGCATTTTACTCTCAGCTCAATTATTTGCTAATTATTTAAGAAGAGAGAGAAGAAATCTGTACCTATCCTATCAAAAAGACATTAGCACTTAAAACAAGATAAGAGGAACTGGCAGTCCATGAAGGAAACTGCTTCATGGTGAAGTGACTGCCAATATTTTCAAGGACAAGAAGAATGTTGAAATTAAATGAAAACATAAGTGATGTTATAAATATGCAAGTTAGCATTATCTTATCCAAAAAATATTTTTTAGTGAATGCAAATTGAAGATGTGTGGTTGGCAGGAAGAAGTTCTTGATCATGCAGGGTTAATCTTAGCCTTGAAGAGATTTGATCCTGAAATTACTGATATACTTTCTTTTCTAACCCTTCTTTGTAATGTTGTTGTTGTTGGTGGTGGTAGTGGTAATCTTTTGTGTTTGTTTTTTTTTTAATACTTTTTAATTGATTTGTTTTCCTAATGTCATGTCTTTTAATTAGTACAGTTTCAAGATATATGGGTGACATATACCTATGCAATGTAGTGATAGCAATATATCCCAGGCTTTTTCTTTTCTTTTTTTCTTTTTCTTTTTTTTTTTTTTTTTTTTTTTTTTGGTAAACAGCACAGCTGTTTACTTCAGAGAATTTACAGAATACCTTTGCAAATGTGAGTTTGAGAGACAGTATCATGATATCTGAATGGATCAAACATGAACTGACAAGTTTTTCGGCTAGGTAATTTCTCTGTTCTGAAGTAATTGCAGAGTACAATTAGCTTTTGATAGTTCTAATAGGGTTTATAATACAAATGTACAAAATTTAACTAAGAAATTCCATGCAGACATGAGGAAAAACTTCTTTTTGAAAAAGAACTTCTTGTTATTGAGCAGGACACTTTCCTGCTCAATCTCCTATAGGGAACTGCTTTTAGTAGGAGGATTGAACTCAAAGATCTCCAGACATCCCTTCCAGCCCCTATGATTCTGTGAACCTGTTATCCTGATCCTATGACTCTAATTAAGTTTAGATGCTTAAAAATTGTTGAAGAGTCTCTAGCTAAGTCAGAGGAAAGAGAAGCCATACCTCTCAATTTATGCAGTTTCTTCTGTATCTCCATTCATTGCTGAAATAAATAATAGCTACTCTTCAGTCATATAAATATTGAATTCACAAATGTTTTGTGATGTTTTCCTATGGACTTCAGTGTTGTTAAGATGTTGTTAAACCTATAGTTCTGGCCATTAAAAAAAGTAAAAAATAAAAAAAAAGGGAAAGACAAAAGTTACATTTCTACTGAGACACGCCAGCTAATCCACAGTATAAATCATCCTTCTATGGATAGCTGTGAATTAACTATGCCTCCTTGTTAGCACCACAGTTATCTTACTTTCTTTTATAATTAATATGATTTAAATCTCGGAAAAGAACAGTTTGGCATTGAGAAGATCTAAATTAAGCTGCACTGCTGATCTGTTTATGACTGTCTAATGCATAGAATGAGAGTGGGTTTACAACAGTCACTCAGAAAATGACTAAGAATTAAGTCTCTTCACCTAGGAAACACTGGAAACACTTTATATAGCGTGTCTACAGATGGTTTTAGGCTTCTGATGTTTGATATATAGTCAAGTACTGAATGTATATGGGATGAGGCAGCAGATTTATTATAGTAAAAATTGATGTTTAAGAATAGTGGATAGTTGAATGCCTAAATATTTGGATATCTAAATTTATTCAGTTTCTCTACAGTGCATCTTGTCAGAACTTTCTGGAAAACAGCACTACCTTTCCATGAATTTACTTTAGCAGCAATTCCTCAGTGTAAGCACACAACACACAAGTAGCTGCTTTTGAACACCCAGGTCATAATCTCTATGAACTCTGAAGCATTAGAGTGATTGGGGATGAAAGCTTTAAAATTACTAAATTAATTCTATGAAACTAAACTTCCTCTTTCTTTTTTTTTTTTTTATTCTGTACTCCCAACCCCTCCTAATAGGGAGACACTAGAAAAAATAATAGGTCATTTTGAATCCTAAGGAAGGAAAGAAAAAAAAAAAAAAAAAGAAAGAAAGAAAAAAAAGAAACACATTCAAAATTTAGGGTCTTAAGAGGAAAAAAAAAAAGCCTCAATAATTTAAATGTCATCTCATTACTTTGTATTATGTTAAGTCTCAGTAAAATTACCACTAGAACGTAACACCACAGAATAACAAAATAATCTGAGGACAGAAATTTGGTTTAAGTCCTAGAACAAAGACCACTGTGTAAGAGTCGGTGGCTCAGACAACAGAAATAATAATTACTATCAGCAGCAGGTTTCCCAGCAGCATCAGGTTTTAAAGCAGACAAATTTGGAAAAGAGACAGTAGTAAATGGCCTGCAAAAATGCTAGTGACAGGATGTCTTCCAGGCTGGTGTCCAAATGTTCGATGATGCTGCATAAAAATCAGCCTTATGTATCAACTTCTATTTCAGAGATCTCCAACTTTTAAATTGTAATTCAGATTCTGTATATAACTAAATTTTACCCAATCTCATGTACCAGCACTGAGCCCACAATTTCTTGAGCATTTGTCATTGCTTGCCCATTGTTGCTATATGTAATAAAGATGTGGGAAACATTCCACTTTCTATCCCCACAGCTGAGATCTGAGCCAAGTCCTGCAATGGAGAGCAGTTATCATCACCTCTTGATCCAATGTTTCAGTCTTTTAAAGCATCATTAAAAAGCAGTCTAAAACCATGTTTTATATGGAAAATACTGCTGTGAATCAGATCCATTCCAACCTTATGTTTTTTGAGAAATGGTCAATAGGAAATACTGGAACCAGAACTACATTATTGCCTGGGAAGATCATGGAGTGAATCCCTCTGGAAGAGATTATTAAGGAACACGGAAGATGAGATGGTGAGCTGAGTCAACCCACATGGTTTCATCAAGAGCAGACCATATCTGATCAATCTGATGACCCTTTAAGTTGGAGTGATGACATCAGTGGACAAAGGAAGAGCAAATGTTGTCATCTGCTTGGACTTGTGCAAGGCCTTCGATATGATTGCACACTACACACTTATCTCTAAATTGCAAAGATATGGATTTGAAGGCTGGACTATTATTAGATAGATAAAGAATTTGTTGGATGGTCACAGCCAAAGGGTTGTTGTCAATGACTCGATGTCTCAGCAGAGGCTGGTCACCAGTACTGTCCCCGGGGTGTCCATCTTGGGACCAGTGGTTGTTAGCATCTTGATCAATGACACAGACAGTAATATCGAATATACCCTCAGCAAGTTTGCTGCTGACACCAAGTTGACACAACAGGAAGGATGGACACCATCCTGAGGGACTGAGACATGCCTGAGAAGTAGGCACATGAGAATCTAATGGGATTTAACAAGATCAACCACAGTGTTGCACTTGGATTGAGGCAATTCCTCGATCCCAGACAGAAGTACAGACTGAGAGAAAAACTCATTGAGAGCAGTTCCATGGAAAAAAAACTTGAGTCCTGATAGATGAAAAGCTGGACATGAGCCAGCAGTGTGCTCTTGCAGTCCAGAGTATCAACAGTATCCCGGGCTACATCAAAAGAGGAGTGGCCAGTATGGCAAGGGAGGGGATTGTCCCCCTCTACTACACTTTTGTGAGGCCTCATCTAGAGTACAGTGTCTGAGCCAGGGGCTCCAGTACAGAAAGGATGCAGAGCTGTTGTAGTAGGTCCAGAAGGGCCACAAGGATTATCAAAGGGCTGGAGGACTTCTCCTATGAAGATAGGTTGAGGGAGTTGCAATTGTTTAGATTGGATGGGGCCCTGGGCAGCCTGAGCTGGTAGGGACAGCCCTGCCTACAGTGGGAGAATGGAACTGGGTGATCCTTAAGGTCCTTTCCAACCAAGGCCATTCTATGATTCTATGACTATACATAGTATCAAGCTTAGCGCAGTGTCTATTCAGACATTAGTATAAATTCAGACATTAAATGTATGCTATGATTTGTTCCATCCCAGTATCTAAGTATCAAATACGTATGCTTCTTTTATTTTTTTATTTTTTTGAGAAAAAGAAGCTTAGAAGCAATCATAAAAACAGATTTCTCTTGTCTTTAAGAATAAAGACACTATAAAATATTTAGAAGTGAAATGAAATCACAATCAGTTAATTTCCAAAACAATTCTTTCGTTCTTTCATTAATACATAGTTTGATTTAGCAGGCTGGTTAACTGTCTTTAAAAATCCCCCAGGTACAGGATCCAAAAAGTCTCCTCAGATGTTTACTTGAAAGTCTCCATGTGGGGAAGGAAGGAGGACAGACTCCTGTGTTTTTAAGTCATAATGCTTATGACTACTTTGTGAAAAATATACTCAAGTGGAGTAGGGAATATGGATTTCGATTCCTATAATAGCAAAGGAATAACTAGGATGGGATCTTATCATGGAATCATAGAATGGTTTAAGTTGAAAAGGACCTTTGTGATCATCTAGTTCCAATCCCCTGCTATAGGCAGGGACATCTCCCTGTAGACCAGATTGCTCTTTGCCCCGTTAAGCCTGGCCTTGAATGCTTCCAGGGAGGGGCACTCATAACCCTCACAACCCCTCCGGGCAACCTGTTCCAGTGTGTCATCCCCCTCACAGTAAAGAATTTCTTCCTGATATCTAGTCTAAATCTACCCTCTTCCAGTTTAAAACCATTTCCCCTCATACATGAAATTTCCTACATGCCCTTATAAAAATTTCCTCCCCAGCTTTCTGGTAGGCCCTGTTCAGGTACAGAAAGGCTGGTATAAGGTCCCCCCCATAATCTTAATTTTTAACTATTGCAAAATGCATGTTTGCATTTTGAAGCTAGCTATTAGTGGAATTAAATAAAAAGGTGTAAGATGTTCAGATTCACCTGGTAAGACACCAGTAATAGTAACTCCAAAAGATATTTAGATCAGTAGGTCAAAAGAAAATATCTATGTTACAGATTTCTCTACTTGTTCAGGTGATTTCCTCACCTCCTTTGAAAGACTTGAATTCACTGTATAACAATGACAGTTTGGGGCAGATGAGAAAACAAGGATGTGACTACTAACTAAAACAATTGCTGAAGTATTCCTGGATAAGATATTAATGAACTGACACCTCTAAGACTGCAGTTATTTTTGTATAAAAAGCTCTGTACATCTCAGTGCCTTAATTCTTGAACCTGACTCTTTTGCAGGAGGCAGAACTTTTGTTCATTTGTTTATTAAACCATGTTTTCAGTCTTGGTAGAAGAAATAAACACTACTAGGGAGAATAACTCTTGGTAATGTGTTAACGCAGCTGAAATGTTCAGAATAAATGATTTGGTGCTTTCTCCATTCCAAGTTATATTCTGAGACTGCTTTGCAAACATGTTTTTGCACTGCTACATCTACTTCTAAAAACCATGTTGCTTAGTTTTAATAGCTGACTGGAAGATCTATAAAAATCATTCAGCAACTGGTGAATTGCCTGTTATTGGGCAAAAAAAAATCCATTTTTATTGTTTTAATTTTAATATATAATAAAAATTAGAAAATCATTTTTCCCACAGAGATAAGTATACTCTAAAATTGTCACTGCTAGAGTTTGCTGTAGACTGTAAAGAAGGCAGAGATGCCTCATTTGGTTTTAAAATGGGTACACTGAATATAGCACATGTAGGGAAGAATTAACTAACTGAAGCAAAATGTTTTTCTCAACTGCTTCTCTCCCCTGGAAATCCCACTATCATACTTAAAAAAAACTAAGTTAATGAGAAAGTCTCTTAGCCGGAAAAGCGCTACCTCTAATCATTTCCATCTCCATTTAATATTCAATTTTATAAAACAGAGCAGCTTTCCTTATCCTAAATTTGTTTTGTCGCAGATTCTTAAAATGCACCGAGACCTACACTGGCATCTGACTGACAGTAAATCAGCTCTTGAAGCACCCAGGAGACAGCGGCCCAGTGAAAAAAATTAGAGGTAAGACATGGAGAATATGCAGAGATGTGACAACAAGCAATATGTACGCCTGCAAAACATGGAATGCCAGTAACAGACAAAGGAAAGATCATGTGGGTATGCACAATAGGAGGATCTAACAGTTACGGGAAGTGAGAAACACTGCCAACTTCAATAGCAGCCCTATTTAGCCAAGAAAAGTTTTAGCCAGAGTCACACAGTACTCCAGTACTGCACAAGTAATGGCCTTACCCTTTTACTTATGGCACAGTGTAGTACTAGGGACAGGTAAAAACAACAGGAATTTCTGAGTATGATATTTTTATATATCATTTAAAAATGGAGTGTCCAGTTAGAAAAACCTAGGTTTCCCCTGTTATCACAAGTAAAAAATATCTGTTTCGCTCCTTCAGGGGAGCTTACCTTTTCCTAGGTGCACATAATCTACCTTTGGGTTATATCCCCCTACTGCCCAAACATATAAATCAATTTTAGATGTTTAAGATAGTCAAATTCGGGAAACTGAATTTCGTCAAATCTGGTGAGCAGGGAAGTAGAAGAAAGTACAGAGGAGAAGGAATTTTCTCATTAATTTTTGTATACTTCTTCTCTAGTTCCCCATGCTCAACTAAGAAAGATTAATATTCATTTCTGCTAGTAGCACATACAGCACATGAAATAAAAAGTCTTCTTTGAGAAAATTAATAAATTTAAAAAAAACCAAACAACTCCAAACCCTCCAAACATATTGAGAAACATTAATATCCCAAAGTGATGATGAAATGGAGAATTTCTGCATGCCTAAAGAGTGTGGAAATAGGTCTACTTACTGAAAGTAAAAGCTACCAAAATCTGTTTCTGTTCTGCATACTTAGTTCCATGAAGCGCAAAAAGGAGAAGGAAATCTATTTCAAAGAGGTAGGTAAGATTTGTCAAGGGAATCCAAGGTATTCTGCACCACCATGCTTTCCTGTTGCTCACTCCCAGTCAGATAACATGCCAGATATTGGCTGCTGTATCAGTATATGAAAAAAAAAAAAAATTACATGCAAAGGAGATCAACCTAACTATGTGACAGGTAAGAAATTGTATGTAAACTGCTTCTAGAGTAAGTGAAGAGCAGACGTCTTGGCCTTCATCAAAAGGCATGAAGGATATACTGAAGGATATAGCTTTCTTTGCTTGATAGCTTATTCCTTTTTTTTTCCCTTTTTTCCCTCCCTCTCCCCACCCACCCAAGAGTCAGTTTTACACTGTATTGGAAGAAACTATATCATTGAATTGAATTATTTCATTATTGTGAAGGCTGGTAAAAATGTACTTTTCTCATAGTCTATATGCTGTTTGATTACCACTTTTGCAGTAGAGAAAGTTTATATACAAACACACTTTATGAAGTGCAATTTCCATTGTGGATGTAGCCAAGCCTTTGATGGATAGATCCTCTTAGGTACTTGTTTGGAAAGAATTAAATATCAGTTCATACAATTTAAAATAATTCTGTAAGAACATCCAGACCTGGGGGAATTACTATTGAATTTCACTCTTTGCACAACTAATGTTTAATAAGAACAGCTCTTTATGCAACAATTTGAATATTCACATTTAGAAAATAAAGTAAGAAAACAATAAGTAAAAATAAAATTAAAATAGTGATTTAATTTAATGGTAAAAAGATAACCTCTGTACCTATAACTATATTGTATATATATGATTTGAGTTATGCTAGTTTGAATATTACATGCAGCATTATAATGCAAACATAAAGCATATAGAAGCAAGTTAATAACATTTGTGCAATGTATTCTTTTAGGAAAAAGTATACGAGCTATTCCAAAAACACATTGGCAGTTTGCTAGTTATGGCTTCTGGAAATAGTCCCATAAAATGAGTGCAAGCTGCTCTCTAAATTATAATGCAATTTTTTTGTATGTTAGAAGAAGATAAGCATTTGGAATGCCATTTTGTTTATCATAAATGGGGAGCAACACTTTTGTTTGATGGAAAATTTTAAACATCTATGAATAAAATTTAACCTTTTCTAGGAATTTATTTTAAATATTATACTATAGAATTTTCTGATGTTGAATCGATGAAAATCAATTGATAATGAGCCATCCACAGAGCTGTCCTTGCTGCACATGTTAAGTTATGCACCGTATAAGAATCCTTCTAACATCAACTCCATACACTGGAATTATTTGAGTCAGTGGCGTTCTAGACTACAAATAATAGAATCTTTACACTAAAAGCATTAAGATTAACTAGATGTCTT
Organism: Tetrao urogallus; assembly: GCF_951394365.1. Classification (NCBI taxonomy): domain Eukaryota; kingdom Metazoa; phylum Chordata; class Aves; order Galliformes; family Phasianidae; genus Tetrao; species Tetrao urogallus. The sequence continues at coordinate 79,329,880 of NC_136813.1, read as the reverse complement.
GCATCTAGTTTCCCATGTTTTGTCTGGTGAAAGAAACAAGAGTTCTGCCATTTGCCTGGAGCTGGTTGCAACAATTAGAGGATTAAACCCACTTGCATCTAAGATATGTTGGACATAGTGTACTTGTACAGTATTGAATAATTATTATGAATAACACATAGCTAGTCAATACAATGTATTTTCCAAGGACTACTTAATGAACATTCAGAGATGACCTTAACAGAGTACAGACAGCTACATATCACCCCGTTTATGCTGGAGAAACTCTGTGTTTTGTGTATGTTTAAACATAAGAACTAGGTTTTGTATGTCTCAGCATAAAACCCTACATGTAGGCACTGTACTGTTCATATATGTACTCTAAAAGCAAAATATGGCAATACTATTTACAGAAAGTGAGTCACTATCCCAGTAGAATCGTAGAATCATAGAATGGTTTGGTTGGAAGGGACCTTTTAGATTATCTAGTTCCCATCCCCTGCTATAGGCAGGGACATCTCCTCTAGACCAGGTTGCTCAGAGCCCCATCCAGCCTGGCTTTGAAAGCCACCAGGAAGGGAACATCCACAGCCTCTCTGGGCAACCTCTTCCAGTGTCTCACCACCCTCACAGTAAAGAGTTTCTTCCTAATACCTAGTCTAGGTCTACCTTCTTCCAGTTTAAAGCCATTTCCCCTTATCCTGTTGCTACATGCCTCTATAAAAAGTCCCTTCCCAGTTTTTCTGTAGACCCCCTTCAGGTACTGGAAAGCTGCTATAAGGTCCCCCTGGAGCCTTCTCCAGGCAGAAGAGCCCAGATTTTGTCAGCCTGTCCCCATAGGGAAGGTGCTCCAGCCCACTGATCATCTTCATGACCCTCCTCTGGACCTATTACAACAGCTCCATATCCTTCTTTATTCAGGGTCCTATAAATTATTCCTCCCTTTCCTGTTCCATTCCAGATTCCCTATATACCTAGTCATCTCAACAGCTTCAATGGAATATTAAAATACATTTTTTTATATATAATTACACCCAGATTATCATCTTTCACAAAACACATGACCATTTTAAGGAACAAAATGATTATGGGCTGTCATTTTACTGTCCATTTTAAGGGGACCACAAAAATTACCACCCTTCATCTCTTGTAGCACCAAAGTCTGGAGGAAATGAATCTGATTCTTTGTGAAAGGGGTGGCTCCCTGGCTTCAGTGCACTCGGGGTCAATAAGCTCTCAAAGGACTTTCTTCTCAGTGAGCACTGGCCAAACATTATCCTGAAAAAAGGCATGCCAGAGTGTAATTTACATAAGCATATCATGAATTAACACTAAGTACAGTATAATGGATCTGTTGTAATCACAGTAAATGTGAGAACAAATTTTAATGTTATTTGTTTACTAATGCAAAAACACAATGATGCTCGAAAGCAGTATTCTTGCGAGCTAGAATCCGTTACTCATATTGGACATGTAGTGCCTCTGAATTCTAAAGAGAATAATTCCAAAGGAAGATAATCTTCAGGATGAGAAAGAAAAGCAGATTAGAAACTTCAGAAATTTAGAGGTCTTTATCCAGAGGAAACCATTCCTGAAAATTTCAACCACTAATTTGTTTACTGAGCCCACAGTTTGAGTGTGTCTTATAAAAAGGCAGCTAATCTTAACTTAAAAGACTTAAATGAAGGAAAGATCACGAGAAGCCTCTGCAAATTGTTTTGCAGTTTAATTACATTTTACTGTTGAAGATGTCTACCAAATTTTCACTCCTAATTTACTAAGCTTCTAATTCCAGCCACTGGGTCTTCATTCTCCTTATAAATGTAAGATTAAAGAGCCTTCTATTACCAAAAAAACCTTTCTTCATGTAGGCAGCTGCAGACTACAAACAATTCACCTCTTACCCTTCTTTTTGTTTAGTTAAATGGAATAACTTTTTCAATCTTTCACAGTTAAGACATGTTTTTCAACCTAACATTATTCTTTGAGCTCTTTTCCAAATCATTTCTCAGCTGCTGACAACCCTTTTACACTCTAAAACTGTGCAAAGAATTTCAATAAAATCTTTTTAATATTGTGGATATCATCACCTACCTCACACCTACTTGCTCTCTCATTTTTATAAAAATGAAGATTTTTTTGGCCACAGAATCATGTTGTGACCTCAGGTTCAGATGCCCAATGGCTTCCAACTAGAACAGATGAAGGTTCTTTTGAAATTCATTGATATTTTTATTTGGACAGAGATGTTTTTGCGTTTTACTTTAAACTTTCAGAAAGTACCATTTAAAAAAAAAAAAAAAAATATATATATATATATACATACACATATATGTATATCAAAATTTTAAGGCATGGAAAAAATGAATTGTTGTTATGCATGTATTATCAAAAGAAAAAAAACATTCCTTAGCTGAATAGGCAATAATCTTATTGTAATATTTTTATTAATTATCAAAATTTGCTCAAACAATTAGAAAGCTCATCAAATGGTTATAAATAGTTCCTTACTAGACACAATATTTATTTGTGTAATATTAAGGTTAAAACTGGGAGGTTTATCTGAATTTCTTATATACACAGCTCATAAAATACTCTGTGTTTCCTCAGTTAAGCACTAAGGTACATTCTGAAGAGATCTGATGAACAGAGGTGATAAACTACAAATGGTAGTGCAAGAAATCAACCTATAATTTTAAATATATTTTTGATATCTAGAATATATCCACCTAGACTGAAAGCATTCCTTATTTTCCAAGAGAGTAAACAAAACAAAAGCAAAGCAGACGTTCTCAGATTTTCTCTTATAATATTTTTATCCCCCATATTCTGGTGCCAAAGTAGCAAGAGATACTACTTAGACTGGTTACTCACAGCAGGGTTAAAGCAGAATTTTGATGACTTATGCTACAGAATGACATGTTAATGGAGAATTAAAGTTTGAGTCATTGGCAGAATTGTTTTTGTTCCAATGACAGTGGTTTTGAAGATGATTTTTACAAATACCAGTATCAGGGGGAAAAATGACCAAAACAATCTAAACAACAGCAACAAACAAACAAACAAACAAAAAGTCCATCGTTCTTCTACTGCAATGATTGTCCATTTTCCAGAGCGCTAGACTGAATCTTTCCAAAGTATCATTTAGGGGTTTTCTTCCTCTATCATACCTTTCCCTAATTCCAACTTTTCACTCTGCTGTACATGTGTCTTATGGGGATGGACAAAGGCCAGCGGATAAACCTGTTACTGATTTGTATCCTATAAGTTAGTCTCCCTCTGTTAAACCTTTACCTTTATCAACAACTGGTAAAGAGAGTCATCTCCGTTATTTTCCTTTGGATTCATTATGGACACGCATTCAAATGACCCACAGTATGAGAGCCACCACAATTATTATTCTTCCCTATTTCTACTTTCCTGTTATACAAATCCAGGAAGATCCTATAGGCTAAAGAAGTCAGACTTGCACTGTTCCATCCTATGCTGTTGTACACTGGTCCTTAGAAACCAACTCTCAGCTGTTCAGCAGCTCATATTGATTCAATGTAACTGCTGGCATCTTGTTATTCTGATATAATCTTTTATTTTAACAAATGTGAGAGAATCTGCATCACATCCAAGGGAACTATGACATTTGGTAACATTTCTTGTATTCTACTTTTAAAGAAATGACTAGAATTTATTTAAATACCACAAAAATTAGCAACATTTTTCTTTCCTTCCCTATGTATTTTGGCAAATATTTAGAAGTTATCTGCTGCTTCCTCAACAGTTTGTAGAGCTGTGTGAAACTGAATTTCTCACTTGCTGAAAGCAGTGTATTCTGTTTTCATTTGTTTGATTTCCTTCATCAGTGTTCTGCTTGTACCCTAATCTGTGAAGGATACATTATAAAAGACTCTAACCCTCAAACAAGATTGGCAAATTTCACTTTTTTTTGCATGTAAGAAATATGCAAAGCCCTGAATAGCTCATAAACATAAACGGAATCTTAGTTTTCAGTTCACGGGCTCTGAAGAGGCAAATCTGGTTGAATTCCCAAGGTCTGCACAGCTGTCCAGATACCTGTAGCTTTTGTCAGGTGACAAAATTCATACTTCTAGGTCTGAATTATGCTAAAAAGTAACCTTTTCACAAACAAATATAACATTTGCAACCCTGTGGAGCTTTAAGGAAACCCTGGTGCACCTATTTTGCAAATACTACGTGCAGTCAAAAAAAGTCTTAATTAAAAGCAATGTTCTAATGGAAAAGATTTCTGTTAAGAAATATTAAAAACTACTCAAGGAATTCCAACTACAAATATTTCCATAGATTACTTATCAAAACATCAGGGTATTCTCATCTCTTTGGTATTTCCATAGCAGTATCTGAAATTGAATGCAAATGCTGCACTGCACTGTGTTTGGAAATATCATACTTATCAGGGTCATAATAAGCTTTTGTTAGCTACCTATTTTACATGATAGCCTCATCAGCTGCTTATTATTAAGATGTCTGGAAGAAATTCTAGAAATGACTGTATTTTGCTTGATATCTTTATATGATAATTTGTTATTTTGCTGGAAATGTATCTGTTCATGTTTTCCTCAGGTCAACATTTTTAGGCCAAATTTGTAATCTCCGTATTATTAATAAATTTCAATTACAAACAAGTAAATACAATACATATTATTACTTCTTCGTAGTAATGCTAACGCTGTTATTCTTTCTCTATCCTGTTTCACATATCATCAGTGAATACCATTTATGTGAGAATGATTCCGCCTCATGCAGCAAAAATTTAGGTATTAATTATGATGAATAATAAAATTCACTCCTGTAAAAAGCAATAAGATACCTCCAGTCAGCAAAATGCTATTTAGACTGAAGATTTGCGTAGCTGTCTTTTGAACATGCAATGATTTGTTGACATTTCCTGCACAGAATATTCCCCTTCATAGAAGTACCAATATCTTTTTTCAGGAAAAAGAAAAGGAAAGCATTTGTGAGAGTTATCACAATTACCTATTTATAGTTACTATGGAAACAAAGCAGAATTAAATAAGCACCAGAGCATGTGTGATTATAGTTTTGTTCATTTGACAGTGTATTGAACCATAGGCCTGCTTTCAATCACAATTTCTTTCAAATATTAATACAATTTATTTTGATGAATATCACATTCAGGAATATCCCATTTAATGGTAATAAATGAAGTGGTAGAATGGATTTAATTTTGCTAGATTACAAACACAAACAAAGTACAGTGTAAGAAATTTAACATATCTTACAAACAAAAACAAAACAGAAAAGGTGGTGAAATAGAAAATAGTAGTGTTTTTTTGCAAGATTTCCAAATAAAAATCTTGCTTTTTGACCTCATTGTTCAGAAAAGAAATTAAAAAATAAATCTTTGTAGAGTTTTGGGGGCTGCATGGATTAACAATGTTACGAACGTGAAATTGTAATCTTCCCAAACTATGCTGGGTTTAGAATAATATTTTTTATGAATGAAATAACATAATCAGAATGCACTATCATTTCTGATCACATGGCAGACACTCATGAAATTAACTTCTTAGCTGTTAAGTAATAACATTAAAAAGTAGCATTTCTCTTAAGAAATACATATTCTCTAAAAATAGGATATACTAAAATTTACTTTCGGATTTTAAATGATTGTTTTTGCTTTCTCAGAACTTGTATTCTTTGTTTATACTATATTTCCATATAATATCATATGTCAGATTTAATTCTTTGGTCTGTAATCTGAGTTGACCATAATATTAATAATATAAATAATATTAAAAAAAAATCTGGAAATGAAGTAACAGTGTGTGCCTAGGTAATCAATGAAAAGTCATCCAATATGTCACTTTCTCTAATATCACAGTCTGTCTCTGATCCCTCTTATCTCTGTTGACAGGGTGAGTATTTCAATGATAAATTCTTGGTAAATTGTACTTCTAGAATTGTGCAGGATACCCGTGAGATTTGTACGCAACAACCTTCACTGCAGACTGCAGCAATTCTCATCTACCAGTGATATTAAGGATTAATAGTTTTAGTTTCTGCATGCAGTATATTCACTTTCAAAATTTTAGTTCTATCATTGCTTATCATGCAAAATTTTCATTCATGAAGAAGCTACCCTAGGTCATTTCAGGTTTGACTCTTGAAAGCTTTTGTGCTACATGACACCATATAATATGTTTGAATTGAAATTTTTTTTTTAATTGAAATATTTTTTGTTGAAATGAAATATTTTGCCCTACAATGTTTTCACCAACTCTTCAAGAAGGAATTTTACCTTCTAATATGTTTTTAATGTTTAGATAAACTATTTTATTCTAATTCCATCAAACTATGTCAAACATAGTCATGAATATCGTAAAAGTTTAATTTTGTTTTGACTATTTCTTCCTGTCTCAACAATGTGTAGATGCTTTATTACAGTGAAAGACTGAGAGTTCATATTTACAAAAAGTTAGAGCTTTTCTGTTGTTCCTTCTCCCCTCTTCTTCCCCAGAACAAAAGAAAATAACAAAAAATCCATATATAACTCTTGGGCAAGTTAAACCCACAGAGAAACAGAAAGCCTGAAATTAAAAAAAAAAAAAAAAGCCAAAACCAATCAACCATAAGCAGCTGCTACCTATTGTAAATATTAGCTTAAGTCCTTGAATATGTCATTAACCTGAGATGGAACATGACCTATGTACAAAGAAAGAACATCTTAACATCAGCCCACAAAACAACTGCAGTTTGGACTTCAGTGGACTGAAAACATAATAATTTCTGACTTTTCAATTACATCTGTTTTTTGCACTCAATAACTTTAATGTCAAAATTGTAAAATTATGTTATAGTTTAAGCTGAACATTGACAAAGGGCCTGGGGAGGGAGATGGCAGATGCTTCCAGGGGTACAACTTGGAAAAATATTACCTTATGAGCTAATGTAGAACACACAGTAAAAGTATTACCAGTTACTCACAAATCCAGTATTCCTTGCACAGTGTATTCCCTACCACTGACCAGGTCCACACAATTAGTTAATCTCCTAATTTGATCTAAAAAAGTATGTCCAGTTCATGCAAAACTGGGACAGTGCCATTCTGTTTCCTTGTGCTCCAAAATAATTCTATCCTATTCATTTTGTGCACTATGCTTTTGCCAAATAGAATAAAATAATAATTAAAAAACAGCAATCGAACAAGCAAAACAAAAACAAAAACAAGAACCCACAGCATCAACTCTTTGGAAAAATGTAAATCCTTAAGCTTTTGGGATATGGCATAGCTGAAAGTATAATTTTACATATAGGATTGGTGTACCCAGACCTATCAAATCATTGAAGATGAATAAAGTGGTAGATTAAAAGAAGAGATACTTAGTGGCATCTGTGACAACAGAATGATTGAGATGTATGAAATAAATCATATTATTTCACGTTGCCCTAAGAGACAGCTAACTTTAAATAAATGATTTGGAAATCATTTAAGGAAATTGAAATATTAAAAATATATTAGAGTCGGCTTACTGCCATTCATAGGCCTGGTACAACAGCATCCCTTACATTTGGCACATTTTCAGATGTAACACACCTATTTACTGTTCTCACTACTGTTGCCATTCATGGGCACTGCTGAGGCAGTAACCTCTGGGAATTTCTATCATGAAATAGGACTTCATTGCAGCAGGCAACACCTTGCTTTGTCTCACGTAAATTGTCATCAGTTTGCTTTACTGAACCCTATTCCAGCATCTTAAGCATCTAATAGTATTTCTTCTTTTTAGTTTTTCTTACACTCTCAGAAGAGGTTGGATCTCTTCCCAGCACAGATAGAGAAGCATGAAGCACCAGGCTGCTACGTTAGTGCTTCACTGCTTCTTCCTCAAAAGATTACACTAATAAAAAGACATAGGTGAAATTTTTTAACTACATGCACAAAAGCAACAATGGAAGTCATAACGGTAGCGTTATGGCAAGAAAAAAACCAAAGCTCTTTGTTCCTAGGGTCCTACTCGTTTCCACATCCAGAAAGATTCTGACTGTAACCTATTCTATGTGCAAATGTGAATGTACTGCAAATTACAGTGATGACAGTGGCTTTCCAACTACAAGGTACTTGCATATATTAAGTTGATACTGATACAACTTTGGAAAGTGTCTTGTCTCATTTTCATTAAAAAAGGTGATAAAAAAAAACAGAGCTTAGATTTCTTTCCCTTTAGCACAGCTCCTGGTTCTAGCTCCTCAACTTGGTTTGTGATAAGGTCTGTATTTAAAGCAGTTTTTCTGTTCAGAAGGAAATTACTTCATGGATGACATCCTTGCTCAATTTCAGCAATATTCCTCTCCCTCCATTAGAGCCAGAATTTCCTAATACAAGCTCAAATTAATTTAAAAATGATTACTTTAAGAAATGCAGCTTCCAGAGGTAGAATTTGTCTTTCCAAATTCTTTCAATGATGCTGCATAATTTTGAAGCACTTTCATGTAAACCTTAGTCCAGAAAAAAAAAAAAAAAAGAGAATGAAACAGAAAAAAACCTCAATTTCCTGTGCTGATAACAAATGAAGGGGAAAAATATGAATTTAAGAATAAAATCAATATAAGTATGTACCACAGTCATTACAGCATGATAATCAAGCTGATGTCATCAGTGTGCAATGCTATTTCAGGAAAATGTCATGACTTTGTCTACGATATCTGTATACTCTGCTTTTCCAAATTTCAGTATGTTATCTTCTTTTTGAGTAGAATTGAAAATCCTGAATTTTCTCATGTTAGAACTTTGATACATCCCTGTGTGTACTTAGATAAGTTTCCAATGGGCAAATGCTTCCTGAAACTTATTCAAATTCTTCTTATTTTGATCTAGAAACATATTTGTGTTAATAGTCGACATCAATCATATCTGTGTGCAAATAAACTCTCCAACATTTTGGTAATATATCTACTTTGGAAATATTGTTAACACTTTAATAAATAAATCCTTTAATATCAGATTTTTAAAGCTTTTCTGTTTTGCCTTGTTTTGCTTTGTTTCCTTTCAAATTGGAGATGAGATGCACATAAAATTTTGAAGGACTATGATTCAATAAAAATAACTGCATCACTTAGACTCTTCCATGTCTTTTCCACATCTGGTTCACATTTTTTCTGCCATCTTTTGCCTGTAATCTCTGACACCATCATGTTTTGGTGAAATTAACTGAGTGAGTCAGTAAGAAAGAATGTGTTGCAGACTTCTGTTTATAACTCATCATCTGACTGATTTATAATATTAGAACAACTCATCAGCTATGCAAGGAAGTTTGTATTTGTTCACTGGATTCTTCATTTAAGACGTTTCTGGTTTTGTTGATAAAAATTATTATTCTTCCAAGTACTGTATCATCAAGGAAAGGAAAGAGAAATGTTTCCTCATCCTATTACAATTAAAAACAGGCTTCTGCTGCCAACAAATGTACATGTTTGCTTCTAAAGGCACAATCCTTATGAAAGAATTACAATAAATACATTTTGGTTGGTTTAAACAACAGATGGCTGACATGTTTTACACTTTCTTTTTTTTTCCAGTGATATTTTACCACCATCTGAAAATCTTGAATTGAAGCACTGCTTGCATTTTTTTGTTGATTTTGTGTTAGGAACCAATCTGGAAAGGAGTAATGACATCTCTGTGATGGGTAAATATTTTGCAGCAGTCTTCTGCATATAAAGTCTGAGACAGTAAAAGAGAATAGGTAATATGAAGGATTTGGCTTTGGTTCTGAAGCTCAGCTGGGGAGAGACTGAAGCAAAGAAAAACTATGTTGACAAGAGAAAACAGGAAATGTCAGTCTACCTCCATTCTCCTTATTGAAAAATGCAAGATGTAAATGTCCATTTCTTATTGCTATGTGAAGACCTTTGACTTTAGAAGTAACCGACATTATAAAAGCTCCTTTTTGCCTCTCAGAAATTTAGAAAGCAGAATGTGATGGAAAGTGGAATACAGATAGAAAAACTTGAACAAAACAGGAATGTTTGGTCTGACCTCAAATTTCTTATACCTGGATTCTCCAGTGAAAACATTCAGATCAGGATATGTAAAAATCTAAAACCTTTTCCTTATTAGCAAGCATTAGCAATATAAGCTTTCCTGTAAAAGGAAGGAAGTCATGCTACACTTTCATCTCATTTTTCCAGCCAGGTAGCACTGATCCCAAGTGAATTCCTAAGCAAGCAGAGGTGCCACGTGTCACCAGAAAACACGGGCAACAGTGACACACTGGGCTGGGCTGCACATGCAGGCAGAAGGCACACTGCCATCTTCATGTCCTCCTACAACATCTTCCTCTTGACACCTCCCACCTTCTCCTTCCTCTCGACACCACACTCAAAATGCCATACATGCTCCTCCAGGCTTAAAACTATCTCTGCCCCAGGTAATTCAGCCAGATCCTGGAGAAACTTGCATTGAGCAGACCATCAGCAAGAGCAGAATAGATTACTTTATATCATAGTTAGCTAAATATTCTTGGCAAGCAAAATTTCAGCAAAATCTTGTTTTTCAAAAAGCTGAAAGGCTGCCCAGAGATTTTCAGCTGATGGAGCATGAACTGTTAAATAAAGAATTGTGAAATGTGAGATAGAGATGATATAAAATACAGACACCAGTGTACCCACATTCTCGCCCCATATGCTCATTCAGCATAATTCTGAGCCTTGAAAATGCTCAAAGGTTTTGTTTTACCTTGTAACATGCCATTTCAAAAAGAAAAAAAAAAAAAGAAAAAAAAGAAAACACCTTAAAAGTTGACACAAAACAGAACTGAGACTACTCATCTTTTGGACAACTGTAGTTTAAGGTAGGCATCTGAAAAGAAAAACATCAGACTTTTTTGTTCAGCTTTCAAAAATTCTTTAGTGGTTTGCCTGTAATGATATTAAGAGAAGTATTTGTGCTCAATTATGTCAGCCCTTAAAATTGCAGTTTGAGAGGAGAGCTTAATTATCTTATTTTCTTATGGTAAACAATGAAGACAAAAACATCCAAGAAGTACTTTTCTGTAAATGAAAATTAACAGAAGATTGTGTTAAATTGGAAAAGTGTGTAAGGAGTTAGGGTGAAATAATACTGCACTTGAACACAGTGACATGTAGCTGCTTTCTGTTCTTTTTTCCCTCTTCATTGAGCAGTGTTCCTTATCAAAGATACACGATGTTATCTGAGCTGAAGAACAAACTGGAAAAGAGCTACATATATATCATACGATGTATGAGTTGTCAGCCTCGGGGGAAGGAAACAAGAAGATCGACGTACTGCAAAGTGCTTCAGTATCAAAAATATCCATATTGATTAAATGAAAAGATATGCTTGTAGTAACTATGGTAAGTAATCTGAATTTACATCTCAGTCAGCACAGGAAGAACTATATTGGATTTGAACTGCTCGTTTTTCCACTGCTCTTAGATGCACAGTGACATTTTGTAATGAAAACCAATTGGTTCTGAGGACACTGGATAAAGGAAAGTATACAGTAGAGTCAATACAGTGCATCAATGTCTGAGAGGCACAATTTTTTTGCAGAAGTGAGGGGAAAAAAAAAAAAGTCCTCATAAAAGCAGAAGTGAAAGCCTCTTCTTCACTCTTGTTCATTTTGCAGGATTTCTGTAAAGCCTAACTATTACAAGAGCTAGAAACCTGGCAGGAAGCAAGGTCGAGTTTCTACTGCCAGCCATAGCCAGAAGCAGAAAGGAAAAACATCTGTTTCATTCTCCCATCTGCTTCCTTCCCCAGGGTTTTTGAGGAAGAAGTCAGCTGCATACGTAGGAAAGGTAAAGAAAGGAACTGCCCAATGGGACAAAGAGACAAAGGCCTTTTACATAGATTTTAGGAATCAGGGCAAAATCTTGACTGCTCTATGCATGTATGTCGTAATGCAGATCTATACTTTTTTTTTTTTTTTTTTTTGGTCAGTGAGAATTCATGGTAGTTCCTAATGCTTATATCAGCAGCAAGGACTCATTCTGCATTAGGTTGGGGATTGTGTTAATTTCTGATAAGGATGCTGGCATGCCTTCTTTCTTGTCAGAAATTAAAAAAATGAAACTGTAATGGATTTGGAAGGCATTTAGAGGTACAGCATGAGTGCGACCGGGAGGAGTGGGAAGCCAAGACTGTATACCTAAATGATGACTTCAACTTTGCTTAAAAGGAGTAAAACAAAAAAGTCTGTGTTCTTATCAGATACACTGTACCTGCGTGAAGCAATCATTGTAATGATTGAGGAATAAAACTGACTGGGATGCAGCCTCTCACTTTCTATGGATAAGAAACAGCCACCCAGAAGCAGCCCTGTCCTTAAGGACACCAGCTGCTTCCCAAAAAAGAGATGGAGTTAGCAAGCCTTCAAAGATAAGTATGTGCCAGGACCTGAGTTTGATATCTCTGTGCATATGATGAACTGCATACAAAAACTGGCTTTTAATTAGCTGTTAGATTTGCAACTTATTCCGCTTTCCCAAAGCAAAGCACCATTTGCCCATATATTTTAGAACAAAATCTTCAGCTTTTCTTTTTCACCCTGACTTTTCCTTAGGTCATATGAAAGGAGGATATAAGAAAAAGCGAGAGGCAGCATTCTGAAGACAGTACTTATTTCATATTTCATAAACTATTAAGTTAAAACATGAGTGCATTAGGTGTACAGTTTTCTTAATACTCAACACAGAGAACAGATTTTGCAGACAGCTGAAAGCATGTCTGCTGGTACCTCTCACCTGATATCCTTCTGCTCAACTCTGGGAAAACACATATTGCCTTGCAGAATGTCGCCTTTCAGGTACATCCCTGGGGTGTATTTGGCCTCATCACCATAAATCCAAACTTCTACCTCTGGTGTCAGCATGCAGAATTTGTGCATGAAACTGAGATAGAACGTGTCATTTACAAAGCATTTTCCTTTCTTCTCATTCAAGCTCACAACTGCCCCTATTCTGTCCCTCATAAAAAGGCACTGAATAGAAATTCATAATGCAAATTCATAATGCAAATGATCTCCACTGAGATAATAACAGGGAAACCTGTTCCTTAGCCATTTATTCATTCTCAGCTGCCATTCTTTTAAGTGTTTGTTTTAAAGTGTGGGAAATAAGGGAGAATTTTTTAAGATTAAGTGGCTGAGATAAAAATGTACAAATTAAAAAGACTTAAAAATTAGATACAATATAACAATTAGTAGCCATAATGGATATCAAGTGAAGGAATATTTTGATTTAGGATTTTACAAATGAACTAAATTTAGTATACAGAAGTTACTGAAATGATTAATAATAGCACACAACTGGTATCATAATTGTTTTAGAAATTATAAGAGGCACTATGCAAAGTTCTTTAATGTGAATGACATCATTTGCATGTGTGCTGTTGTTAATTAATTTGATGCTTTGTGCAGGCAGAATGGTGGCACACCAGAAGAGTATATTTATTGCACTGGTAGTAAGAAATGTAATAAAATATATTCTTCTATATTTGGTGATGCTGGAAGCCTTGGTAACTTTGTTGAACAATGAATGCTGCCATTGCCCTTTCCTGACAACAGAGAAGAGCAATGCATTCTCTGTAGTGACTGACTTTAAATGGTGACAAGAGCCATTTATGTAGTTAGAAGAAAATAACCCACAGCACTTACTGCAAATGACATCAAGCGAACAAATATTAGGAACAATGAACAGATACAGGCTGTTGAAATTCATATAAATAATATCCTCATGTTCCTCAAATAACTAAGAATGAAATACAGAAAGTTCAATTACACAAAAAAGATCCTTAAAAGCCTTTTGTTCTTGGGAAGAATTACATTGCCAGTAGGACGCAGTAGGGTTGGTATATTCAAGACATCCCTGCAGATGTAGGCTACGTACGAAGAACCATTTGAAAACCTCAAGGAGATGCACAAAAGCCTCATGCTGTCATTCAACTCTTTTCAAACTATTTTCAGTTTGGCAGAAAGCATGTTAACATTAAATTAAACATACATGCTTACTATTACTTTGAATAAGGAGTTCACTGTTATTGCATTTAATATTTTAATAAATTTCACGCAGTAAATGATGGAAAGAACACTACAGCAAGTTCATTGTTGTTAATTACTCCTGTTATAAGTTATGTTAGTGACATTGCTCGGCTGCCTGGCAGCAGGTAATATGCCATTTCTGAATTCACATGTTAATAACTGTGGGTGATAATTTAAAAAAATGTTGATAGCAGAGATCATAATTACTGCTATTAACATTACACTTTAAAAACAACTGAGAACTAAGTTATATCTGTTAAAAGACAAAAAAGACAAAAAAAAAAAAGAAATCCAGATGATCCAGATGATTATTACATGCATAATGAATACACAATAAAAACTCATACGGAAGACAAAGCAATGAAGAACAAATAAGAGTATTTCCATTTGTCTCACAATTATGTGGAATGAGGTCTGAGTACTGTAGTAAAGATTTTAATTAGCCCGTGCTGCATACAAAATGAGGATGAGAGGCAGCTGCCTTTTCCATAAATTCTGCTTTTCTGTTTGATTTGCTAATTCTCTAAGCTCATGAGTAGGCATGAACAAAATTTCTGTAACTGTGAAATATTTTGTTAATTCATCTTCAACAAAAAGAATAGTTAGATTATAAAAGTATGTATTTATTTTATAATCAGAATATTAACATGTTTACAGAGCTACATTAATTTGTTTAATTGTTTTGATGTTTTTCCAATCTAGTTTTAAGAAATGCAAACAGAATTTATTAAAATTATCACACTTGAATACAATGATATCATTTCCTGCTTCATTTGATTTAAAAAAAAAAAAAAAAAAAAAAAAAAAAAAAAAAAAAAGCAGCTTTTAACTGTCAGTAAACCTATTACTTAAACTTATTTACATCTTAGAAACCCCAAGTTTTTAATCATGGTCAACTACAGACACAGTCACCTGCACCAGTTGACAAACAGTAAGGTTTGCTAAAAAGAGTCACCATATATGATGAGAAGTGTTATTTTCCTCATGAATTGGCTGCAAGAAAACTTCCAGCAGTAACAGCAACTGCTTTTGGTTCTAAGACAATTGAATTCTAAGAGAATAATTTCCATCAATCAAATAATTAACATGGTAATTAATTCTTGGTCATGGGGTGAATTAATCTTAGGTGCTTGGAAGATTTTATTTTTTCAATAGCTTTTTCTAGCTAAGGTGAACTTTTCTATTTTTGTTTGCTGTGTTGTTTGTTTGTTTGTTTGTTTTTTCCTGTAGTCCATCCATATAAGCATATAAGATGTACATGCTTTCTACTAGCACCCCAATCCCACTTTGGCTCACCCCCTCACAAAAGAAGCCACCATTCTTTCTGCATCACTCTAACCTTACCTGTATACGGGATTTCCTAATTGATTCTTACTATACCAGCTATATTATTTTGACTCACATATTATTTATAATCTAAAACTTCTGCCCCAACTTGTCTCACATTTTCTCAGTTGTCTCAAGCCACACAGTGCACTATACTGCTTCTATTGGTAGGTAGATTCACCTCCATTCTACATGGACCACTGTAAACAACTACTGCATTTCACTCATCTCAGCAAGTCTTGTTCATACAGGTCTGCAGTTAGCTACGGGTCATAAAGCTATGTCAAGCCACCACATTAGATTCAATCTAAATATTTATGAATACTACTACTAAAGATATCCTGTCTGAAATGTTTTCAGAAATAGGGAGCCTAAATCAAATTTCTCTGTGTTAAATTTTGTTATTCTTACAATCTGACATCACATTCTGTTACTGTTAAAAATGTAGAGGAAGAAAATCTGTGCCTAACAGCTCCAAATGGAAGCACTTCAAGTAGAAATATATGAGAGCTGCTGTGAACACTTGCAGTACTGAAAGATCTGGTTATGGACTGATCTATGTGCAAACCAAGCCTGCTGACAGCAATGGCTTGCTTATTTATTTATTTCCTTTTTGGCTGATCACAAAAGCATTATACACATAATTGGTGAGATGAAAGGTGATGCTGTCCTTTTCTAAATACACACTGTGCATGATACAGAACTACATGGTCTAGCAAATGAATGCAAAGTGGGGTATAGCAATGTGCTTATCGGTGAAACTGAACAGTGTGCACCATGACTTCTAGCTGGGAACCAGTGCTACAATCTACAGGATCTGTAGAGACTCAGAGTGGCTGCCTACAGCCCCTGGAAACGGATGAGGGAGTTGTTGAGGGATGCTTATAGCTGTACCTCGATAAGTAAATAATGTCCAACTAAACAGAAATATAAGAATAATAAAATGCATATAATATCTCATTTGAGGACACTGATGGAATCTGGTACAGAATGACGATAGCCCCCTCAATTTGGGGATTCCAACAATGATAATTTCCTGATGGAAATCATGCAAACTATACTGGGTTTATATGATAAGGTTTTCATAGTGTTGGAGTTGCCTACGTGGCCTCTGAGCAGAGCTCAGGAGTGCACCATGTCAGAGGAAGAAGTAAAAAGGGACCCACCACTGCCAGAGCTGAGCCATGAGCAATGTTGGGTACGCTCTGGGAGAGCAGATTTAAGAGAAAACTGCTGCACTAGAACAGCTGAGAGAGAGAGTGAGAAATAAGAGGAAAGCAGACCTGTAGGCACCATGGTCAGTGCAGGAGGTGGTGCTCCAGGCACACAGCAGCAGCTCCCTGCAGCCCAGGAGAGGCTTATGGAGGAGCAGCCCATGGGCACTGTATGGAGCAGATCTCCATGTGCAGCCATGGAAAAGCCCACAGTGCAGCAGTGGATGTGGCCTGAAGGTGGCACAGCCCATGGATACCCCCATAGCAGCAGCCCAGGCCAGAGCTGCAACCCCTGGAGAGCAGCCCACAGTGGGGCAGGAGGGCTGGGAGAGCTGCTGCCCTTGGGGGATCAGTGTGGAACGGTGCCCGAAGGGTGGGCCCTGTATTACAGAGCTGTGCTGGGGCAGAGCTGGGAGAGATGCAGCCTGTGGGAAGTCCATGTGGGATCAGTCCAGTAAGGACAGCACCCACGTGGAGCATGGGCAGAGTGACCATGGAAATGTGGCAGAGATGAAGTGTTAAAGACTGACAGTAGCTCTCACTTTTTTCCTCTGTACTGTTTGGGAAGAGGTCGGTGAAGAGGAAGGTGTTTTTACTTTGCTCTTATTTCTCTCTGTTCTAGACTATTATTAATAAGCAATAAGCTATATTAATTTCCCTGTGCTAAGTTTTCTTTTCTTGTGATCTTAACTGTTGAGTGGTCTTGTCTTTGTCTCAACCCTTGAGCTCATTTCATAGAATCGCAGAATATCCTGAGAATTGGAAGTGACCTACAAGGATTATTGAGTCCAACTCCTTGCTCCATATAGGACCACCCAAAATTCACCAAATTTCTGAGACCACTGTCCGTATGCTTCCATCATATTTTCTCCCCATCTTACTTTAAGGAGGGGGAGTGATAAAAGGGCTGTAGTGGAATTTAACTATCCATTAGGGTGAATCCAACCTAAATATCAATGGCAGTGGCATAAGTCTTTTATTAGTTTTACCTTACTATTAGCATTATCTGACTTAATGGGCTTCTAAAAGCCATGTTTTTTTTGGAAGACTTTATTTATCTCAGCTTTTCCTTTAGATTCTTTCAGTTTGGTAAAATTAAAAACCCTTGGGAGTGGGCAAAAATGGCAAAGCAAATAATTAATTTTTCCTGACTTCATTTCCATTGTTCTCTGCTATCAAATAACAAATAGCACCAAGGCATGTATCAGCAGTATGCTATCAAGCTTCATAGAGGTTTCAAATGAAATGGAAAAGAAAATCAGAGTAAATGCTACTAGTAAACTTTCTGTAACAAACATGATAGAACATCCCAAAAAGTGCTGTTTTCATGTTATCTTCCGCCAAGATTGAAAGGGATCATTAGAATGGAAGTATATATAACCCAGCATGTAAAGGACAGTTAGAAACCTCTGCAAACAGTGCATAATAAATCAGTGAACAAAATCCATGAAGACTCCACTGCTACAATTATTTTTTTTTAAACCCTACCACTACTGTGACAGATGTATCTGGGTGGTCTATCTTGTAAAAAAAAGAGGAAAAGAAAAAAGAGAAAAGGTTTTTCCCAGCAGCTGAATCTCCTCATTATTTCAGAACTCAGATTTGAGGCTGGAAGAAGCAGCAGTAGGGTTATTATCCTCTCTGAGAGTCAGTCTCCTGTGACAAGTTTTTGACAAACTATAACAGGATAACAAGGTATGCAGGGCTGACACAGGAGGATGATAATACACTTGAGATTGACTTTTGAGTAATTATGTGATCCCAATTAAATTATTCTAGTTAAGAATGTCTTAAAAGGGAGGTCAAAACTTGGCATTCATTGTCCATCTTCCTCTAAGAGTTGAAGTCCTGCTTTGTACACGGCATAACTGCCATGAAAGTTGTGGTTACAGCCTCGCTGTCAGCCTTCATTACTGAGCTTCCTTCCCCAAATACACAGCTTATGTTGCTCCCCAGATTTCTTGCATTCAAATTCATGAAATTATGAAAATAAATGCCAGTTAAGACATGCATTAAGGTACTGTCACTCCGGAGTTAACTTCAATTCTAATTAAGCACTTGAAGTATCTCTAGAAAAAAAAGGTTACTTTTTAAGCTTGATCTTTCAATAATTTATCAATCTGGACTCTAAACAGCCAAATACACCTTCTGATCTTAATTAGAATGAGAATGAGAAAAGATATCCTTTGGTTAAAAAAGGAATTACTTTGCTAACTTCTCCTCAGAAGAGTTTTTACCTAGTATATGAAAGAAATAATCTTTCAAAGATCTTTCCTCTGCAGATGGACAGCTCTAGTGCAGCTACATTACACACTGAAGCAAGGAATCACCTCAGTAGGGAGGCAAATTCCTGCCAGCCAGAGCTGCCTGGTGCCATTGCCTTCTCCGTGGCAGCAGTTCTGATGTGGCAGGGGGGAAGCCAGGAGTATCCCTCCCCACTCGGGAGAGCAGCTCACCTATTGGCTGCATTCCAGACAACAAATCTAGCCATGGTCTCCATTTGGAAGAAAGCTCTTGTCAGAAAGAATGGCAATCTAGATGGAGTGCCTGGCCAGAAATGCATCTGTTCAGGTATCTGGCTGCCAGAAGTGCTTAAGCCTGTTGTTGCCCCCACTGGATGGTGGTAGAAAAACCACTTATATGAAGAGGGGGATGATCTGCTGAGCTTGATGGCAGAACTCAAGGAGGAAGTGGAGAGAATCAGGAGCATCAAGGTGTGAGCAAGGGGCAGACTGGTAGAGCAACTCCCTGCCCTACAAGAAAGGCAACAGAGGGATGCACTCTAAACACTGGTGGAACCCCTGCCCTGTGTCCATCAGAGGAAGAGGACCTAAGAGATGGGGAGGAATGGAAACAGGTCCCTGTTCAGCATTGCTGCAAAATCCCATCCCTATCTACCTCACCTTCACAGGTGCCCCTAACATAATAGGTTGGAGGCTCTGGAGCTTGAGGAAGAGTTGAGGATGCAGTGTAAGGTCCAACTAGGCAGTTGTCTAAGGCAAGGAGGTCAATCACAAGCCTCAAGACTGCCTCTGCCATAAAGGAAAGAAGGGTAATTGTTGTAGGTGACTCCCTTCTGAGGGGAACTGAGGGCCCCATATATCAGCATGTCACAGCCTATATGGAAGTATACTGCCTCCCTAGGGCCTGGGTCAGGGACATTACTAGGAAATACCATAGTTCACTCCTCTGATTATTATCCCTTACTGATAGCTCAGGCCAGCAGCAGTGAAATTTCTGAGAGAAGCCTGAGCACAATCAAAAAGGACTTCTGGAGACTGGGGAGGTTAGTGGACCAAGTGAGAGTACAGGTAGTGTTTTATTCTGTCCTTTCAGTGGCAGGGAGGGATACTGAGAAGACCAGACTTGATATATGCTGATGAAGTACACCAGAGTCATAGGAGGAAAATAATTATGTCCCAGAAACTGTGTGGGCTCATTGACGAGGATTTAAACTAGGTTTGAAGGGAGATGGGGTGACAGTGAGCTTGTCCATGACAAGGAATGGGATAGTATAGCTAAGTTAGAGGGACAAGGTGCTAGCGGGGGCCCTTGACATGCTGCATATGATGATGTTAAAGGGAGACTAAAGGTAAATAGTTCAAAGGAATTAAAGAGCTATCCTCCAGGAAGGTTACAAGACCAGTTGCCCAGCTGGAGTGCCTCTACACCAATACATGCAGCTTGGGAAACAAACAGGAGGAGTTGGAAGCCACCATGCTACTGTAAAACCACAATGTAGTTGCCATCATCAAAACCTGGTGGGATCATTCCCATGACTGGAATGTGGCTACTGATGGCCACAAGCTGTTCAGAAGGACGAACAAGGAAGGAGGGAACAAGGCATTGTCCACTACATCAAGGGAGGAATAGAATTTGAAGAACTGTCCCTGAAGAATGGCCATGAGCAAGTCAAAAGTATATGAGTGAAAGTTAGGGTCTGAGGCAACAAAGGGAGCCTTGTGATTGGGGTCTACTACAGGCCACTTGATCAAGCAAAGCCTGTTGATGAAGACTTCTTCCTCCAGCTAGAGGAGACTGGAGGCTTTTGTCCTGCTGGGGGACTTCAACCACCCTGACATCTGCTGGAAAAGTAGCATGGCAAGTTGCTTGAGATTCAGGAGGCTCCTGGAATGTATCAAGGATAACTTCCTGAGCCAGGTAATAGACAGCCTTATGAGGGGGATGCAGTGCTGGACTTGTGTGCTCACCAACACAAGTGCACTGACTGGCTATATCAAGACTGGCAGCTGCCTGGGATGTAGTGACCATGCGGTGATGGAATTCAAGTGGAAGGTCTTGCACCTTGGTCATAGCAACCCCCAAAATCAGTACAAGCTGGGGAATGTAAGGTTGAAACACGGCCCTGCCAAAAAGGACCTGGAGGTACTGGTAGATGGCAAGCTGGACGTGAGCTAGCAGTGTTCCCTCACAGCTCAGAAAGCCAACCATATTCTAGGCTGCATTCAAAGAAGCATGGCCAGCAGGTCAAGGGAGGTGGTCCTGCCCCTCTGCTCTGTTCTCATGAAGCCTCACCTGGAGTACTGTGTCCAGATGTGGAATTCTCAGTACAGGAGAGACATGGACCTGTTAGAGTGCATCGGAGGAGGGACACAAAAGTGATCCAAAGGATGGAACACCTTTTCTATAAGGATAGGCTGAAAGAACTGGGGCTGTTTAAACTGAAGAAGAGAAGGTTCTGGGAAGACTTTATAGCAGCCTTTCAGTATCTAAAAGGGAACTATAAGAAAGAAGGGGACAGACTAATTATCAGGATCTGTTGTAATAGGACAAGGTGAAATGGCTTCAAACTAAAAGAGAGGTGATTTAGTTTGGGCATAAGGAAGGAGTTTTATACAATAAAAGTGGTGAAGCACTGAGGGTGCCCAGAGAAGGTGGATGCCCCATCCCTGAAGACACTCAAGGTCAGGCTGGATGGGGCTTTGAGCAAGAGGTGATATATAATGTAGCTGGAGGTGTCCCTGTTCATTGCAGGGGAGTTGGACTAGATGGCTTTTAATGGTCCTTTCCAACTCAAAAGATTCTCTGATTCCATGAAAGAAGCACATTTCATCACGCAGGCATTCTTAATTACTTTTCTGCACAAAATACATAGATTATTTGTCCAAAAGGACTGCAAATGAAAGTACACTAGCTGTTTCATTTATTTTAAATGGAAGCATTAGCATTCAAAGTATCAGGGGATCTTTGACTCTCTTTTTACTGAGACAGTAGATCGTTTGAGTATATGAATAGCTGCTATGTGATTATTTTTATCAGTGAAAAGTAACTAATTCAGACCTACAAAAAATATAGGCCAGAGGTGGTCAGTTAATTTTTTTAGTAATTAACTGTACCTCCCATGGTTCTATCCTTGTATTTAGCATCAGGTATATATATATATAGCTTGTCATTCAAGTAGAAGAAATAGGTCTTTTAAACTGCAATGCATTTTCGGATCAGATGTCAGAGAATTCAAATGGCTCCCAGCTATTCACTAGCAGACTGGATTCAACCCCCATTATGCATACATTGTCAAACTGATTAAGGCTCACAATCGTTTTTTCATTTAAACAATGTCTTTCAATAATTTGAATTCAATATATCAAAAACTTCAGTATCCTGCCAATATAAATGACTTTGAATAATGTTTAGAGTTAAAAAAACCCTCAAACCACATCCAGACTAACAGGAGAGAAGAAATATGGAAAGATTACTGATAAAAATCTATAAGGGAAAAGCAGGAAGTATTGATTAAAATTTGCATTAAATCAGAACTTCATGAAGCTTGATGTTGATTCCTTCTCAAACACAAAATGTTGCAAAATTATTTGCATATTACAAAAGCCTACCAGAAAACAATACCTTCTTTATTGGCTGAGATTGCTAATGTTGTCTTCTGGGAAGGAAGGCATGCTGAACCATTTTGTGAGTAATATTGTAAAGTTGACTATTTAAAAATACTACCTTCATATAAAATAGATCTCAACAATATCTTTTGTGTAAACATATGTATACATAGACTTATACAATAAAACATATGGCAATGAGCTCTACTGTTTAAGCAATAGCTATCTATAAAGGATCACACTTTGTAAAAGGCTTTCATAGTCCCAAATATCCCATTAGACCAAGCAAAATAATCACAGCAGTGTTTAAGCAAAAGCTTTTCTGAACACCCATATCCAGAAAAAGGCTGCACAACTGGAAGATTATCTGAGATATAATAATATCTGAGATATAGAGACATAGAGAGAAAGGGCTCCAAGACTGAGTATGGCTCATTACCACCCCCGAAAACGAATTGCCATTATTAATTTTACAATTTCTGTACGAGTTGAAATCCACAAATGAAGCCAATGCATCATCTAACTTCAAAGCTGTTAACAGCTGGAACACCAAGTTTGGTAAGCTATTGCTGTTTACTTTAATAATTTTTCAGTTCTATTAAAATAAATACAACGCATCCTTTTGGGAGCATGTGGGCAGCTGGAATTTTGTGATGGAAAATGTATGGCATAACATTTGAGTAGATAGATTGGCCTTTCCCCAAGAGAAAATTATAGATTTTTCAACCAATCACAATGTAACACATAGTTTGCCAGGCTTAAAGTGCTTAGCCATATTCTTGGCAAGAGGTGATATATAATCATCTGTCAATTACACTACTGCTGTGTGAGAGAAAAAGAATTCATTCTGTCTGCATTAAAATCTGAGCTCCTTAATCCAGGCCTTGGTATTTTTGTTCTAGAGGAGTACATTCTTCTGTGCAACATAAAATACAGACTTTAAGCTATCCAGATTATTCCTACGATGCACTACCTGGAAGAAAAATAAAATGTGAAGGGAATACTATTTCACACCCGGTTACAGTAAAGCAAACTGTGAGAAGTATACTTTGAATTTTCGGTCAATAGAAAAATACATCATGTTCAACATTTTAGTCTTAGCCTGGCCTAAATAAGGAAATAAAAATGATCCAAAATTTATGGGAATAAGCTGTTGTTCACACTACTGTTAAACACACAACAGAAATTTTTGTGCTACAACAGTAAAACACATTTACGCCAGAAAAGTAGCCTAGATCCTCTTAAAATTAAATAGTCTTTCTCTGATGTACTTTATGCCCCTTGGTAGTTATAGAAAGCATTGCGTTTTTCTGATTTTGTACTTAAATATGGTAAGCATTCTTATGTACTCATCTCTAATAAGCTAAACTTTTTTTTTAATATACTTTATGCTTAATATTCTAGCAGTTAAAGAGCTTCTAATTCAGGCATATTGGGTGCGTGCTAAACTTCTGATACAACTTTTTGCAATGAAAAGTATTAATGTGTCCTCAATATAATGTCATTAATGAATTGTGAACTCTCTTGAGCCTCCCTTTTTGAAGATTTAGATTGTCTCTTCTAATATAACATAGCAATCCTTGGAGTTTTAAATTTGGTTTCTTTAAGCTTGTTGTCTCTTTTGTGATGTCTTCTCTCTTTTTTTCCTTGAGAATCATAAGCTCTCTGGAGCCCATAGTCTTAGTCAACTAATGTATTTCAATGATGAGAATCAAAGTGAAAAGGGCTTCTTGTCTCTTCTTTCTACCATAAAAGAGCAACAGCTTCAAGAACTGACATGGACTTTGTGCCTTGTTGCATTCTTCACTTGCTGGCTGCCAGAGCTTATCCATTTTTCTCTCACTATCAAATAGTCCATTTCTTTAATTGCTCGGAACATCAGATTATAACAGAATGGTTTGGGCTTTTATGGAGCTTTAAGATCATGTAGATTTCAGTAGATCAGGTTATTCAGAGCCCTGTCTGCCTTGGCCTTGAACACTTCCAGGGATGGGGCATCTGCAGTTCCTCTGAGTAACCTAATCCACTGCCTCACCACCTTCACAGTGAGAGATTTCTTCCTAATATCTAAACCAAATCTACCCTCTTTTAGCTTAAAATTGTTACTCATTATTCTAACACTACACTCCCTGATAAAGAATGCCTCCTCATATTTCTTTCAGGCCTCCTGTGATACTAGAAGGACTCTATAATGTCTCTGTGGGGCTGTTTCTTCTCTAGTCTGAAAAGCCTCAACTCACTCTGCCTTTCTTGTTGCTCTTGATGTTCCTGGGAAGGTTAAATTTTATCAGGCTTTTTATTTTCTAGAATACTATTCTATATAAGGCTGAGTTCCTCTGATAATTTACATATTGTATGAAGTAGAACCTCTCACTTTCAATGTTTTGTATTTGAATTCCTTTTGGCTTTATGTTACTGAAAAGGGTTAATAGAATTTAGTCTATTTCATTCATTATTTCATATATGACATCATGTAAGATTTTGCTTTTCTTCCCACTGCAAATAGGATTAGAATGCATAATCTCATAAAACAAAAGCTTTTGCTGCTCCTGCCTCCAGATATCTCTTTGCAGCATTTTCTTGCAATTTTCAATGTTGTTTATTTGTGAGATTAATTAAATTCAAACATACTTTTAAGCAAAACTTGTCGTATTTTAACTGTTCATCCTATCAGTTGCACAATATTTCTTAGTGCTATTTTAAGATGTTTGTTGGTGTGGGAGGGATATAAGATAAAAGTTTTGTGACATTTGTTTAACTGACCAGTTTGTAAGTCTAAATCCCATCACAAATTTGGTGAGATTTAAGTATTATTGAAATTGTGGCCTCAGATATTCCTCTCCTTTGAAGCACTCAAAGGAAGAAACAAACACTTTTTATTTGCCTCTTTCTTTAACCTGTTTAAAAGGTCTCTTTCTAATGGCACTTTGGTTTAATCTTTCCAAGATAGTGTATCGCTGATCCTTTCACCTGAATCTTATTTCTCACTCCCTAGCTCCCTAGCTCAAAAAGAGCATCTCATTGGACTCAGCTAAATTCTCACACCATGCAGGACTACTTACCACAGAGGACCTGCAGGATGCTCAGCTGTACTCAGTCACACATATGTGCAATTTCCAGACTCCGTGTATGAAAGTTGCTCTGAAAGTAATGCATCCTGTTTTATGACGCTGGCCTACAAAGTCAGATTTTGTGGATGTTGGTCATATGGCAGTAGAGGTTGAACCTTACCGTTAGTATTCCATTACATGTTATTAATTTGTGACAGTTGGCAGCAGGGGGCAGTCTGACACAGTGGCTCTGATACAGAAGGGTGATGCAGCAAAGGTATGTCATAGAATTCCTCCATGCGGAAAAAATTGCACCCATTGACATTCATTGACCCTAGCTGAATATTTATGGAGACCAACCAGTAGATATGAGCACAGTGAGATGGTGGGCAGTGCTTTTCTGCAGCACTGACAGCAACAGTGGGTCACCTTCACTGGTACAGATTTTTGCAATTGCAGCATGCAGGCCCTTGTTCATTGCTGGTGAAAATGCATAGCTAGTGATGGTAACTATGTTGAAAAAAATAGTGTTTTGCAGCTGCGAATATGCTCTATCAAATGGTGTTATTGTCCTCTTTATTGTAGTTTCCATGGAAATAAATAGGAGGCATCATTTTTGGAGCAACTGACATAGTATCTGTGCACAAACAATGCACCAGTGAGACTGGCGATAGCTCAGTATTCACTGCATCTGGTTCTACTTTTATGTTGGCCATTAAGATTTGGGAGACCTTGCACAGTTCCAGAAAACTGATTCCTACTCTTTATTAATACAATTTAAATCTGTTCTATGTAGCTGCCTACATCCAAAGAATAAATAGTAAATGATATAAAATAGGCAACACTAAAATATCAATAAAAAGAACGTAAATAATATATTAAACAATCCATCTTTTCACAGACATGAATATAAAAATGCACAACGTACACTAAAAATCTTGGTTTTGTCTACAAGTAAAACCCCCATGAATTCTGCAGCTCAGATTGCTGCATAATTGTCTGTATGTATTTACCCTATGCACTTAGTTAAAATATAATAAAAGCAATCATTATTTGGCTTTAACTAAGTCCCAAAAGCTGTTTATTGTTTCGTATTCTGTCATCTCTAATTTTATCCTTCAATTAATCCTCTGCCATAGTTATATGAGAAAAATATTTGTATGAAGTCATCTTTGTATAATTCATTTCATTTTCCAAGCTGAAACAGACCATCTGCGTGAACATGCTGAGAAAATGAAAGGAAAACTTCACATATTTAATTTTACAAATCAGAATTATTCATACGATTAAGCTTTTTTGAGTTTAAATAACAAGCTGATTTGACATGCCCCTGATCAATTTGCATAACTGTTATCTGAGTAAAGTAACTGAGATACAGGCTATCTGACCGTACAAGGAATTGAATACAGGAAGACACTCTGTAGGGGCCGAGGGAGAGAGAGGACCCTCCACACTTTCTCATGTTGAAGGATTTTTTTTCCCAAGGTGTGTGGTTGCCAGGAAACAGTAAATACAACTGAAGAAATGAATTCCTTTTGACGTGAATCCCACAGGCGGTGTGAGGGAGCAGAATACCATGCAGTGACTAAGCTGAGGATCAGTTCCAGAAATCCAGATTTGTTCAGGTGATTACTGAGCAAGCTACACATAGCAATTTATTTTCACATCCTTTCCTACCCTGTGTTCATCCCCTGCAAGAAAGGAAGACAAGTACAGAGCCAGCAGCCCCAAGGGGTTTGAGGACAGCTTTGCCAGGGTGCTGCCTGAGACCAAGTAAGCATTTCATCTGCTCTCCATTTGCAGGGAGCCTGGGGAAAAGAAGCTGGTGCCTGGATGTTTCCTGCATCCCCAGCTGCACTTACACTTCTCTCAGTGCTGTCCATCCAACTCTGCTCTTACCTCCTTTCTCCCCTAGAGACACTGAGTTAACATCACATTTGCTTCCAGTTCTGCTTACACAACATTCATTTGCTATGCATGCAATTCATCCCGACTGAAAGCTGTTGGATGCAAAGCCTGTATCCTCCCTGCTATATTTTTTTTTGTCTGGTACAATCAAGCACTATTCTTATTTGTTTCTATGCCTTATTGCTTCAACAAACATAAATATTAACAGTTTGTGCAAATGATCTCTGATTAACTGTTTCTGGTGTGAGATCATCAGTTCTTTTGGGTTTTCCCTTTGCATAAGAGGTCTGTAATCTTATCGCAATATTAAATCATTAAAACGATTCAGAAATGTTAAGGCAGAAAAACTTCAACAAGTGATGCTGAAATCTACAACTTAGAACTGCTCAGACATTTTTATGTAAAGATATTTTTCAAAAAACATCTTAATTGACAAATCTTGTAAACAAAGCTTTCAGATATTCTGCTCTGTTAATTATAAATATAATTACTTTAGAAGTTTTATGAACAACAGAATTAGAGCAATTAATTAAACTGTAACTACGGGCATATGTGGAAATGTATAAGACAACATTCAAAAATATCCCACGTTTTAAATTTATCTAGCTTTGAAGATGACGGTGAGAAATTCTTGTGTAATGATTCATATTTCTGATTTATCTTTGCTGCAACATTGTAATCATAACATTCTAGAAAAAGACTTCTGAGTTGGGTAAAGTGTTATCTATCTATCTAAATATCTAAAGATACAACTACTCTTGTTCCTGCAGTTACCTCATTTTATTCAAAGACTAACAAAAATTTAGTTAGTAAATTCGACATAAGATAGATCAAATATCTTTTATTTATTCAACAAATATCTTTAATTTCTTCAAGCCTGAGGACAAAGGGATCTTTCTGAGCTTAAAATATTTAATCTGAAAAGTATCAGGGTTTAGGGCAAGTAACAGTGATGATTTTCTCCACTTTAAAAGACAAGCTATATTAATTCTGTAAGAAACCACATTTTCCAGAGAAATTGGAAATTCAAATGTACAAAAATATCTTGCTCTGTGCAAATTTTTAACATCAGTGCCCCCATTATTGCACACATTTCACAGACTGTGATACTTGGAAAGAAAGATCACATTTTACACAATTCACCAAAGGAAGACAAAAAGTATAACTTCTGCATAAGAGGTCTGCATAAGAGCTGGAGGAAGTCTTTGGTGTTTTATGGAGCTGAAAACAACGCATTTCCCTGAAGAGGTCTTGCTACAACAGTCTTACTACCAAAATCTGGCACATGCTTATCCTGGGAGATGTGGATATCCACCAGAATAAAAAGATATCATAGATGTGTAACTTAAGACAAGTGACTTTCCTTATGTTAATATATATAGAACAACGAACAGAAAGCAAAAGTTCCTCAGCTGCTGCTACATGTTCCTTCCCTCAAACCACATTGCCATGTTTACAGTATTTGCATTAAGATTTGCCATAAGGAATTGATATCAAGCCTAACAACTTTGACAGTATTATATCAATATAATTTTTTTTTTCAAGTGATCTGGGCAACAGACTGATGTTTTTTTTACCATGTAAGAACACTTGTGGATCTTATTACAACAATCTTCTTCATTGCTTTCTTGCATTTCATTGCTTTTTTGCATTGCTGGGGTGCATTAAAAAGAGTGTGGCCAGCAGGTCGAGGGAGGTGATCCTCCCCCTCTACTCTGCCCTGGTGAGGCCTCATCTGGAGTACTGCGTCCAGTTCTGGGCTCCCCAGTACAAAAAAGACAAGGATCTCTTGGAAAGAGTCCAGCGGAGGGCCACGAAGATGGTGAAGGGCCTGGAGCATCTCTCCTATGAGGAAAGGCTGAGTGAACTGGGTCTGTTCAGCCTTGAGAAGAGAAGACTGAGAGGGGACCTGATCCAGGTCTATAAATATCTAAGGTGTGGGAGGCAGAATGGCGAGGCCAGACTGTTTTCAGTGGTGAGTGGAGACAGGACAAGGGGAAACGGCTGGAAACTGCAGCATAGGAAGTTCCGTACAAACATGCGCAAGAACTTCTTTACAGTGAAGGTGACGGAGCACTGGAACAGGCTGCCCAGGGAGGTGGTGGAGTCTCCTTCTCTGGAGATGTTCAAGACCTGCCTGGATGCCTACCTGTGCGACCTGGTGTAGGGAACCTGCTTTGGCAGGGGGGTTGGACTCGATGATCTCTGGAGGTCCCTTTCAACCCCTACAATTCTGTGATTCTGTGATTCTGCTTTACTGAAAACTTGGTAATGAAAGTAGAGCTGCCAGGGAACCATTTCCTGTACAAAAAGCCGGTTTTAGAAAAGTATTGTATTCATACTATATTTCTGAGATAGGTGTATATATACATACATATGTTCCAATGCATACTCAACAGACAAAACTAATTTTTACACAATACAAACAAGAGTGGGAAAAAAAATAAAGTTTCATAATATAGTTATAAATGTACTTATAGTGTGGAATATGATGAATGGATAAGCGTGGAACAGATGAGTGGACAGTGAACTGGCAGAATTCAGAGAGTTGTGATCAGTGGCACAGTGCCTTCTTGGAGGCATCTTCATCAGTGACCTGGATGAAAGGATAGAGTCCACCTTCAGCAGGTTTGTTGGCAGTACAAAGCTGGGAGGAGTGGCTGACACACCAGGAAGCTGTGCTGCTATTCAGTGAGACCTAGCTGGGTTGGAGAGTTGAGCAAAGAGGACCTGACAGAGTTCAACAAGAGGAAGTATAGAGTCCTGCATTTGGGGTTGATATAACTGCATGCATTTTTACAGGTTAGAGGCTGACCTGCTGGAGAGAAGCTCTGCAGAGGAGCTCGATGTCCTGGTGGACAGCAGTGTGCCCTTGTGGCCAAGAAGGCCAATGGTATCTCGGGGTATATTAAAAAGAACATGGCCAGCAGGGCAAGGGAGGTGATCCTTTGTCATACTTTGCCCTGGTAAGGCCACATCTGGAATACTAGGCTCTTCAGTTCAAGGAAGACAACCTCTAGATGCAGGATCTGGAGCATCTCCTGTACAAGGGAAGGCTGAGAGACCTGGAGTTGTTCAGCCCAGAGAAGAGAAGAACAAGAGCATCACTTGAAAATATCTAAAGAGCAAGTGTCAAGAAGACGGGGCAAGGCTCTTTTCAGCTAATGAGCAAAAAGTGGAACACAGGAAGTTCATCTCTACATAAGGAAGAACTTTATTTTGAGGGTTACAGAGCACTGGGAATGAGCTACCCAGACAGGCTGTGGAATCTCTAGTTCTAGCCACAATTTTCACTCTTTCTGAACTCAGTTTTTATTACTGAGCATGGTGTAATTTGGTGTAGAGTATCACCTTGGCCAGTTTGGGTCAGCTGTCACATATGCCTCCTCCCATGTAGTTATGTAAGTGCAAAAATGCAGTATCAGAAAGAGAAACTGTGATTATTGGCTACTGAAGAACTATTTTTCAAAAAGGTTACATCTCCAAAATATAACATTTAGCAAACTCACCAGCAGTACCCAACTTATTAGAGTTTATTTGCTTTTAATGACTCACGAAATGAAAACAACAAAAAAAAAACCAACAAAACATAATCAGGAAAGATACATTAATGTAAAAACAGCAGACATTGGGACTTTTCCAGTGTAGAATAGTTTTTTAAATTTCATTTTCTGTCACCTGAAAGAGATGTTGCAATAGGAGCAAAACAAAGCTGAACTGATAAAATGTACAAAACCAAGTGAAAAGTAATTACAGCTAAGCTTATTACCTAAGAAACATCTAAATATTTCCTCTTGCAAAGCAGAAGTGTTAACTCATTTTGCTTAGAGTATATAAAGAAACATCAAAAAGTAAAATAAAATACTTTTATGACCAATCTTTAACTCCAAAATCTTCAGTACATTTATTACACCTAATCAGTGTGTTGCTATACTATCAGAACAGTAATTAACTTACACAAGATACAAGGAAATTTTGTAAATAAAATCACTGATTATGACAGTATGCATACTATAATCATTATAGGCAAGCTGCAAAAAAAATACAAAAGTTTCTTCAGCTTATGAAATGCATACTCACATGAGCCCAGTAAGGAGACATTCAAGCACATAACTAAGACAGACTATTGTTTAGTCTTGTTTTGTTTTCCTTCAGGCTTAGAAGATATTTTATTTTCACTGTATTAAACCTTTGTTGTTTTTGTGATTGTATTAAGGATTGTATTAAGTGCTACCAACCAATTGCAAAAATAATTTGAATTATTCTTAATCATCTGGGATATGGCTTGAATTGAAACAGAATGGGAAAACATATGAATATTAACTTAATAACCACTGCTTGAAACCATAGGCAACTAAAAACTGACTCCAGTCTCCTTTCTTAATTTGAGAGTATGGAAATGCTCTCATGAATACACATAGAACATTCTGACACCTAGGCTAACTTTTGCCATCAGTCTTTACAACAGGGAGGAGGAGCATGGACCATGATGACTTCCCTTCTAGCCTCCTGTTTTTTCTTTCAGTCTCTATTTTGATAACCTGAACAGTACAATAAAAAACAACACATATGAGCAAGGTTTTTTCTACTAGAACAAACAAACAAAACCCAAACATTTTTATATCAGCAATTTTAGAACATTTCTGGATAATTAATTTACATTTATTTTCTGGTAATTTCTTGTTTCTAAAGAAAATGAATAATTCACCTCCACAATTACAGCTACAAAATAACACAAAAGTGAGTGGATCACATTTTTACAAACTGGAGCTAAAAATATTTCCTAAGATAGAGCCAGTGAAGAAATGCTTTACTGCCAGTAAAACATACAAAGTGTAACACCACATAGCTAAGATATTCCTTCTTAAGTAGGAAATTATTCATGGAATTATGTTTACAATCATCTCATCAGTTTTTTTTTGTTGTTGTTTGTATTATTCTTAGAGCAAAAATATTCATTGGAATGTACAATGAAGAAATTATTGCACTGTGTGTATACGCTGCTGTACATACCTAAGTCTGGAAAAATAGTCTGTAGTCACAAAAGCAAGAGAGAGTGGAGGAAATAATAGACAAAAAATAATCTATACTGTTTCTGTAATATTTTCCACAGTTATTCTCAAAGTGTTACATGGTCTGAGAAAACCTGCAAAAGTTGCAGACCAAGTGCAAATAGTCTGATAAATCCCAAACCTTTCATTTCACAGACTATCAGTTGTCAAAGGTGTGGATTAGACTACCTTCCTACCTTTCTAGAAATCCTGAAAAGATTTTAATGGTTATATATGACAAAATAACTAAGATTAATTGTACTTGATTTTAAAGAGCAGACCTCTGGAAGATGTAATGAATGTTCTTCCATTTCAGTTGTGGATAAACTAAATTCATTTTCATTCTACCTGGCTTCCTCCTGAAGCCTTGATGAGAATTAAGAGACAAGATTTAATTTAGAATAAAAAAACCCACAAAACCAGCAGAGACTGTTCAGAGGCTACTCGTTCTCTTTCAGTGAAAGATGCAGCTCAACCACAGTCAGTTTAGATAAAATATGAAGAGCATGGTCTTCCTTTTTCCTTTTCTTAAAAATGGGAGCGATATTTCCCTTCTTCCAGTCACTGGGGACTTCAGCTGACAACCATGACTTTTCAGATATGATGGAGAGTGTTTTGGCCACCACAATAGCCAGTTCCTTCAGGACCCTGGGAGGCATGTCATTGGACTCCATAGACTTGAACACATTCAATCCCGTGAAGCAGTCTCAGGTCGCTCTGCTCTTACACTATGAGGAATTTTGCTCAGTCCAATCTCTGCCCGGAGATTCAAGGACATGACAGATGAGGGAAGCAACTGCCAGTTAACACTGAGGCAAATAACTTATTGAGTATCTCAGCCTTCTCCGTGTCTGTTGAAGCCAGTTCTCCCTTTTTATTTATCAAAGACATATGCTAGGACCTTTTCATCGGTGCAGACCTTTGTTCTATATTCTGTTTATCTCTCTCACTAAAGCAAAGCAAGACAAAGTGAGCTAATTGATAGAGGCATCATGTGATCACTGTACTAGTTTTATATATTTTCTAAGTAAATAACTAAAAATTCCCTTTAATGGATCATTAAATTTCTGCTTTTGATAGAATTAGTAAAGAGTAAAACTACTGTTTATATCCATAAAAGCTTTTTCTTTCCTGTAATGTCGTTAGATATTTTCCAAAATGAGAAGATTTTTATTTTTAAACTCAACAAAAACCTCAACCGCAAATATTCAGCAATAAATTTCTTGTCTAGGTTAAATTTATGTGGCATATAAACACCACAAAACTAAACAGTTTTCAAAAAACCTCAATATATCAAAACGTTGGAAATTTTATAAAGGAAAGGGAAGCAGAATTGTTCTGACTGGTAGGGAAGCATCTACTAAAAAAAGAGAGGAGAACATTTTAAATCTTCATACAGGATTTCCCAGTAGGGAATGAGTGTGCTGGAGTTCTGAATCTGCAAAACATCTGCTTCTCTGAAACTTAGAAGACTGTACAGGAGAAAGACATCTCCATGTCAGGAAGATTCAGATAGTAGCAGAGCATTCAATGATAACTAAGATTGTCAATTTAATTTGCAATAAAGCATTATACTTATCAGACACCTGAAACAGAAGTCACGTAAGAGGATACTAAAGTGTTCAGGGGTTGAATTACACAAACAAGAGTTTAGAATGTTTTGAGAGGCCATTTCAGATGATATAAACTATACTCCACTTCAAAACTTTCATTCAGTGGAAGAATGACAGTGTCTTTGTACTACAATGTCCAAGTCTTTGGAATACATGTATGAATCCTCCTTTATTCTGTGGGACTCCTAGAAGTCTTCAGTTCTTTTAAAACATTAAGATTCTTAGGTAAGTAGGAAGATACTAGTGTAAAGCACTTTTTCCCTAACTAGGATAATGTGACAAATGTGCTACTCTTTAGAGTATTCTCCCAGTTTCAGCAAACTACAACAGGAGGTGAAAAGACACCCTGTTGTCCAACCTGTACATTTCAGTGATAGGCATCAGCACGATTTATTACAAGAGCTTGAACTGAGCCTTCAGCAAAAGAGCAGCAATTTCTGATCACTGGGGAGGTCTTAGCTGGGCTAACACCTTCACCAAAGTCAATCACTCTTACACAAAGCATCTGTCAGGACTCTGCTAGGAGACACTCACAAACTGTGTGGATTGTGACAAGTACACAATGCTCTGTTTCTACTTCTGTTTATTGATGGTTGGTTCTTTTGTTCTGTTTTGTTGTTTCCTGGCTGAAGTTAGTAAGTAGATTAATTGTATTCAGAACTCAGAATTGTATTCAGAATTTTTCACCATGTTATTCACCTATTTTAGGTGAATTCAGAATTTCTCACAGCATAGCCAAATTAATTCAAGTTCTCTGTGATTTTGCTTATGTAAAAGAACTAAGCAACAGTCTGCTTGGAATACACATACTGATCTTGTTTAAGGTACATTCACAGAAGTTTTTTTCTGTTGCCATCTCTGCTCAGTAAACTGATTTCAGTTTAACTCCTGAAGCCAAACTTTGCCATGGAGCTGGCTTCACACGTGATGGCTCTGTGAGAAACTTACTATATGGTACCAGTTACTTACCTCTCACTAAAACGTATCAGCATTTTTCTCTCATTTGCCAAATCCTATGTGTTCATCCAGCTTTTTTTTCTGTTGTCTTGTTCTCTTAATAAATTCTGAATGTGATAAAATATAATTATAACTTCTGAATGTGATAAAATATAATTATACATAATGAGATACAAAGTACAGCACTACCACTTTATGAGGGCTGTCAAAATTGCACTTAGATAACAGTAAGGATGCCTATATGAATATGCTTATATTACTGTCCCAGAGAAATTGGCACTAAATTTTGCTTCTTATGCTTTAATGAAAAAGCAAGAGATGAGATATTGAAATAGAAATTGACATCCAAGTGTTTTTAAATAAAAGATGGGGAGTAGGCCAGAGAATTTCATGCCTATAGTTAAGAAACATGTCATTACACACTTGAAAAGTAGCCACACAAATATAATGAGGTTTAACAAGGCCAAGTGCTAGGTGCTGCACTTAGGTTGGAGTAATCCCAGATAAGAGTACAGTCTGGGAAAAGAACTAATTGAGGACAGCCCTGTGGAGAAGGACTTGGAGATTCTGACAGAGAAAAAGCTGGACATGAGCCAGCAGTGTCTCTTGCATCCCAGAAGACCAACAGTATCCTGGAATACAACAAAAGAGGGTACAAGCAGGGTGAGGGGAGGGGACTGTCTCCCTCTGCCCTCACCAGACTCCATGTGGGCACTCCACTGGGACTCCTTTGGGACCCCAGTACAGAAAGAATGTGAAGCTGTTGGAGTGGGTCCAGAGGAAGACCACAAAGATAATCAAAGTATTGGAGCGCCTCCCCTATGACGAAAGGGGAATTGAGGGAATTGGGCTTGCTCAGCTTAGAGAAGAAAAGACTCCAGAAAGACCTCACTGTGGCCTTTCAGTACTTGAAGGGAGCTTACAAGCAGGAAAGGGATCAACTTGTTATACAATCTGAGAGTGATAGGACAAGGTGGAATGACTTTAAACTAAGAGAAAGGAGATTTAGGTTATATGTTTGGAAATTTTTCCTCAGAGGGTGGTGAAGCACTGGAACAGTGCTATAAATTGTGCTATACTTTCAGTATTTTACAGATTTGTTATGTTTATTTGAATGAAAAATCATAAGATAAGAATTAACAGGGCAATTCCATAATAATTGCAAATGTGCATATTTTATGATGCAAAGTGTCACATATTTGTCATGCCAAATGAGACATACGTACCTCTACAAACTTTGAGTGTCATGATGAATATAATATTCTTGATGCTATAAATCAGTGATTTAAAAATTATTTCACCAACAAAAAGAGATTGCATTTCAAAAAAAACCCCATATATTTACCCTAGAATAAGTATTAAGAGGATTAATTTCTGTCATTCTCATACTGAGAAGTAAAAAAACCCAGAAAAACTATGTAAAAAGTGTTTTATATTACTGATGGATTCATAAATTGGTGTAAAAAAACAGATAAGTCTGAATCTGTCTGAATTACAGATTACAGCCCCACAGTTTCTTCAGCGAGGTTCACAGCAACCTTAACTCATTCTGACTATAAAGCAAGGGAAAAGACAACAATTGGTGGTCCTTATGCAACATTTGCCAAACATGAAATGTGCTCCTTGCCAAGAAATGCCTTTTCAGTTTTACCTCAAAATGTCACAATCTCTCTGTTTCCCAAGTTTCCTGATCACCCCTCTTGCCACTGAAGCCTGTTCACAGTAGAAGAATGGAAGGAGGAGATTTAGACTACAGCTAAATGATCCTAAGAATTAATATTCCGATAATTGTTTCAAAAGCTTAAATATTATCTCGTTTACACCACTGTTATAGTACCGTGTTATGTTCAGCAGTGATCTTTTGGCCATTAAGCATAAAAACACTGAAACTAAAGATATATATATTTGCCAGAAAGTAAGATTGTGGAGTACATCTTAAGAGTAAGTCTTAAGTTTTGCTCAAGAGCTAAATGAAGGTTTAGCGGAATTTGTTCTCTAACTGGCAAAAGCACAAAGTGTGCACTAAAATGTCAAGAACAACATCCTGATGTCAGTTAAAGTATCACATTAGTTGAAGACAATTACCTAATTAACCTTCTTTCCGTGAAGCCCATTTGGCATGAAGTATTCATCCCAAATTAAGACACAGAGGAAAATAAGGATGATAAGCAACAATACTGTTTAAGAGTATGTTTTATTTATTTATTTATTTATTTATTTATTTTCCCTTAGTAATGACACTGACTCTCCTTCTGGTACAGCTTTAGTACACAGCTTATGTGGCAGTTAATCTTCCACGCTGACAGACTGAAAAAGTAAGAACTACAAGAGATGTATTCTTAAGCATGACCCAGAAGTCGTTCTGCATAAGATCTTAATTAGCAATAAATAACAATTGATAGACATGGCAGCTGTTGAAACAGATTTTCTAAGTAATTCAACTTTACCATTATTAAACAGAGATAAAGCATCATATTCCTTCCGAAAAACAAATACAAGTCTTGGAATGAAAATAGCAGAATGAAAGTCATTTTAGAAAGAGTTTGTATGTTTTAAGTGTAACCTGAATGTCAATGCACAGTCATATGTTACCAATTTACGTTTCATATAGATAATTAGTTTTGTGTGATGAAGACTAATTCTATTTTTCTCTGTACTGGAAAAATAAGCTGCAACTGAAAAACACAAATTTCAATACATTTACAACATTTATAACAGCTAGGAATATCTAGTAGCTTTTATTAGACTTGCAATAGAAGAGCTTTCAGTATGTCTCCTTTAAGCTCGAATATGGGTCACCTTACATAGTAACACCTCTACTAAATCTTCTAAACTGATCGCTTTTCATGGGGGATGTATCATGTATATTTTTCCTAATTGGACATTTGTGGAATGAGCACAATACACCATATGCCGTTATTATTATTAGTGATAATAATTGTACCACCACTAATACGCATTTGTAAATCTGGAAGAACATAGTAAAGTTGTTGGACCACTAATGGAGGCCTTCCCAAATGTCCTAAATAGATAGTCTGTGGTTGTAGAGTGTGTTATTTCATCTAGCTCCCACCTTACCACCTGCGGTATATGCTGGCTTTATGCTGGTATTGGTGATTACTACATACATAGTTTTTGTAGCAGTAGGGAAACAGCTCAAAGGGACATTTATTGTCTTTTGTTTTTTTTTACCACAGCTGTTCAATCCTAATACTCATGGATGCCATGTCCCAGTCATAGATTTGCTCCACAGTCTGTAGGTAAGCATGGAACTTGACCTCTTTGAGCCTCTGTGAGAAGCTGAAATAATTTTTGGCTCAAAGGTTGTTCAGCAGCACCCATCCAAGATAGAACCTACTCAACAAGCTTTTGGAGTTAGTGGTTGCCATGAGCAAAACCGTAAGAGAAACATATGTATCTGCGTGACCAGGAGAAACCATTTTCAGCTATTGCTCCTTTTGGGCATTCAACCTGACTTATTGGGGTCATCTTGGAGGAGAGGACCACCCTGCAGCAGTGCACATACCTAGCAGCCCACCATGCGAAAACCACATGATCAACTGCCAATTACCCAAAAGAAGGTGCACGTACTACAGACATGCTGTTGCCTCTGACGAACAAAACACAAGTAGCCCTGACAACTACTGTCACCTCTAACAAACAAAACATAAATGCTCCTGACAACTAAAGCAAGCCCTGGCAAACCAAACAGAAGTGCCCCTGACAACCAATTGCTGCCCCTGGCAACCAAAATGATACTATGAAGAGGATAAAAACCCAAAGAGTTCTGAGGTAGAACCCCGTCCACCAAACTACAGCTGTGTGGGTCAATGAGACATTGCTGACCAACTTGCTGCCTCCCTACAGACATCACATTGCTGGATCCCCAGTGGTTACATCTCTGCTTTATAAATCATTTGTGAGGATTTCTTTCTTTACTAACTTCCCCACTTTACCCGCATTCCTTAGTGCTTAGAATTTGTAATAAAACAATTGGACAGCATTCAGCCTCTTGCTGTTTTCCTCCAGGTATATATATATATTGAGCCATCTCCTCCAATAATTGGAGCAAGACAGCCATGTGCATAAGAAATTGAAGAGTTTGTGGTGTTGATTTACCGCATCCAGAAATCTGGCACACTGGCATCAGTGTACATGGACTTTGCACGGGTGAATTATCTCCATGAGATCACCCTTCACACTCTTCAATCTGCCTCTGATGCCAAGATAGACCCTTCAGTCCATTAGGAAGCTTTTTTTAGAAGGAAGTCCTTCTAGCTTTTTTTCCTATTAAAAATAATGTTATTGTTAAAAATAATTGTCTTCACAGTGCTGAAGGCGTTTAACTTTCATCATTTCATGCATTATTTTTTTTCCTTGTCCTTTCTATCTTGGTAGTTCTTCTAAGCTCTCAGCTGGGTCTCAAAGTTTTCTGTGTATAGACCTCAGGAGGTGGTATCACCTCCAGCCATTAAATAAGCCTTCATTTAAAGCTATTAACAACCTGTCTGCGCTGGTGTACCTATAGGTTACTGCAATATTAACAGCAGGCCTAAATAAGTTAAAGCAAATGTATGCAAATCCAACATATTCCATTCCTTTTAGCTTAAAGACACAAAAAATATGATTGAGGATTAGCCACTTAAACCATGGCTCTTTCTCTGCCTCTGCCTGCAGGCAAAATTTACTTTTAGCCCTCAATCAGAAATAGTGACTTCCGAGCAAGGAAAGCTATCTATAGTGATGCTTCATTAACTTTCAAGAGGTTTTCTTCCTCCTAATAAGTTTTGTGGATATATGCTGTTAAAGAAGTTCCTCTCCTTCTTTTGAAAACAGGACATCTGAATATAGAGCTAATCCTGGTCTCCAGGGGAAACTGAGGACCAGTTCTGTCCATGTGGATAGCAGAGAAAACAGAACACTCATATTATGAACAGAAAATCCTTGACTTCACTATCAAAGCACTATGTTACACTATATAGGGCTACAATTTGTAATATCAAATCAAGGATTGCACAATGGGATAGAAACAACAGGAAGATGCTAGACATTGCAAAGAAAGTCATCTGAGAGATGCCCGTGGATCTGACAGATGGCTTGGTCTAATATTAATGACAACTTATTTTCAATTCATTCTGATAAACTTTAAGTAATGGCTAGTAGTTTAAAGGAACAATTTTGTTCTCTGCAGAAGCATGTATTTTATAAATTGATGGGGAAAATGTTATAACAAGCATTTCCCTATTTCTGTTCAGAGTTACTTATTTTTCTTTGATCAGACTACTTATCAAAGTAAAAAATGAAATTTTCCTTCACATTCCATACCAATCAATTCTGAAGAGATTAGGTGCCTGAGGTTAAAAACGTGTACAAACATTCCCCTCTGTACTCTAGGAAGCATCTTAAATCCACTTTAAAGAGCTGAGTACTTGGGCTGGGGATGCTGAGGTGGACATTTTACAGACTTCAGACTTTGCTTCCTTTAGGTTATGGATTTAAACTTGGAAACAATATTGAAGAATATGAAATACTTCCTCAAAATCCTGCAGGAGAGGGAAAAAGAATGCACGGTCACTTAATTAGGACTCCTCACAATCACTGTCTAGGGTATCTCAGCAGCCACTCCATGGCAAAGTTCAAAAGAAACTTTCTCATTCCTCTAGAAGGCAAAAAACAGTGGGAAAATTAGAGGAATTTATGACCTAGAGGAGGTACAACTATTTTCTTGCCTAATTCTGAGGCCATAATCATTTTTCCTCAGAGCAAGCTGTAGTGCTAGAACTTCTCCTAATACTTGTGTTTTGACGAAGCAGTAATGCAAGGACGCTTGTTCTGGATAATGGCTATAAGAGGAAGGCATATACAGATACCATGCTAATTATGAAACTGAGCTTTCCCATGGAAATAAAAAAGAAGGTTGGAGGTGTTTTGTTTACAATTTTGAGGTTTCAAAACTACTATTGTTTTCTGAAATAAAAGTACAGAAATTTCTTTACTGACTATGAAACACTAACCTACTCCAAGTGCTTCAGGGAATGACCATATTATGCCTGTGAGAGATCATCTGCCATATAGCCCATTGTCCTGGTTTCAGCTGAGACGGAGTTAATTTTCTTCCTAGTAGGTGGTATAGTGCTGTTTTGGATTGAGAATAATGTTGATAACACACAGATGTTTTAGTTGTTTCTGAGCAGTGTTTGCACAGAGTCAATGACATCTCAACTTCTCGTGCTGCTCTGCCAGAGAGGAGCTGGGTGTGCATGAGGATCTGTGGGTACATAAGGAGCTGGGAGGGACAGCTGACCCAAACTGCCCAAAGGGCTTGCCCAAAGCATATGGCATTATACTAAACTATAAAACTAGGAGGAGCTGGCTGGAGAGGATAGGCAGGAGGGGTAAGCATGACACAGACATTTGCTCACTTTCCTCCTGTTGGATGGGGGAGAGAATCAGAAAAAGGTAAAACTCATGGGTTGATATAATGACAGTTTAATAGGACAGAAAAGAAAGGGATAATAATAATAATAATAATAATAAAAAAAGAATATGCAAAGTAAGTGATGAACAGTACAATTGCTCACTCTGACTGATGCCCAGCCAGTCCCTGAGCAGCAACCTCCTTTCTCAGCCACCTCTCCCAGTTTTATAGTTAAGTATGACACCATATGGGATGGGAAATTCCTTTGGCCAGCCTGGGTCAGCTGTGCTGGTCCTGTCTCTCCCAGCTCCTTGTGGTCCCCAGCTTTTTTCTGGCAAGGCAGCCTGAGAAGCTGAAAAGTGCTTGGCTCTGCGTAAGCAGTGCTCAGCAACAACTAAAATATCACTATTACTAACATTATTCTCATCCTAAATCCAAAACACAGCACAATACCAGCAACTAGGAAGAAAGTTAACTCTATCTCAGTTGAAATCAGGACCCACACCTATTTATCTATTTTTTAATTGAATGTTTTGATATTAGATGCATAAGATCAACATCTTCATAGAATCATAGAATCACAGAATGGCTTGGGTTGAAAGGGACCTCAAGGGACATCAACCTCCAACCCCCCTGCAGCACACAGGGGCACAACCACATCTAACACTAGACCAGGCTGCCTAGGGCCCTGGCCTTGAACATCTCCAAGGATGGGACACTCACAACCTCTCTGGGCAGCCTGTTCCACCACCTCACCACTCTCTTGGTAAAGAACTTAGGCCTGATATCCCACCTAATCTTCCCTCCGTCAACTTAAAACTATTTCTCCTTGTCCTGCCATTACCTACCCTTGTAAAGAGTTGACTCCCCTCCTGTTTATAGGCTCCCTTTAGATATTGGAAAGTTGCAATGAGGTCACTTTCTCTTCTCCAGGCTCCAGCTTTCCTCAGCCTGTCTTCTTGTCTAAAATACATCTTTTCTAGAATTCATTTAACTATTGCAACTCTGGATATTTTATTTCAAAAACATTTGCTATTGCTTTTCAATTATAAAATGTTATTCTAATGCATACATTTTGATTAAATTAGATTTCAGGTGCTTTTTTTTTTAATTTTCTCAACGGTTTGAGTTTTTTTTTAATGACTTCATTTCACTGGTTTTGGACCTTATTTATTACCTAAATTGATAAATTTATATTTCTTTCACTGAACAGAGTAGCTAATTGATAAGTCATTCTTACACTAACAGATTCATTAAAGATATCTAAGCAGTAACTAAACAGCACATTATTTTTATCTGAAAGTGTGGAAACACCATCACTGCAGGAAATGTGGCAAGCATCCTGACTGGATGGTGGGTGTAAATGTAAGAGATACCCTGGGACTGAGAAGAGCACACTCCATGGTGCCATTCAGGGCACTGGCAGATCCATGGAGCACATCCAATATGCAGAAAAAGCAGTAATCAGCACTGCTAGGACTTACTTTCAAATGTGTAATTTCATGTGCAAATATATATTTCTAGGAGCTTCTAACATTTTCCTTACAATTTATAATTAAAAGCTAAAAGTTCTGATTTGATTACAGACCTTAAGGATGATATTATAGTAAAAAAGAGAAAATGAAACAGACTTTAACCTGAACATTCATATTGATACTCTGTACATAAACATTTAAAATACATTTATATACAAAGCAAAGTTTGCAGATAACAAATATGAATAACATAAACTTAAGTTTATAACTGAACATGTGTTTATGAGGTTTTTTGCTTGTTGTTTTGTTCTTAATATTTACTGAAATCTGCTGGGAAGCCTCTAAAAACCTTTCAGATATATGAACAAAACCCAATACTTCTGATTAATTCACTCCTCCCAGGATTTTTTATACATCATTTAGATTTCTGTATAGAAGAACATTGCTGGAAGGTTTTCTGTAGTTCATTTTAAATTGAGAAATTTTCAAAATAAGCTGAAGCATTTCCTGACTGCTGTGCTACAAAATTTATTGACTCAGGATATTACGCATTATCAATCTAAGTAATCATGCAAACTGTAATAAATGAAAACTATTATGTTGTACTTATTAAATTAGGTTAATGTTGAATATTTTAATAAGGTTGAGTATATGTGATCCTGATACTTTCATTCTGAGGCCCTTTAAGTACTTTTCAAACATTAAAGTGTTATCACAACACTGTAACAGAGACAGCAAATTCTTCCTTTTATCATGGATCAAAAACATTAAGAAAACCAGACATGCTCCATTAAGAGACAGAAGCATTGTATTTTTGACTAATGGTTTCTTCAAAAAAAAAAAATTATTTATTTATTTGTGTGCTTGCTTGTTATTTATTTATCTATTTTTCACCTGGGGGGGTGGCATTCAGGCCAAATAAAACTCTGACACCCCACAGCAGCATGAACAGATTTATCTTGATTCTACTATCCCACTCACCAAGTCTGTTCTAAAGACATTTTATGATGAGTGAATTTTGTGTGTGTATATATATATATATATATATATATATATATATATATAAAAATTTTTTGTCTTTAAACAGAAACAGGAATTGGCCTCCACATCTCACACAAGTCTTCTAAGAATGAGGCATATGTGATGAGACATGATCTTTTCTTGTTACTGTCTTTACTAAAATGTTATAAATGGCATTTCTTTGCAATTGATGAAACATTAAAACATTTTATGAGACAGATTTCTCATTTTATATTTTCCCTTTTCAGCTGTAAGCGTAGGGAAAAATTATTTTATCTCAACCCTGATAAATTTAAATCACTATCATTAATATAATGACTAACAATTCTAGTCATGCAGCAGAGCATTATCAAGACAAATATTTTACAACATTCACCAATGATCTAGATTTGATTATCTTAAATCTATGTTCTGCAACTAATTTGGAAGGCAAGAGATTAATATTGGCAGATGTAAAAATGCAAGAAAAAAAAAGGCAATGGCATTAAAAATAGCAGGTTTGGCACACTAGTAAACTATTTTCCTGATTACATTATGGTCTCACAGTAAAAAAGAGTTTTAGGATGAGTCTGAAATAAAATGGTAATAGCTTGTGGAAACTCCTATTACCAAGACACTAGAAAGAAGGAAAGCAGAAAATACTATCTGGATAACTTGCACTATGTAAGTGAAGCATTCAGTTGAAGGAAGAAGAAAAAACCTGAAGTTAAAGGAAAATGTAGACTAGCCTATAAGTTTAGATGGTGATAGCTA
Organism: Tetrao urogallus; assembly: GCF_951394365.1. NCBI lineage: Eukaryota > Metazoa > Chordata > Aves > Galliformes > Phasianidae > Tetrao > Tetrao urogallus. The sequence continues at coordinate 79,285,210 of NC_136813.1, read as the reverse complement.
GACGTAGATGAGCTGGAGAATGAGGCTTGCATAAGAAATCACAATGAAAAGAAATAAGTAATAGTGAGAATATAAAGAGTAGTACAACAGGATCAGCTTTTGACTGGGGAGAAAGAGGATCTGGTGCTCGTCAGATCTGGCGCCCTACTCCAAAATCTGAAAATGAAGACTCCATTCCATCGGTCTTATCATTTCCTATATTTGAATACAGTATTATCAGGGATACTCACATTGCTCTGCCAGATAAAAACCCAATCTGAATCAAAAGGCAAAATATACTAGCTTACCCACTCACTATTCTAATTGCAGCTACATTTTTGTCTAACTCGGCATTGAGACAGATAATGTAAGTATTCATTTAAATCATAGAGTCACAGAATCATAGAGTGGACTGGGTTGAAAAGGACCACAACGATCATCTAGTTTCAACCCCCTTGCTGTGAGCAGGGTATGCTTCTTCTGAAAGGATCACATAAAGTGCAAGAGTCCTGATTATATAATGTCCAGAGTATGTTGCTTGTGGTGCAATTTGGCACACAACCTATATGAGGAAAGCTTACTACCAGTACCCAAACAAAAGAATCTTTTTTTCTTTTTTTTTCTTTTTTTCAATAGCACTAATAAATACATTTAATGTAAATATACTTAATGCAAACACTCATTGTACTTAGGTTAAATATGCTAAGTTAGAGGCAGTTTGCTCCCCTCTTTCACCCTCTGGTATTTATTCATTCAGCTATTTAGTTTGTCAATTTGCAGATTATTTTGAGTTCTCAGATAGGACTGTATGGATTGGAAGGACACGAAGGCAACCTTAGAGCATTATCTAGTGAAAGACCCACCATGTATCTCCAAGGAAGCGGGTCACTGTATTACATAAGTAGGTGTTGCCACAGAGCTATTTACAAGCAAAAGACAACTTAGATAAATTTGCATGTACTCTCAGAGAGAGATAGAGAAGAATATGTGCGGAGTTCTAAAAGAATAAATCACATTAGATAACTCATAAGAAATTAGCTTGCTTCGAATGCTTCTAGGGTGCTCTTCTAATATAATAGCTTTACTGAGCAAAACAGAATTATACATACACAAGCACACAGAAACACACAAAGAGAGCCTTTGAGGGTGCAGTGTTGACAGAATTTGTCTGCAGACTATTTATCTATCAGCATGTGTGAGAAGAGAGATACTCTGTCAACAGCACAGTGTCCGTGTTTATATATATAACTTTTCTGACACTATGTAATTTGTAGTATGTTACTTAGTAGAAATACTGATCAAATTGGCCTACAGCAGAAGGCCTGAAATAAAGAGTAAAGAAATTTATAATTTATGATTTTCATCTCCAGTGAGATCCTAATTTACATTGGCATTTATATTTGTGATTTGAATTAAAAGAATCTTAATAAGACAAAGAAAATGATATATATATTTAATACTAAGCGTACACAATACTGTTAATATTAAAAAGGCCACATTTACTCAAATATTTAACTAACTTCTGGTTTTGTTTGCTCTCCCTGAAAATTTTAATAGATGTTAAAGTACACATATGTATAACCTGTTAATTAACACTATGTACTCTGACTAATTAAGAGAACATTAAAAACGCCTCTGTTTATTGCATGCAGTTCCAATTGCATATCTAATACAGACAGGATTATGATACTCTAATAGGTCACAGATATCAAGAAATGTTTTCTTGATTGTTCTGTATTTAAATTGTTAATTAGAAAATGTTTGCAGAATTGAAGATTTTGATTCATTTGATTTGATTCATTTTGATTTGGTTCATGATTCTATGACTCCAATTTAATAATTTTATACATAAAGAGTTAGGTTTTGAATTAAAACATTTTCAGTCTTCAATGGAAGTATTTTGGTTCAGTGCACTTTAAAATCACATTACAGTTCATATAGAAGCTTTAGAGTATCTGGATATTTTGTAGAGTACAAACACAGGTTCTTCTTTAAAATAACAAATTTGATTATTCAGTGCCCAAAGGAATCAAATGATGCCTTGCTGTGCATTGGAATGTCCTGTAAACATTACCTTATGTACTCATATAAATATGAGATTCTTCTTACATTTGAAATTATTAAGCAAGTTAAATACATTATCTTGCATCAGTGATACATTTCCAGCATCCAGGAAACGCCTGGAGCATTTCCTCATCTCCCATATGAGGGAGAGAACTGAGAGAACTGAGAAAAGTGAGAGACCTGGGGGTGTTCAGCTTGAAGAAGAGAAGAATGGGCGGGGTCTCATCAATGCTCATAAATATCCAAAGGGTGGGAGTCAAGTGAATGGGACCACTTAACTCTTTTCAGCAGTTCCCAGTGAAAGAAAAAATTATTTGCTGTGAGAGTGACAGAGCACAGGAACAGACTGCCCAAGGAGGCTATGGGGTCTTCTTTGGAGAGATTCAAAACCCACCGGGATGCTTTCCTGAGCAACCTACTATAAGGAACCTGCTTTTAGCAGGCTGCTGGATGAGATGATCTCCAGAGGTCCGTTCCAAGCCCTACAGTTCTGTGATTCTGTGAAATATATGAGATATACAGACTGAAGCCTGCAGGTGAAGTTGCAGAAATGATGTAAGAGTTCAAACGCACAATTTATGTGAACAGCTTGTTCTTGATATTTGTCATCCCACAAACTCCTACTAAGAAAGGTGGCTGGCTTTAAGCTTATCTTTTATCAGCAGTATTCTGTATTCCTACTTGCTGGATGTCTTCCATCTCCTTTTCTAGCATTTCAAAGCTGACACCAACCATTCTTGATAAAAGATGCTCTACTGTATTTTTACATATGCCTAATTTTCCACTCCTTTCCACCTTGCTTCTTATCTCCCTCATATAGCGTGACACTGGTTTGAGCTCTTTTGTGAATTTTAAGTTAGTCCTTTCTAGAATAAAAGAATGGTAATCTTGCTTTAAGGCTTGTCTATAGACAGCTACATTCCACTGTGAGAAAGTGTTAGCTTTTCTACATAGACTGTAGTACTGCTTTATTCATGCACCTCCAGAGCCAAATTTCAGTCCATGGTTTCTTAGTACACTATTTTCTTTCCTATTGCCACCTTGCCTCGTGTTTACTTCACAACTCCAGTTGAAGTAGCAGATATGGCATCTGTGCAGCCTTTCTAGTGAAATCTGAACTGACCCTGGAGCTCTGTGCAAAGAGTGATGAATTCCCTCCAACAGGTCACTGGAGGAACAAGAGATAAAGAAACAGATATGCCTTCATCTCAGATCCCTATCTAGTTTGTGCAGGGTGGATAAGTAATGTGAGAAGGAGTAAATCTTCAGACTATTAATGTGGGATAAATAAGCTCTGTGATTCATGGATTTGATCTATAAAGGATATGACATAGGAATATATGGTCTATGAAAGATATTTCCAATGTGTGACTTACACTAAGAACTCAAAACACTCTCAGCAGCTTTTTGAATATGCTTGGCTCTCAAGGGAGATGAGCTGCACAGAGCAGAGAAGTGCAGACATTCAAAGTCCTTCTTAACTGAAGAAACAGTGAATAGCACACCCACGAGTGAGAGGAATGGGTGAAAAGATCACAGACCAAGTACTGGATAAAAGAATACCGAGTTTTCCTGTCAATAACACCATTCACTACTGACGAGAATAAACCATACACTTAGCTTCCCTGAGGACATGAATCTATACATTAAAAATAAAAAGTAGATATGCAGCTAGAGCTTGTGAGGTGCTTCATTTTCTGTGCTGATGTTTCTGGCTATTCTTCTGAACTGTGAAAGGAGAGACTGTCCTTCTTGCAGTGTCAGCATGTCTCATTATACTCATTAGCTTATGTTTTGGACGTTAAGCTTGAATAAATTTAAATCCAAATCCAGCAGATTGACCTAAGTGTTAAAAAGTCACTTAAAAGAGCAGTTTCAATCACATGTCAATATATTGCATGCTGTCAGCAGTGAAATTATGTTATTTTCTAATCAATGAAATTAAAAAATATATTTTTTTAGTGATGACAGAAATTTGTAAAGCAAGATCTCATAAAAGTAAGATTCAGATCTTGATTAACAGACAAAATGAAATCCAATATCTTTAATGGTTATGTTATCATAGTAATAAGCAGATATTGTTCTTTTGCAATTCTGTGGTATTGCAGGACAACACGTTATTTAGCCTGGAGCTGAGAAGAAGACAACAACAAAGAGGTAAACTGGGTTTTATTGTGAATTCTACTCATCTGTACATCTCTTCTAGCTTCCTTCTTCGTTTACAGACTGCAAGACATTCTTATTCTTTCTCTCTGAGGCTTAAAAATGTAATTTTTTGATGGTATATCAATATACTTCCAAATATTTATGTCAGTCTTGCTGGACTCTGCAAAACTTGAAGGCTGCAGGTTTGTCAGCTGTTTCTAGTCTCTTTGCAGGAGACATAGAAAGGTTGATTGAAACATTTTGTTTCTGTTTTGGTTCTGTCAAAGGGAAAAAAAATGTCTTTAGCATTCCTAGATAGTACAGACATTCAAGCTGACACTGATCTTATTTTGTTACTATCCAGCTCTGATAACTCTGGATCAATCTAAGTTCCAAAGTGATTTGAACATACACTTTTGTTTATACCTTTCCATGCTGTAGCTTATGCAATAATGTATTCATGTAAGGCTAGAATCTGTCCACTGCAATCAACAGCAGTATGTGAATCACTATGAAATTGGCCTATACCTAGTCCTGTCACTTAATTTTTGTTAGTTAAGAAGATCATAATCTGCTGAGTGACTCACAGAATAATAGAAACACAGAATCACAGAATAGGTTAGGATGGAGGGGAACTTGAAAATCATTTAGTTCCAGCCTCCTTGTGGTAGGCAGAGTTGGTTGGCAGTGCCAACCACCAGACCAAACTGCTCATGGCCCCATCCAATCTGACCTTGAATGCCTCCATGAATGAGGCGTCCACAGTTTCTCTGGGCAGCCTGTGTCAGGGCCTCACCATCCTCTGAGCAAAGAATTTCTTTCTAACATCTAACATAAATCTCCCTCTGTCCTACCACTAGCTGTGTTATATGTCAGTCCTTCTCCAGCTTGTAAATTCTCTTTAAGTACTGGAAGGCTGCAATGAGGTCTCCCTGGAGCCTTCCCTTCACAAAGCAAAACAAGCCCAGCTCCCTCAACCAGTCTTCATAAGAGAGATGCTCCAGTTCTTTGATCATCCTCATGACTCTCCTCTGGACCCACTCCAAAATCTCCAAATCTTTCTTGTGTAGGGGGCCCCAAGACTGGTTGCAGCACTACAGAAGGGGCCTTACAAGGGCAGAGAAGAGGGGGGATAATCACCTCCTTCTCTCCCCTTTTGATGGAGCCGAGGATACTGTTGAACTTCCAGGCTGTGAGAGCACACTGCTGGCTCATTTCCAGGTTTTTGTCTATCAGGACCCTCAAGTCCTTCTTCAGAGGGCTGTTCTCAATGAGTTTTTCTCCCAGTCTGTATGTACACCTGGGATTGCCCCAGCCCAAACTCAGTCTTGTTGAATCTCACTAGATTCCTGCATGCCCATTCCTCAAGCCTGTACTCTGGTCGACATCTCTTCCTTCTATTGTATTGACTGCCCTGCTCATCTTAATCTGTTCACTGATACTATTATTGCTCAACTCAATACTCAATATTATTGCATGACAACTCCATTGGTACAAATCTCAAATTTGCAATTGCTGAAGTCCTCCCCAAAGGAATCTGCTGATGCTCTCTGCTTTTTTGTTGCCTCAGACTATTTACTTAACTCTAAAAGTATCAATGGGAAGCAACAGGAAGTAACATAACTTCTTGTGATTTTTTTTTTTTTTTTCAATTTCCCCGCACCAAATGCCATTTGCATCACTCCACATATGTGGAGTTGGGTTTCAATTACCTTATCGGTCCCTTTTAACTCACAATATTCTATGATTTTCTGATCCCTTGTCATTTTTCCCCAGGTTTAAAATCAAATGCATTGTAAAAAGAATATAGTGCTTGATATTGATTAAATAATTGTGGTTTGGGTTTTTTTTGTTGTTGTTGTTATTTTGTTGTTGTTTTTAAAGAAGAAAGAATAATTTTATTTCATTTTTATCTAGAGAGTAGTGAAATGAGGAATAAACCAAATACCAAATATCAAATGATGATATGTACAGTATATTGGTAGTATATATATATATATGTATATATATATATATATATGTATGTATGTATAGTATGCAGTATATTGGCTTCATTTTTCAGCAAAGCTTGATCTGGTAAATTCCCCAACATGTAAGAACGGTGGAAGAAAGTGGAGTGTAGGTGATATATTAGCCAGAATTTAATGATGTCTTCTGAGATAATTTTCTATGGAATTTTATTCCAATAAGCACTTTATTTCTTACTTATAAATGCAACAATTTTATGTTTGCGAATGATCCCAATAACAACTTGCTAGCAACCTTGGCAACATCAGCCAGTATTTCAACTGTAAGACCAGTGAATTTAAACATGTATGCACAAGAGCCATGCTATTACTGGTAACTGAAGGTGGGCTATTACAGCACAGGCAAGAGATAGGCATGGAATACAGATAACACTTATTTTAAAATAAGTACTTTTTTTTTTTCAACTGGTTTGAATAGCAACAGCAAAAAATAAAAATAAAAAAAAACAACCAAAAATAAAAGACAAACAAGCAAACAAACAAAAAAACCCACCAACCGAAAACCAAAAACAAACCCAAAACCTCATATCTGCAAAACATCACCTAAATAAGCTACAATATAAAAATTATAATTTAATTTATACCTCTTTTTAAGAAATGAGCATCAGGTTATAAAAAAGTAGGATGAGGTATTACGTACCCTAAAAGACGCTGAAAATTGAATGTCTTATCATATCTCAGTAGCAAAGCAAACCAAAACAGGAAAATAACAAAGGGACAGACAACTATGTTTTCAATAATGGTTCTCCTATTTCAAGGATTCCCCAATGATTCTGAAGAAAAAAATCCCATCTGAATTTATTTTGAAGCTCCTGAAATTTAGTATGTGAGCAGGAGATGAGGAATTCTATTCTCATGAGAATTTTTGCAACTAAAATGAAGTTTTTTTAAAAACTTGTTTAATAGGGAGATTATTATTTTATCTGAATGATCAACAACTCAGTGAGGTAATTGTGACCATTTCCTTATGGAAGGGAATTTTTAAGTGTGTACTTAGATTATTTAAATTTGTACAGTAGTACATGCAAAAATTCACCTAGTAACTTCTCTGCCCATCCAGGACCGCACAGAACTGCAATGTTTTATATAAACACTATGTCTCTTCATTTGGCTAGCTGAGAAGGCTTTTTTTTTTTTTTGCCTCCTAGCTCTGATAAATGTATAGTCTTCAGATAGATTTCCCAAGAGGGACTGATGCTTTAAAAGCAGTTTTTCATAAGGTGAAAATCATGAGTCTTCAATCCAGATCAGAATCTATACATTCACTAGAATGCTACTTTTTGGGATTTCAGTGAGTTGGGGTAAATGACAGGGCTTCCAGCCTTTCCTTGGAAAGGGCTGCTATCAACATTATTTCTTATTGAACTTCTTTCACAGTGGAGTAAAGTAGGTCAAGGAAGAAAGGTGTACTCAGGACAAGGCCATGTCTGGCTGATCAGCAACGCCTATAAAGGTCTAAAATGCCACTGGGGTAAATTTATCCTTTACTTATATTGGCAACAGGGGATACCTCCTTTCCCACCCTTTGTTAGGTAATCACATTCTACCCAAACCATCTTCACAACCCAAATCTCGACTTATGTGCAGCACCTTCAGTTCTTTGCTAGTGAGCAGTACTGCTATGTATGGCAGCAAAGGGGAAAAAGCAAATCTTGGCACATGGTGGGGATGAGAGGATTACTGCTGTATTTCTAGGAGAAAAAAGAGACATACAGCAAGGCTAGCCTCTGGTATAGAGCATGGGACACAAGTTTACTGGGACATAAGCTAGATTTTGTGATGAGAAAGTCTGGTATCCTTCAGGATAATGCAAATTGAAAATCACAATACCACCACATTATTGATTGATTGCTTGTCACCAGTTTAGCAGCTCTTCTAGACAAATCATAAAACAAATCATAAAACAACAGATTCAGAAGCAATAAAGCCAAAGTAATAGGAGAGAAAATAGGAGAAAACAATAAAGAAACTATTCCAGGATGGCAACAAAACGCAGTGTGAACGATATATTAGAAGCATCTACACTTCATCTTTACTAAAAAGCTTGTATAAAAGGAACATGTTGTTACAGCTTACTGTTCAAAGATGTTAGTAACTTTTTTGTTGGCTTATCTGTGCCTGGTAGAATGGCACCCCATTCCTACAGTTGTTGTTCCTGAATGGCCATGCTAGACTTTCAATCTATTGTAGGGAAAATGCTTTATGAGGGTGATTGGTCTTGATGATCCCCAGAAGCTCCTTTCAATCCCTACAATTCTATGATTCTGCAACTTTCCTACCCCAGAACACTCTGACATTTGATGCTGCAGACAGATCCTCTGCCCCTCTGCAGAGTATGTGGATTCAATGGAGCAGATGGAAGCAATTTGCTAGTGTAAGAACACCAGGTTCAATGAGAGTGTCAGCAAGTAGGCTTCCATAGTTGGAGTGGTCGAACAGAATACTTCCACTACTCCAACATGTACAAATGCAGGCAGTAGCATGCTACATGTGGTGTCTGAAAGTAAGATGTTGCATTAAAGGGGGTTTAAAACTCGTGTTTACCTGTTTGGATGGCAGCCTCAGCTAAATGACAGAAACAGAGTAATGTAGATTTATATGACTTTTTCCCCTCATGATTGCCTGCTAGTTTATTCCCTTCCTTAGTCTGGAAGTAGACATAGATCTCAAGAAAATATTTTTATTACAGAGTCTAAAAATATCTATAGATTTAAAGAAAATCCTCATACACAGAACACATGCAATGGATCCTTCAAATCAAAATGCTTTATTTAGGCTCTGCAGAGAAAATTTTACTAAAAGTTATTAGATTTTCAGCTTTTATCAACCTTTGAAATCAGGAATCGAATATAAAAGAGTTATCTGTTCTACACGAGTAGGTGAAAAAATGTTTTTAATGTTCCTGATTCAAGATACTGGAATTAGAGAATCCCTAAACTTTTCTTCTGGAAGGAAAATATCTTTATCAGTACATATAGGGAAGCATCCTGAGGACAGAAGTGAATTGTGATTTGTTTTTCCATGAGGAGGCAGCATGCCCACAGCTTCTCTAATGAGTTTCCATGCTGTTTGCCTGTTTACCCAGCATGACAAGTGAGCTCTCTAACTTCTTCTGACTCAGGATTTTATTGTGTATAAAGCAGAATACATTTTTACATACTGCATTATTTAGGTGTGAATCAATAGAGGGAATATTATAGTCCTTTTTTTCCTTTGAGAACATTTTAATTATTCATTCCTTATCCCCTGGAAATCATGAAAAATCATGAAAATATACCACATGAACAAACTAGCAGTTAGTTATTCTACCTGCACTCATTAACACGAACCCACAAAACCTAAGGATTAAAAAACAAAATAATTTATAAGTACTGAATTTAAATTTCTTTTCTAATTGCTTTTCTAAATCAACTTTTTAATAAGGTCATCCTGAGTAAGTATGTACACTAAAATAACTCAGTGCATATGCATTCTACTTTTCTGCTGTTAGTCATTTATCTCCTTTAAAGATATTTTCTTGATAAAACAGTGATTAATGGGAAAGAGCTAGATAGCAAAACATAAAGCTTTTATGTCTTATGTTCACTTGACAGAGATCTGCAACATCCACACAGACTACAAAGGCCATAGAAATCTTGCATTTATAAAATCATTTTCAAAACACTTTAAGCAATTGAAATTGAATAAGCATAGTAGTATTATGTACAGATAAAAATGTCATTGAAGGCTAGAAATTCATTGTTTATCCACTTATATTTATATCTGGAAGACAGAGTGATACCAGCAATTATAATAGGCCCAACACTGTCTGCTATAGCTCTTAAAGGTGGGAAAATTCCATTCAATCCAACCCTCGAGGCAGAAGATTAAATGATACATATCCATGATTTTTGACTGTTCTCTTCTTTCCCACTCTTTCAAATTATATATTTTTATTAAAAAATACGTTTTTAGTGCAGGCGCACTAGCATACTTAGACACAACAGCATCAGCTTTCCTCCTTCTGATGTCTATCTGCTCTTGGGTGTCAGCAACCCACCACCACAGCCACACTTAGTAATACATAGAATATTTTAATCACTATTTTTCAAACCAGATTATTATAGACAGACTGAAGCAACTTGTCCCAACTAATGACAGCCCTAACCCTGAAGAAAAAGCTATATGCAAGAGATTGAACCGTCATTAGTGATTTTGCAGTGGATCTTTCTGTGGGCTCATCTAGGGTGAGACAGACAAGGGGATAGCTCTGAATTCTGAGGCACTTGCCTGGGGTTAGTCACCAGGCTTGCTGTGAAAAGTCTCCACAGCTCTTGATCCTGGCCCATCTCAGTAGGTGAAATTCATTTTCTGTAACTAATCTAAGCCTTTACCTTTCCATAAGCACTCTCAAATTAATGCTGATGGCTTTACTGATAGAGCCCTTGTAATAGCCTTCAGTTATTGCATCCCTGAGTTGGATTCATACCAGGAATTCCTAGGCAAAAATGTTATATGTCTCATCTGTTCCTGTCAGCTGAACCAAGCCTATAATGAAGAATTAGCTCCTGGAAATTCCAGGACTGAGGTTATCAAAGCTTTGCTAAAGTGAGGATTAACATGACAAATTGCCTGACAAAATACCTCAGTAGTTAAAAACTGCTTTGGTGTATCAGTGGATGAACACACACATATAAAGAGGCATACTGAAGTACCAGAAACAGACTCTCGACCTGATTATTATTTCAGAATTAATTCTGTTCTCTAAAGACATTCCTCTCCTGCATGTGATGATTACACAGATTTTGCTAGCAAACACAGATGTAAGTATAAGGAATACAGATAATCCAACAGAAACAATCACAGATGTATACAATACCAAACACAATTCTCATGCTCAGTGTAGTTCACAGAGGTGCAAAGAAGGCAAGAGTACTCTTGTTAAAGCTAGTGCAGAGTTCTGGATAGCGTTTCCATCATTCTCCATAGATGATTTTAGTCATGAGTGGTCATTTCCACAAATCTTATACGACAGTAATCAGCTTAAAACTGAAAGTGAATAGATAACTTGAAAAGATATGGAAATGCTAGAGCTTCAAACACCAAATGAAGAGTGCCTTATCAACCATTCTTAAAAGACAGAACATTTACTGAGAAACATTTCAACTTTTTTCCCTTTCTTTTTAATTTTCAGCCAGTTTTCAGTGCTTCATACTTTCTGATACTAATTAAAATCCAGTCTTATGTATAAATACCAACAGAAGTGCAACTGGATAATTATAACCCAGCATGGTTCAATATAAGTAGAAAATAAATTTATTTCTTACAACAGGATTTGTTTACATTTCTTTCAGTTTTCATTTAACAAGCAGAAGGAATCAGTATTAGCCTTAAAGGCTAACATCAACTCAATTAGGATGTTATTAAAGAATCTCTCACTTGATGCCTATTGCAACCCCAACAGCATGAACACACAGTTAGTTTCCTTATTCTCTTATGTCCATTCCAGACCATCTCAACATATCCACGCAAAAGACATCATTCTTCTCTTCTGCGTATGAGTGCTTCTTGTAGCACATGAGTTTTCTTCCCTCAGTGAGGGTTTGTGGGTTGCCCTTTCCTCTGTCACATGATGAGGAACACATGTTCAAATGACATTCTTCATAATGGACTGTGCCCGTGTTTTACCCCATGATCCTTTTCTACTTTTCTTCTTCCCAATTTTTGCTCATTGACTCTCAAATCCCTGCTAGGATATTTTCCCATGGCAGAGGCTTTGTGTGGTTTCTGCAGTCTTAATATCTGATGCCTGAGCCTTTGGGTTTGAATAGCCATGATTTTTCATTCTGCTCACTGTTTACGCCCATTACACCTGGTCTCACAATCTCCTTGTTTCTTATACTAACTACCATACACATAATTTCCGCTTTCTCAGAGCCAGCTGTTTGGTTAGAGGTCTTTGAAGGGTGCCTCAAATACCTTTAAAGTTTTTTCCAAAGCTTTGGCTTTAATTGTAATTTAAGCACAACACCAGTCACAGTAAGATTTCAATTCTAAATATCATACATGTCAATAAAAACCAACATCTGATTACAGAGACAAAGAATACAAAAAGCACTCACAGTGAAAAAAGCTGCCATAAATATAGAACAGAGCAAAAGGTGCTGCGAGCATGTAAAAATCTCTTTCATGTTTCATTAAACATTTCTACACAATGGTTCTTTCTGTAACTACGTAAACTACTAATGAGGAAGTTTGTGTTTGATGTCTCATAAGCTCATGCATGCATAGCTCATTAAGCCACAAAAACTGTATTGCTGGTACAGTGTGCTCCAACAAAAGGAAAGCAGGTACACTGAATTTGATAGCATGCATTTTAATATTTTGCATCAGGTTAGACCATGGCAGAAGAAAGATAGTGCTGGAGATGGGAATAAATTCTCTGAATTGCTGAAATATGAATAAGCTTTTCCTTCAAATAATGATCATTTGGGATCAGTGAGGTGGAGAGGTACAAACAAGCACTCTCTTGAAATCTGTAATTATTACATAGTTTTTACTGCATGCATGAATACAAAAGATTTTCTTTACTTTTTATTTCCCATTAAAAATGGCAGTGAAGATAGATGGTGGATGCTCCCAGAAATTTGGTCTGATTTTTTGCAAAGCTGATAAAATAGCAAATGGCAGCTGCACAGTGCAGGATATTTTTGGATCTTAGTGCAAGAACTCCTGACAGAGTTTTCAGTAGCCAGAAATATTAAATGAATGCTAGAAAAAAAAATGATGGATCCTATAATTGTAGAGTCTTTTGAGGTGTCTGGCAGCTGTTAAATGCTTTCAAATCAGAATGATACTGAATAGAATGTGTGGAGACTTTTTATTTATTTTCGGAGATATTTGTACTGTACGGAATACATTTTTCTTCTTTGGCTTTCTTTCTGCTCTTGACTGGGTAGAGGGCATTGAAGGAAGAAGAATACAGTGCCCTTTACTGAACTGAGACATTTATAGGCTCATGGAGAGGTCAGCATAGTGGAGAAGAAGGGACTGAGGAACAATAACTGAAATATAAATATATTTCCAAGGAAAGGGCAAAACAATAATTATTATTGTGATAGCAGCCCCTATGACTAGGTATCAATAGTCAGGTATTGCTCTAGACATTCTGCATACACTAGAGTACTGTATATAGAATAATATCTTGACAAAAGCTTGCACTTTTTGTTTCTAACAAAACGTATGGAAAATATATGTTGACTGAAAGTCAAAGAAGCTTTAAAAATTTCAGTTACAGTTTGATCTGACTTACAATCACAGATAAATCTATTCTGAAATAAGTATCTGCCTTAGCTATTTATGTCATGTGTAAATTGTTCATGAAACATTCAATCTGAGTGAATGTTAGAGGATTTTTTATGCTTCTATGTTAATAACTGCTCTTGTTCAGTGAATCTTCTGTGAATTTTATGAAGGATCCTGTAGTCTTCTACTCGCAGAAGTGTAGGTGAATATCAGGAAAGGAAGCCTTTTTCACTACAGGAACTACTACTTAAGACGGTTTTGCTGTTCCAAGAAAATGCTTTTTTTCACATATATCTTTCTTTACTTCTAATGAGAAGTGTACATCCCAAAGACTAATGAGAAACTGAATACTTGTCCATTACACAGACAACTGAAGACATCTTCATCACTGGTAAGCAGTCTTGCTGTGGAAAAGCTTGAATGCTAGAATTTCAGATAACCATTTGCAGAATGGTAGAGTCACTGAGGTCAGAAAAGACCACTAAGTTCATCTACTCCAACAGTCAGCCCATCTCCACCATGACCACTAAGCCATGTCCATGAGTATCACATCTACACATTTCTTGAACACCTCTAGGAACTGTAACTCTATCACCTCCCTGGGCAGTCTGTTCCTATGCATCACCACACTCACTGAGAAAAATTTTTTCCTAATATCCAGCTTGAACCTCTCCTGGTGCAACTTGAGGCCATTACTTCTTGTCCTATCACTGTTACGTGGGAGAAGAGGCCAACCTCCACCTAGCCACAGCCTCCTTACAGGCAGTTATAGAGAGCAATGAAGTCTCCCCTGAGCCTCCTTTTCTCCAGACTGAACAATCCATGTTCCCTCAGCTGCTTCTCGCAAGACTAGAACATCTCTCAGGAAATAATACTAATAAGACAAGGCAGAACCCCGGACAGAAAATTATCTTCATTGTTCATTACAAAAGAAAAGTATTTGTGATAAGCGTTGATATACATAATTTAAATAGAGGAAAACAGCTGTCTTCAATGAGAAATTTAAGAAACAGAACTGGAAATAGAGGGAAATTTAGCAACTCTGCCCTTTCTTCTGGAAGGATATGTATGCCAGCAATATTGCTTATAAATGTCTCTATCTCCAGCTGCAGGGAAGATTACTGAAGAGGAAAGTGTACAACCCTCAAGAGGATAAAGCTTGAGAAGGAAACAACAGTCACTTTACATGTAGATATAATAAGAAGTTCAGAGTGCTTTATTTAGCTTTTTAAAGTCTCAATTATATTTTATTTCCAATATAAGATTATCTTTTGTCATTAGGCTTCTAAATCATTTAAATACAAAGAAATGCAAAATTTTGAATTTCTATTAAACTTATGTTTATGAAAAGGCTTATGTTATGAAAAGGCTTTACATTGCAAAGATTTCTGAAGTTGATTGGCTAAAGAGAATCAGGGAAAATCTCAGAGAAACTCATAAAATTTTTTCAATGCAACATCTCTGAAATTACTTACATCATGTTAGACTTCCATATCACTGCTCTTTTATTACTCTAAGTAATATGTTACTAAAAAGTAAAGCTTTACAATACATGTATATAACTTATGAATTTTTAATGAAATTATCTCCTAATTAAATTTCAGATTCTAAATCATGAATTGAGATTTTGCAGTTTCTTTTTCACCTATTACTAGACATCATTAGAAAAAAGCTAAGAATACATAAAAAATTTCCTTCATTTACATTTTAAGAATTCTCCTCCAAACCACCTAATTCCAGTTTGTCTTTTGTCTTATGAAACACTGACTTGACAGTCTTGAATCACAATTCACTGATTTCCTTTCCCTCTCTAACATTCCCTTCCTTCCTTCCTTCCTTCCTTCCTTCCTTCCTTCCTTCCTTCCTTCCTTCCTTCCTTCCTTCCTTCCTTCCTTCCTTCCTTCCTTCCTTCCTTCCTTCCTTCCTTCCTTCCTTCCTTCCTTCCTTCCTTCCTTCCTTCCTTCCTTCCTTCCTTCCTATCTTTGCTTAAAGCAAAATAAAAATTATTTGGATTAGTGTTTTAAGTAAGTAGAACTCAGTAGCACAGGAGCATAATGAAAAATTAATCTTGTTGAAAAACTTTCTTTGATTTCTTTAGCCAGTGTAAGTTCCTATCACAACCTTCAAATTTAACAGTAATTTATTTATTTTTTCTTTTTTTAGCAGAAAACAGTCAATAGATAAAACTCAGCTTCTCCTTGTCTCATAAAACACTTTTTATGGATTCCCCTACTACTATTAGGACAATGATATAGGATGTGAGCTTTCATCTGTGAGTAAGACAACATGGAATTTTTCAAGTGTTGATAGATATATATTTTCCTCTCAGCCTGCAATATCTATAATTACTATAAACTGGTTCCGCTTGTGTCTGTAATCTACAGATGCGGTGTGTCCATACCAGAATCAAACTTTCACCATTTAAAAAGCTACATCTAAAGAGAGATTGCTGGCTTTAAAACAATGTGTCATTCTGCAAAAATTTTACCAACAGAGTTTATTAGGGAATAAAACTGATGATACCTAACAAATAGGTTTTTCATTATTAAAGATGTATGCTTTAAAATTTATTCTAACAGAATCATAGAGTGGCCTGGGTTGAAAAAGTTCATAAAGATCATCTAGTTTCAACCCCCCTGCTATGTGCAGGTCGCCAACCACCAGACCAGGCTGCCCAGAGCCACATCCAGCCTGGCCTTGAATGCCTCCATGGATGGGGCATCTACAACCTCTTTGGGCAACCTGATTCAGTGCCTCACCACCCTCTGTATGAAAAACTTCCTCCTAATATCTAACCTAAACCTGCCCTGTCTCAGTTTAAAACCATTCCCTTGTCCTGTCATCCATCCTCATAAGCAGCCGTTCCCCCTCCTGTTTATATGCTCCCTTCAAGTACTGGAAGTCCACAGTGAGGTTTCCCTGGAACCTCCTCTTCTCCAAACAGAACTTCTTCAGAACAACTTCTTTGTTCAAGAATATCTTGAACTGTAAAATTGTAACAAAAAGAAAAATTGGCTGTAACTCTGTTCAGATTTTGTTACTTTTGTTTTCTGACCTAGCTGAATGTATTGGAGTGCTTCAAAATATGTTTTACAAAAACTCCTGGTAATAATTTTAGATGATTATGTTGGTTGGTTATTTTTCAAAGTACTTCAAAAGTAAACTCTGAAGTTTATTCGAGTATAGTCTCATGCTTCACTTTCAAAAACAGTGTAAATTTATACATACATATTTACCTCTGTAATACATACTATAATGGGTCAAAATAAATTAAAAATGTTTCATTTATTGAAATGCACCCTTGTAATATAATACATAAATTATCATTCGATATTTGGAGGTCAGAAAAATGCACATAAACGGTCTCCTTTACTGAACATGTCTATTGGATAGAAGAACCTAATGGTATGATCCTGCTTTAAGGAAAACAAAACAAAACAAAACAAAACAAACAAACAAAAAAATAGGAATGGCATTTGCTGGAAATGGAATTGCTATACGACAAATTGGTGTACTGCTAGCAGGTAACAGGCATAAATAAGAAAAATACTTTTAGATTTCAAAGTAGGGTATGACTTTTGATGTACACAGCAGCATGTGTATGTCTGAAATGCAGCACTTGGTAGTGGAAATGTTCCGGACATTTTTAATTTATCATTAATTTATCACTAATAATCATAAAGGAGCTGCATTACGATACATTCTGAATAGCCAAAATAGATATTAGAGACATAATTAAATACAGATGCAGTAATGTTCTCTACCTCACAAATGTGTTATCACATTTAGAGTTTAAGGTTTGGCAAAGCATTTGCTGAGTCACCCTGAGTGACGCTGAGTGCGTTGTTACCCACTTGAAAAGTAAATAACATTACATTATCTTAAACTTTAGCAATATTTTCCCTTGTTTTTACAATGCACTAAATACACATTTTCATACTTGCTCCTAGTGGTCTATAACAAGGGTTCAGCTGATCCTGACATCCAAATTAAGTGATTTGGGAATAACCACCAATTATAAATACACTACGGTTTCTAACTTCAGTTATGTCTAACCAGTGAAGTCCTTTCAACTATGACTGGCAGCCTTTCTCTGTGTATGTGGGTTAAGGCACTATAGACGTTACATGTAACATATCAGGCCTCTGCTGAAATGGAATCAGTTCCATTCAGAAATTTATCTGCCTTATCTAAATCTACCTGAGACCCAGATTATCAGAGTCTCACACTAGCTAACTACCACTGCCAGAAATTTAGTTGTCAAGGCCCTTCTGCTTCCCTATTAAATTAGCCTGTAGTCTTTCTCAGCTTTAACCTGCTCTCTGTTCATTTGCCTGAAGCCTCTACTGTCCTGAGGATTTATACAACTCCTTGAAAAGCTCAGACATGCTGAACACAGAACCGGAAATAGGCTGCCTTAAGTTCTCTTATTTCCAAGAAGAGTTAGACACATTTCAACCCTAAAACACAGCTTTCCATCTTGAGGGTAAAACAACCTCCACATTAATATAGCCTTTATATAAACCATGCTCTCAATCCAGTGGAGACTCCTCCATTTTGCCACACACAAACTCAGCAGTGAAATATCAGGAGAACCTCCCTGCAACGAGACTGTCAAGTGCCTGCATAGATCTCTTCATCCATTAAAGTAATTTTGAAAGCATAGTGAATTTAGGACATAAAACCTGATGAATTGCATTTTATGCCTTGGGATATTATGACAGCTCAGAAAAATTGGTCCACACCCACACTTGTTAACAGATTGCCACAAATCAAAATAGGAGATAAGGCAGAAAGAGTGCATGGTATGTGGTAGATGTATCACTGACACTTTCTTGCAATTATAACACTTCTAAATGACGAGTAAAACTCAAAGGAGAAGGTACACAGCGTCTGGGAGATTGCGACTTCTTCTGATACAGACTTTCCTTTTGATCTACTTCAAGCTGGAACTCTACTTACTATTACATGAAAAAAAGCTTAAGCAAAATAAAGTTGGGAAAAGGGATTCCTGAATGCATTTGCAGAGAGAGTGATGATTTAGTAGTTTGGCACATGTAGATGTGGATCACAGTAGTTCACAATAATTAACTACAAAAACGGTTGTCTTTCCATTTCAAAGAAAAGAAGAAAGTGTTTCAAGCATAAACTGATTTTATTTTAAAAAATACTTAGAACCATTTCCACTGATGATTGCTTATTACGTGGAGCCAGGCAACACAAAAATAAGAAATCCCACAATCTTTAGGTTAAACACTATAACTTTTCAGTGCATTTCATTGATAAAGTAAAGTCTACTACTTCACATGCACAGATTGTATCAAGGCTAATATGTTTTTTCTCTGTAACAAAGCAACATATCAAAGGCGGGAACAATCCCAAGATCATTTTTGTCATGTCAGTAAGAGGAAGGACTAAAAAAGTCAGAAAAATAAATCTGCCATTGCAATTTTAAAAGACTGATAATTTACCAGTGAAAATATCATCTCCTAAAACTAAAAGTCTTTGAAGTTTGTTGAACTCTATGACTACAATCATCCCTTCAAAAATATTTGTTACGTTGTTCTCAGTATCACTATTTATCATGTATACTTCAAATGGAAAACAAGGACTACCAACTATGTTCTTTACTCACACGAATGAGTACAAAAGAGTTGAAGAAAGAAAAGCTAATAAACAAAGTTAACTGAAAGTATAATTAAAGAGTTGATATGGCTTTTTGTTTTATCATGGTAAAATGTATTCCTCATTCTCTAGTTTCTGTAACAGGATACCAGATAGCCACTTAAGTAACAGATTGAATCACACATAACTTTAAAGAACAACAAAACAATGATTAGTGATGGAATTACCTCTTGTATTTGATCATTAAAAACCACTACTACATCTTCAATTATGGAGTTTCATTTTGATTCATTTAACAGTCAAAAATACAAGCACAGTAGAAAATCTGGGCTATACATTTCTATGGCACATTGTAATAATGATATTTCTGGTTATAAAATTAAAGATCTTAAATATAAAATGTTTTTGAAAGGTCTGTTTTAAATATTTTTGAAAGCATTCAGTTATGGTACATAGATACCATCAAGGAAGATATTACTCCAACTTCAATTATGCCATTCCAGATGCCTAAGCAAAAAGGCTGAACTAACTATCCAGTCAACAGAGTGAGTTATCAGTGTGCCAAAGTCCAACTAAAAGCCACCTTTAGCTGTAGAGCAGTTCTACTCCGACACAGTATGATAACGGTGCCTTTCTCTGTCTAGTGACTCTATATGTATTGCTGCTGTAGGAAGCCTTCTGTACTGACTCAGACTGTGGTTTCACTGATTTGAGGCAAAGAACCTTTTATGCTGCTTACCTGTCACTTCACTCCCTGGCCAGGGAGTATGCCCCCACCATATATTGGCAGTAAATTTTGTTGCATCTACATCACTGGTACTGCAGTGCGTCATTTAGCTTAAATTGTTTTCCTTTCTTGGATTATTTCTCAGCCATCTCATGAATCCTTGTAAGCATGAACAGTGAAGCTGGTTTAAAGAAGAGGGGGGTCCCAGGAGGCAGATGTCAGAGTTGCACAGATTTACACTGCATTAAAGCAATTGTGAAACATCACATCATTATTGGCTAACCTTTCCAGGTAAAACTGTGTGCCCTTGAGAGTCTCCACAAATTCAAGAACCTATTCAAGTCATATGTCTGTAGCTGAGTAAAGATAACACTCTTCGTAATAAACAGCAGAAAATCAAAGGTACTGAGAGCAACAGAAGTTATACTGCTGAATAATTCTGTGCATCTGGCTCTAAGAATCTTTATATTTTGGTTCTAAAACACAGCAGAAAAAAATTGCCTCCTCTGTAGACTTCTCTGTCAAAGTAGAAGCTTGTATAGTACTTTCACTCTTAAATTGCTGATACGCTGGCTCAGACTGCCGTCAGAATCAGCCTTCATTTTCAACCTATCCTATTCTCCTTACTTGAAGGAGGGACTGATATAATGAACTCCTCAAATAAAATATCTCTGAAAAAAGAATGCAGTATTCATACAACTCAGCTGGCAGGCAGGGAATTGTGACAAGTAGCAATGCATGCAGAAAAGTCTTTGAAGTAATGTGAGTTATTCTTCATATATGGCCCTCCATAAATACTAAAATAACATCTTAATTCTTATCTTAATTTTTGATTTAAATTAGGTTTGGACTGTTACTGTTGGTAATGTACTAGCAAATATATTTATCATAGTAGGTAAATTTGACAATATCTTGGATAAACTGAAGATTGTTCGTTCCCCAGTAGTAAATCCAAATAATTTCAGTCTTGGACTTTACCCTTGTAAATGTTAGCAACTTCTTTTGGTCCTTCAAAGAAGAAAAGTCCTATGGATTTTAGTACTCACACGGCAAGAAGTACCAGTATGTATAAGTTTTTTTTTTTAGAAATACCTGAATTTTACAAAGCAATGAGAAATGAAAAATTGTATCTTGGCTACTGTATTTTAAAAACTTATAAAAATCTGTTTTGACCTTAATTACCACTTAAGAAAGGAAAAAAAAAAATGTTGCACTTCCACAACACTGGCTGCTCCACTTGTAACTCATCCCTCCTTACATTACAACGGTATCTCTATATTAGAAGTTAAAAATGTCTTTCATCAAGAAATACTCTAACTTTTACTGCACTGAAAGGAATATTCTGGTAAAAAAAAAAATTAGCAAGAGATTAAAAATATGCATAACAAGACCACAAGTACTCTCTGTTAATATAACAAGCTATAATAAACCTGTAGGTGTTTATAGTATTATAAAAAGTTTCATAAAGCCAGTGAGAAGAAGCTAGTTCTCCTATGTCATTAATTTTGCCTACCCAAGCTTTTAGAAATCATATGAAAAATCAGACTCTGGATTAACTACTCAGAAACACAAGCAATTATTGCACCAAATGACCTGCCTGAAAGAGTTGCTAAAGAAACCAAACACACGGCTCTCTAGCCTTGCATCTCAAATCTGTTCATTACATTAGTGTCACAAATAGAGGTCATTTTGTAATACTTGCTATAATTTTTTCTTAATACACTTCACTTAACCGAAGTGTTTCTGTAGTGAATACAAATTATGACTTGATGTGTTTAATTTCTTGATAAGTATGGCATTTTTCTAACACTGTTTTTCATACACATATTTCTCCATTGATAAAAACTAGCTATTTGAAGAGGGCAGAACATTTATAGTATTAGTAACATTTCTCTTTAAATGATTCATCAAACAGCTGAAATGGCTGATAAACTAGAAGGTAACATTTACCGTAGTGCAGTCCAAGGTAGACATTTCCTACATGCCTTATGAATTACCAGATCCAGAGCAGTAAATTTAAATTCTGGATTTACAAAACTTGGATGCTTTCTCTGTTTTAACTTTCTAGCTCCACAGTTCCCAAGAGCTACTTCTGAATTCATTTAAACAATTGTTTCACTTGAGTTTATTTTTAGACATCTTTGTACATTTTCAGATCAGTACAAAAACTAAGCTCTTAATAAATCTTCTGCTTCAGAACATATTTTATATTTTTGTGTGGGAAAAAGAAAAAGGAACTAATTAATCCACTGTCAGAATTCTACCTTAGGCAAAAGGATGAGATGTAAAAAACAGGACAGTTCAAGCTTAGAATCATGTTCTGAACTGTAAGAATTTATTACAAACATTTAAGCCCATGAGCCCCTCAGTGCTGCTACATTTCCTACCGACATGTCAAATTCCTGATATTATGAAATTTTGCAAATTTAGATTGATTTTTTTTTCTTCAGAATGAAACCTGTGTACTGCACTAAATCATAACACACAGTACATCTCAGACAAAAATGAAACAAAACAATTTTCAGTGCAGCTTCTTGAAAAACCACTCCTAGTTTGGACTGCATGAGCATATGCTGACTTCACCAATAATATTGGAAAGACTGCTGCTAGAAAGCAGATTAAGTCCTGAGGAAAAAAAAACACGCTGGTGTTTGTAGTTCCACTGTTAGCCCATAGACATACTTAATGAGATTAGCTTTACATGTGATGATCGTTGTTGCTCACATGGGACCTTTTATCTCAAGAGCAGAATATACTGGAATAGTTCATTAATATTAGCTATAAATCATAAGTACTTAGGACAAAACATTGATGTTTGATTTTGATATTTACTATTCAACATTTGTATGCTTTTGCTTAGTACCATTAAGTAATATTTTATATCTCTGTCTGCAAGGAGACACTCGTGCTTCTTTCAACATCTGATACAATTAATTGCCTATACGTAAATTTGAAAACACAGAGCATAGCTTCAAACCAAATATCTGGTGAACAATATAAATCCTGATGTTTGAAATGTAAGCAACTACAATCTTTTTAAGACTAAAATTTCAAAGGGCACCAATACCGCACAGTATACATCTATTTCTAGGTTGTATATCTTGGTATACTCTATTTATATATTATATTTATGATATATATAAATATATATTATATTTATGATGATCTCAGTTTCAGTAAGTTATATCCTGCTGTTTCCCACAGAGGATTCTTATAAACGTTTTGTTGCATCTGGTTATATTTTATTCTGCTAGTAAGACAGATCATTTCTGATTGTCCAAGAAATTCTTACATAAGAAATCAAACTTCTCAATAATTATCCAACTGATATTGAAAATCCTTTGAGGTTTTACAGTCTTTCCCCAAATTATAAAAACAAATGTTATATTTTTTAAAAGGAAACTTTAAAAAAAATGCACAAAATTTGGAAAACAAAATTTTCATGTATTTAATCTGCATATAAAGAATAAAATGTACAAACTTGAAGAGCATCTGTGCAGACCCTTTTTGTTGCATTAAATCATGTTTAGATGCTTCCCACTGAAAGCACCTTAGATAAATATAGCATTGTATAATCTCCAGAGAAGACATTTTTCAACACATTATATAACACAATATATATATTATATATATACATATTATATTATATATATATATAATATTTTATATTATAACACAAATAAAGTAATTTGATTATTCAGATTAATTCAAAACTTTCACAGACAGATCATTAAAAAAGGACATAATATATGAACAAATGCACTATCAGGTTTTATCTATGTGAATATGCATATATTCATATATAGATTGGATACACATGAATGTATATATATATTCTCAAATGTACACACACAGAAAAGAGAGAAAATAAATATTTTAAGTGCATTAATACGATTTTTCTAATTTCCTTATTTATAACCTTCTAGGCTTTTATTAAATCAGAAAAAAGAGCAGAAGGAGAATTAGCTGATGTGTTGTCACTGAGCTGTAACTGCAAACATATCCTTAGTGCATTAGTGCAGTTAAATACTTCCGAAACATTTTCTGTCTCTCTTTAACAAACTATGATTGGCCGTAAGTGGACAATAATTGGATTAATGCAACCTAAAAGATGAAATTCTATAGCAGAGGCTATAAGGTAACTAATAAAATTAAAAAAACACACACATAAAAACAAAGCAAAACAAAACATAACAAAAAAGAAAAAACAAAACAAAAAATAACCAAAACAACCCAGATCCAGGGATCATAATATCACTTATTAACACATGTACTGTTTGGGTTCTTTTCTTCTCTAGATTCTTCTTTTTCTCTTAGTCAATACCTTTGGAAGTCTTGAATCCATTCATTTTCTTTGTAAACATATTTGCTACATTTCTCCATTTAGAAACAGAATGCTCAACTGAAAATGCCAAGAAATAGTTTGAAAATTGTTTTCATTCTTTTCAGTAGAATGGGTGAAAATTGTTTTCATTCTTTTCAGTAGAATGTGTAAAACCATATATATAACAGTTTGTGCCTGATGAAACTAAAGGGCTATGGAATAGCCTCACTGTATGATATGTCTTGAACACTTTAAAAAGAATAAAGACATTCATAATGCATATAGTTACTATATTTACTTAAATTGACTGAAAAACCCATTCCTGTTACTGTTGATATTTCTGACACTCCATCTCCTCTGATACACTCTTCCCTGAGACAGGAATAGCAAGGCTTAAGCCAGTTGAGGTATCTAGATACTATGATTTATAAAAAAACAACAAAATGTATGTGTAAATATCATCTTGAGTAAGAGCTAGGTAAATATTTTATTGCACATTATCATAGAATTATAAGTTCATAGAATCCTTAGAGTTGGAAGGGACCTGTAAAGGCCATCTAGTCCAACTCCCCTGCAGTGAACAGGGATGCCACAACTAAATCAGGTTCCCCAGGGCCTGATCCAGCCTCCCCTTGAAAGTCTCCAGGGACAGATCACCCACCACATCTCTGGTCAACACCTTCCAATGCCTCACCACTCCTACTGTAGAAGATTTTTTCCTTATGTCTAACCTAAATCTCTTTAAGCTTGAAGCCATTTCCCCTTGTCATATCACCACAGACCCTGCTAAAGAGTCCATCCCCTTCTTTCCTGTAGCTTCCCTTTGGATACTGAAAGGCCGCTATCAGGTCACCTTGGAGCCCGCTCTTCTCCAGGCTGAACAGCCCCAGTTCTCTCAGCCTGTCCTCATAGGAGAGGTGTTCCATCCCTTGGATCATTTTTTTGGCCTTCCTCTGGATGCATCCAACAGGTCCATGTCCCTCCTGTACTGAAGACTCCACATCTGGACAGAATACTTCAGGTGAGGCCTCACCATTGCAAAGTAGGGGGACAGAATTACCTCCCTCAAAGTATTGGTCCCAGCACTGGCCCCTGTGGGATACCACTGATCACTGATCTCCATCCAGACACTGAGCCAGTGACCACCACTCTCTGGACTTTATCCTGCAGCCAGTTCTTCATCCATTGAACAGTCTACCCATCAAATCCACATCTTTCCAACTTGAAGAGAAGGATGTGGTGGGGTAGCATGTCAAAGGCCTTACTGAAGTCCAGACAGATGACATCACTGGCTCTTCCCCTGTCCATTGATACAGTGACACCATCACAAAAGGCCACTGGGTCATTCAAGCAAGATTTGCTCTTGGTGAAGCCATGCTATCGCCTTCCTATCTTCCATGTGCCTAAGCAGTACCTCCAGGAGGATCTGCTCCATTATCTTTCTCAGCACAGAGGTGAGAGGTGATAGGAAGGCAGTTCCTAGGGTCATCCTTTATTCTATTCTTAAAAATGGGTGTGATGTTGCCTTTTTTCCAGTCACCAGGGACTTCCCTTGATTGTCATGATTTCACCTGATTGCCACTGATCTCCTAAGTGGCTATTTTACATTTCATTTACATGTCTCTGAAGATAAAAATTATTAAAGACATATGTATTATGTGTGTGTACATATGTATTATGTATATGTATTATGTATTAAGACATATGTATAATATTTAAAAAATATTAAAGACATACATAGATTGAGATGCGTCTGAAAACACACTTATTCTTCATCCTTCTACACTAGATGTCAAATGCATGAGTTTTCATGAACTAGTCTTCAGTTAAATTAACTTTACAAGTGAGTCTTTCAGCAAAACATTTTACACTGAATGTCCTACTATTTGACTGAATAATTATACAAAATTGAAATTTAGTAGAAAAGTTAGCTGTCTTGTAGCATTTAGGGTGGTGAGGCTGTGGCACAGCTGCCCAGAGAAGCTGTGATGCCCTGGAGATGCTGAAAGACAGGTTGGATGGGGCCCTGGGCAGCCTGAGCTGGTGGGGGGCAGCCCTGCCCATGGGCCTTGGTGGCCTAGCTATATTTTATTCCTAAGCTCTTATCTTCCTATATTTCAGCAGAATTCACATGGGTGAGTATTTAAAAGGAATGGAGATATCAGCCTCTCTTGATGTAAAGCTGCTCATGTCATTGTGAAGGATCCTGAGCACAATGCTCTGAAGATCCGGTTCACAGCACTAAGTCTCAGCAGCTGGGCTGAGATAGAAATCACACTACAGCTCCTTTCTGTGCACGGAACTGGTGAGGTGGCTGGGAGGTGGCACCATTTTCTTTGACTTTTGCTGGGCCAGTGTCTGTCCCAGAGTCTCCTTTCCACAGCCATGTTTGAGTTAGCAGAATGTGCAGCCACATGGAAGCACTGGGAAAGTGTTGAGGGTTTCTTCCTCAAAAATAGATCATTTTAGTGTAAAGAACACTGGAACAATTAAATAGATCAATGTAACAATTCCTAACATCATGAAGATGTTGTTCCTTTTATGGAGTCAGTATGGCAGTTAGATTAATTGTGTACAGTTAAAAATGATTTTAGGCATTCTTACATTTTAATTATCATCTAGAAAGGAGACATATATTGCTAGTTATTTCACATCACTTTACGTAATTTATTTATACAGCTACTGATTATGCTAGCTAAGGAGTGCTTTTATCATTAATAATGTCAATTTGTGTGGAAGATTTTTATGAAAATGTTGCTATAAATGATGTAGTATCCCACTCTTCCTGAAGTATTCTCATCTCCTTCTGGAACTTTTTTATATTCTTATTTTATATTCTTATTTTTCACATTAATAGCCACTTTAATCACTTTTTTCAAGAATATGCTTAGGACAAAGAGAAAGAAGCAAGTCCCTATTCACTAGAGAGTGGTCAATTTCATTTTATGGAAATAATGCTCTAAAAATAAATAAAAGACAAAACAACAAGTACCATAACAACAACAACAAAACCACATTCAGTGTAGATTTAGTCACAAGAATAAATTTTGGCATTGGATGAAATTCATAAAAGCTCACTTCATTCAAATCACAAAGTGCTTAGGTACCTGCCTATGTTTTAGGCCCATTCATATGGTTCTGGGAGTCTTTATTCATTTTCTCCTTTGTCTAACATTTAGTCTAGATGAAAATAATTCAACTATTGCTTTATTTTTCTAGCTGAATTCTGGCATTTCAAACTATAGGCTTGTGCAGAATCAGAAAATATACTGAAAAAAATGGGGATGACAGTTTCTGAGCTGTTTAATATCATTATTGATTTATTGTGTTTTGTTTCATGTGCATGTGTTGCTGTCTTTTTGTTGTTGTTTGCTTTTTTTTTTTTTTTTTTAATTCTGATCCATTACAGTCTGTTATGGAGACACACCTGTCTTCTTTTGGCCCATAAATAGATCAAATGGTTAATAGAATGAGATTTTCAACAGGCAGACTAATAATATGCTGTTAGTTTCTTTGAGGGAGAAAATATGTTTTACATTGCTGGTGGGAAAAACAACATTGCCTGAAAGCCTGGTGAAACTGAAAAGCCTCAAAATGTACCAATACAGAAAAACAGAACATAATTGTTAAATGAACATGCATCATATATGCATTTCTGCCAAATATATAACATCTGCATGAATCTAAAATTTAAAAAAATAGAATTACTTCTATTTTAGGAGTTTCATATATCAGAAATAATATCAATCTGAACAATGTAATTTCTACTCAGGTCTGAACTAAAAGTTCATAGTTTTTGTTATTCTTAGTATTCTTTTCTAATGTTATTGTGCTTTTTGCTTGCTGATTTTGGTAGTGCGTTGAGGTAAGAAAAAAGAAATCATGGAATGCAGTTCATTGGGGCTGCACATGGTTCTTCATTACTTGTGCCTTGTCTCCCTATTCCCCAGCTGATGCTTATGCTTCCAGCCCACACAATAGCCTGGAGCTGAATGGGAAACACAACTCATCTTATAGCTCCAAGATTCTTGCAAAGCTGCACCCTTTTCAAGACTATGTTCAACACAGTATTTTATCTGAAGTCTTTGTTTCCAGACTAGAAGTCTATACTGAAGTCACCATAGCTACTTAGGAATCCCTTGTCAGGAGAAAAGCTCAAAAAGAAAACAGTATTTTTACCCTAGGAACAGAAGTAAGTGATTGATCACAAAATTGGAAGTGAATATACAAATAAAAAGCATTAAATGCAGAGCAGGACAAGTTTGGAATGAATCTTTCTTTCCTCATCAAGGATTTATCTGCCTCATGCTTTGGCTGCCTTGTACTGTCTTTCAAGAAAAGCCTTTGAGAAACAAATTTCTCCTTCAATTTCTATGCTGTGTTTTTACTCAGGGATTTCCTGATTACTATTCAGTGTGATTAAGACATTTCAAAAGAGGTTTCAAGATTCCTGCATTTCTCTTAGGTTGCTCATTGCACTGTAGCCGTGTTTTATAATCCTCCAAATATCTTCCCATTGGGTGTCCCAAGAGTGGGACACCTTTTCCATTACTGACTGATTAGATTACATTTAAACCATAGGAGCCTGTAAGTTCCAGATTTGAGAGCTGCAGATTCTCCACCTCTGTTCTGCTTCAAGCCAAATACTATAACACTTCATCAGTCACTCAGAGAAACTCCTCCTTCAATGTGTAGTCACCTTGTGGCCTGATACTGTCTGCCATGCAATACAATAATACAGCAGCTCTGTAGTCACATGATGTTAATTTTAATTGCTGGTATATATAAGAGAGCAATATATCTCAGCAATAACACTGAGGCTACGAGGAATTTTCTCCAAAGTATGTTCAGAACTGTTCTCAAAAAGCCTGCTAGTACTGAAAAATTTCGAGGTGAACTGTCACTGTTAATGTTTCAGAAGAACTTGGGTGCCCATAGAAGCAGAGTCATCTCTGTACATAACGTATAGCCCAAGGACATGCGCAGACATGTGTGCCTTGCCTTCATTCCTGCTCAATGTGGAAGACTGTGAGATAAGGACAGAAACATGAGCAGAGGTAACTGTACAAGCTTTATGGTGCACCAGCTGGTGCCCTGCAGCATGAAATCCCAGACTACCTGAGGCTCTTGCCTCCTTGCTCTTCTTTTTCCATGCCAATATTTCCATCAATATGTTTAATTTTCAAATACAAGTCGAACACACCGTCCTAAACACACTGTGTAGGACTATCATGTTTTCTGTCACTGCCTAGATCAGTCTGCAAGTTATGATTAGCCCAGGCCTCGGATCGGTGGGAGGCTGTTGCCTCAGGTAATTTTCTAAGGTTTGGCTAAGTAAACCTGAATATTTTTTCAATGTTAAAATATTTTTCTTTTTATTTTTTTGCAAAATATGAACTGAAACGGTAGCTCTCCACAAAGAAAGTGAAATGTAACCCTTTCAAACATTACCCGAAGAGATCAAAGCATTAAATCTATGAGTGGAACAATATTTGAGCCAGATAACTATTTTTTTTCTTTTTTTTTTTTTTCCTCACTTGCTCGAGCTCTGATACAACTTTTCACAAACTCTTAAACAACAAATTAATATGTTCTATCTATATAAGGTAAAGTACTTTTGTTTCATATTTACTTATGGTCAGTTTTTCCATCTTGTGTGAGTGACATTTTCAAGTTAACTCTTTCACACTCATCAACAGCTACTCAGTTGTCTGAAAAGTGTCTTATCCATAACCCAGCACATCTCAAATAATTCATTCTGTTTCTTAGAACTATGAGAAATGAAAGGTATTATTAATACTTAAAATCATAGGTAAAAAGCTTCTAGCTACCCATTAATAGTTACACTCTTATTGAATTAACCTCAATAAGTACAACACATTAGGTGAAACACTGACAAAGCCTAAAAAGGATGTCAATTCTTTTCCATTAAAAATATCCCAGTAACCAACATCAGTCAGAAAAAGAAATTGGGCAGTCACTTTGCTTTACATTTCCTAGGATTGTAGGTGAATGAAAAGATAAAATCATCATGAGTCATCAAACACAGAAATTATGTGTTCGAACACCAAAAAAATTAGTTGTATTAGGGAATATAACCCCTTTCCTATATAATACTTTCAGAATATATGTGTATAGAACCTCATAACATTATTTGAATAGCTTAAATTATAATGTAACTTTTATTAATACCAAAATGAAGATGAGTTATATCATGGCCACTATTAGCTACAGGCTGCCAAGCACCATAAGATTCTCTGTTGCTGACTCTCCAAACTCATTTGCAAGAATTCTGCTATTTCTTTTTTCTGATGTTGTTCTGAAGAGTGTCCAGAGCTTGGTTTTCTTTCTTTCATTTTATCTAATTTTAAATTTAAATTATTTTTATGGGATTAAAACAACCAGCATATTGTTTCCCTTTGTGTCTTTAGTTAACATGTTCAAAGATCTATCAACAGAATACTATTCTGACACCAAATTATAAGTCCAGTTTAACTTCCTGATGACTGCTTGTTTCTTAGAAGTTGCCACCTGTCAGTCCACAAAGGAGAAAAACTTCTATATCCTGTAAGCCATAGTTTTTCATTCACTTAATTTTGGATACTTAATTGCATGTACAGCAGTAAGAGATCAAAGTGAGAAAATATATCCACCATCCACTAGTTTGGAAAAAGTGAAAAACTTATTTCTTTGTACATAAATTTCTCTCTGTTCATACATAAATATCTGTAAATTTTAAATAATCAGACTGAATTACTTTAACTTCTCACTGCTGAATAGTTTTAAACCAGTACTACGTTTATAAACACAGAAAGTATAAATACAGAGTACCAAGTAAGTCATGTAAGCAGAATTTAAATGACAAAATCCCACTGAGGTTTTAATATATATGGGTATATTTAAATATACAGAAAAGGGAAACTTTAGAAAGAAAATCTCAGGCACACGCATAACAATGGGAAATGGAAAAAAAAAACAGTAAAAAATGCAGTAGTATTCAAGACTTTAGTACTGAGAATTATTTTCTACTTTTTTTTTTTTTTTTTTTTTTTGGTGAACAAAACTCTTCTAGATGTTATATGATACACCTCCACCATGTCAACACAGTGCGTTTAATGTATTTTTAATGAAAGTATTAATGACATCATATTATCACATTACAACTGTACATTAACACATCAAATGTCTTCATACAATTTGAAGAGAAATTATGTGTTTACTACTTACCTAAATGGGTCTCCTGAATTGTTAGCTTACTTTCCAATGGGTGTAAAAGCTTTGGTGGTTTATCTGTTAGTGGCGCTAGAAAAGAAAGAAATTCACATATATAGTTTTCTGATAATTATTGTGTAGAAAAAAAACTTGATACATTGGCTCAGAAATGTTTTTTCTTTGTTCATGCCTTAAGTAATGTTCACGCTTTACGCAGCAGTAAATGCTTTCACTTATAGAGTAAATACAGCACCACAATTAGATTATTAGATTAGATTTATGTACTGAGGTACTGGAGACATTTGTTAAAAAAAAATCTCTTCAGACTTTCACAAAAACCCTACAGCAACATCTTACAGTTTTGTGTTTTCGTAAACGTGCTTTAATGAAGTATTTTATTGCTTATTATAATATTTAAATACGTTCCTGCCAAATAGTCACTATCAGAGAAATAACATAGATAATCTAAGATTTGAAGGTGGATTAAAATAAAAGGGGTTCATTTTTAAAATTCAAGGGACAGATGCAGCGACATAATGTTAAGACTCCTACTAAAATTACTTCCCTCTTCCCTTTTAATTTACTCTGAAATAATTATGGTAGAATAATGTAAACTGCAAAATAAGAGTTCTGTCATGGTCAAAAACATTCTGAAGGTGCTAATAGGAACTTTCTGAAGCATGTTCAAAACGTGCTGCTGAAAAGTGCAGCTATTACCCAGATTCATCACCTTATGCATACTTAATTAATAGAAGTGACTATCTGATTATTGCTACTTTCATATTACTAACAACTACTGTTAGTAAGTCTGTTCTACTGATGTCTGACAGACAAGTGCATGATACATGAAAAGAACATTCACTTTTTTTCTTTAAATGATTAGTAAGTGTTCATGGGAAATCTCCAACTTTTAGCTCCCTGGAACATTTTGATATTTAGCTTTTCAACATTAATTCACCTTTCAGTCTTTAACATAGATTATGGGCTGTCAGAGATTTAAAGTACTTTTGACATTTTGATATAACTGTGTAATATTTGTTCCCTCAAACTTGTCAAATCACTACTTCCTTTCTTACTGACACACATTCACCTGTGTGTAGGTTTAATCTACTAAACACACTCATCTCCTGTCAGTTGAACTGAGGGAGAGGTTGAGCTGCTTTCTCTTTATTACACTCATTTTACTCTTTGATTAAATTATCAATGCCCTTTAATACCTACAGTACTAACACTAACATTGCATGCAACAAGAAGGGAATGAATCCATATTTTGCTGTTTCATAGATATTTTTCTTATTTGGCCAATGCATAAATCTCCCCAATTGTTATTACAGAATTATAGAATGTCTTGGGTTACAGGGGATCTTAAAGATCATCTACTTCCCTCTGCCATCATTGACAAACAGTAAATCAAACACTAGATCAGGTCACTCAGGGCCTTAAACATCTTCAGATATGGGGCAAAACCTTATGTGTTGATCCATCAGTGCAATGGATGAATCAAAATACCTCTTCAGGGAAAAGACCTAGATTTGGTGCACAAACACTCTTTCAGTTCATTTTTCTACTTTCTACAGGAAATTATTCTGCGTTCAGAACTTCAGAGACAGCCCACAGTTATTAAAGATTTTTAAACAGCATCTCTGGGTTGTTACTTCTCTTTACACTGATGTCCCTATCTCTCCTTCTATCTTTTTTTTTTTTTTTTTTTTCCTTATGAGCTAAAGTAGGTGGAAGGGAAAAGGATCCAAATTGTGTTTTTTCTTAAACTACAAAATTAGTCATTCCCAATCTTAACTTTTCCAGCAAGACTCAGAATTTATCAGCACATTGCCATTTAAAAAAATCATCCACTTTGAATTTAAATTTAGTTTTGCAGTTCTGTCACTCTAAACTCAATTACCATTTATCAGATAGTGTTTTCTGAGTCACTGTTGTTTTAAATCTGTTTTGAGACTCTTCAAGAAAACAAAAGTTTCTCATTGTATTAAAGATATAACTAGTTCAACAAATTCAACAATGAGGCTAGAAAACAGTTTTTTTTTTTGTTTTTTTTTTTCTAATCAAAGCAAAGAAAGACATTACTTTTATGGTACTGTACTGAAGATCTCTAAGAGGCTTCCTACTATTAAATAAATTGGCATAAAATCATTATTAGCAATATATAAATAAATCACAATTGAACTGATGATGAAGTTATTACATAACTTATGCACAACACAATTTTCCTATAACTTGTAATATTCAAGTCTTCCACAAAGAATTTCACAGAAGAAATATTGTTGAAAACAATTAATTAGATATATAACTGATATATTAGATTCACAGGAGTACGTAGGCTGAAAAGACATTCTGGAGATCAAGAGGTTTAAACTCTTGCTGAAAATAAATTCAATAGATCAAACAGTCAGTAGGTCAATACTTCATCCACTGAAGTTCTAAACACCTCTGTGGATGGAGAATTCACCATTTCAAGTATTTAATCCTCTAAGCGCTGGACTCAATCCAGTTTATGTTTTTTTCTACACTGAGGAATCAAAACTTTGACAGAGCATTCCCAGTGTGCTCTCATAGGTTCTAAATAGTTGTGTAGGAACACTTTCCTGTACCTGCTAGCTAAACATTTGAGAAAAAATGTGCAGTTGGCTCTTGCTGACTGAGGTTCAACTTATTTTATGCCTGGACTGATAGATATGCTGGGACTGATGGATCTGCAAAGCTTTTTACTATTCAGTTAGACTATGCCCTAAACTACTGCTTATTTCAGAACTAGGGCAAGACTTTGCATTTGCCTTTGTCCAACTTCATGGTCATCAGTCCCTGTCTTCAACTTGTCAAGATCTCTCAGCAGCTTTGATCTCCAGCACATAACCCAGTCTTCCACTTTTGCTGAAACTGAACTTTACTCCACCATCTAGCAGACATAATACATAAGCTCTCTAATCAAGATTAAAACACTATAATAATAATAATACACTATAGGTTTCCTGTGTTGTATTTTAAGGTGATATTTGCCAGTATTTTTGGCCAGGAAGAATGAGTAACTGTAGGCACATCTGATGGTTCAAGCAGTTATATCTCCCAGGGCTAACTCCTTCACCCATGTAGAAAACCAAAAGCATCCCTGAGCATACTGCATTTCAAAGTTTTAGCTATAGGGAAACATTGAAATAGAATTATACAGGGAAGGAAAATCACCTCACTATCTTGCTATACTTAAGAGTATCAAATTTTAGGGCAATTTGAAATGTACACTCAATCAATCTACACTTTATGTGCATGTTATTTTATTTATTAACCTACAAATACATGAATGTTTTTCTGGCAATTAAGCCATGTGAACCAAAACAAATGTGAGAAGATTTCAGCTGCCCCTCTGCATTTCAGTTTTACGCTGTCTGCAGAAACCAACATTCATAGGCAGCACAGAGCTTCTGCAATCCTTGTTTAGTTTAGAAACTCTGAAGTAGACCTATTGTTTCCTATAAATAATTTCGAATCCTTCAGACTATGAGGTATCATATTCCTAACTAGAGCAACCTATCATATAACAGACTATTCACATATCAGACTATTCAAAATGAGCACATTTTTCAGGTTAGAGATATTGAGGTACAGTTATTTAGAAAGTTCAACAACAACAACAAAAAAATCATCCTTTCTCTCTGACTTTTTACAAAATATAAAGAACTGGGAAAAAAAAAAAAAAAAACCTACAAAAAAAAAACAACAAACCACAAAATCGCACAACTATAGCCTTCCTTAGCAAGCTAAGCACCCTTTATTTTTTTAAGAGCTTTACAAAGGCAACTATTTTCTGATCCTACAGAAATGTTAATGATTTCAAAGCACTTCCTGTACTGCATTGCAAGCAAACAACCAGAATTCTTTTCCCTGTTGCTAAATAATAGAGAAGGCCCTCTTCCCACTAGGTACTTATCCCATGATTGTCAGAAGGAACAGTGCTCAGATTCCTATTTCTGTTCTTACATAGAAGATTGTCAAGTTTCTTGGCAAGAATCTTAATTCCAGGACATTATTGTCTACTAATGCATGGATGCAGTATCTTTCTCTTTCCCTCTCTTTCCCCCACCCTCTCCTCTTTCCCTCTTCTTTCCCCCACTGCTTCTCTCTCTTTCTTCTGCAGCTTCTTCTCCCTCTTCACTTCTTCTTTCCTCTCTTTCCCTCTCTATTTCTTTTTCCCCTTAAGAGTAAAGAATCTTATTCCAGATAAAGTTAACAAAAACTCCAAAACAAACAAACAAACAAACAACAACAACAACAACAAAAGAAAAAAAGAAAAAGAAACCACAGGATTTTGTTAGGTCAGCTTCTCAGAAGTAAAAGCAGTTTGATCAAATCCACTTTACAGTCCATCTTTGATTTCCGAAACATAACTGTAGAATTGTTTGCAAAGAAATTAAAAGAAAACAAAAATAAAACAACAACAACAAAAAAAATCATAAGTGAAATAACCTTTTCTGAAACTGTATTTAAAATTAATATTTAATTTTGAACTTACAGTTCATGTGCAAACATAATGATTGTACTCAAAGAGAAAGCAACTAACTTCATATTCCTTATCTACTAGATTGGATGTACATTTAAAATGTATTGAAATATTTGCCTTGTGGTGAAAAAAACAAAGAACTATGAACTAGCCAGAAGATAATACTTCCACATTGGCTGCTTATTTCTACATTTTTGTTTCTGAGCTAAATCTTTAACTTCAGATGCTCATGGTCACATAGTATATCCTTTTACTGTATGCAAACTTCTATTATTCGAGGAGACTAGCCACTTGACAGTTTCATATAACTAATGAAGAAAAGCTTAATCTGAACTGTGCATCAAAATATGACTAATCCTGGGTACAAAAAAAATTACATTGACTTATAGCACACAAGCTTAATTATAATCATTAATATCACTGATAATAATTTTGAAGATCTATGCTTGTGTCTACTCATAAATTGCTCAGATTCTGCTATGGGCATTGTGATGGTTACAAACAGTCTTTATTTCTTAGAAGCAGACATAACTATGAGGAGCTGTCTTCAACTTAAAAACATAATTTATTGTCTGGAAGGACAGGAAAACTCCTGCAAAGCAATAAGTTCACTAGAATGGTTGTCTTGCTTGGTCATTTTGAGTTATCTGTATTTTAGAACATTTCTTGTCTAAGTATTTTATTGAAGTACAACTTACTTTCTGAAGATGAAAAGCTTTATGATCATTCTAAGACGTGATTTAATACAATGAGATTAAGCCTCTTACGTTTATAAATTCATCTTGTTTTTAGAAAAAAATGACTGACACTTTCCACGGAAGATATAACCATAGTACTGTTCAAAAAATTCCTCCATTTTTTTTTTAATTGTCTCATTAAAATATACTTTCCTGCTTTCTTGCTGATTTTTCAGAGGTTTTTTTTTTTTTTTTTTTTTTTTTTTTTTAACCCCTCTTGTGTCCACTCTTTGTTCTGTTAGGGTGGCATAAACGAATGACTGTAGGGAGAAGACACCCCTGTAACTGCAGTATATAATAGAATACAATAAAACTAAATATGTGCAACCTGAACCTCCATATCCAGATACGTCACTCGATAAATTATTTGCTTTTATGAAATAAATATGTGGCAAGATCTTTTATAAGAAGTGAATTATATATACTTGTTTGAGACTTCTAATAAATATGATGCCTCAGTTACAATCAGATTATCTATCATTCACAAAGGCATTATTTAAAATCACATACAACCTGAATTCCACAGCAGCTCTATAGAAACATTCTGCCTCACTGTGTGAACAAGCCTGATTATACCCTCAGTCAAACAGGTCAAACTGAGGGCAGATACAAATAAAGATCCATATAAAGCTACTAGGGATATACGCATGAATAATAAGATCATAAATTAACTGCTTAATGTGACTTGGTTATAATAATGACTGACTGAAGATCAGATTTTATCTGTTGAATTGTTCCTATAAATCTTGAATTTCGAGACATAAATTTGGCTTTCTTTCAGTGTATGCCTTTAGTGTTGCTTTCACTTATTACATATCATTAAAAAAGCCAACACTACTGATTTGGGCATACAAATAAAGCGTCTTTATTTCTTTTACCAAATCCTTCCAAGTTGGTTTTTTTTTCATCCTTTTTTTTAACATTTTTCTTTTTCATGAAATAACAATGTAATGCAGTAAATTACTTTACTGCACAGGAGGCACAGCACTTCCTGTGAGAAAATGCAGTAGATATGGAGATAAAGCAGTAACAAAGTTAATAAATATTCAATGCTCATTAATTTTTTATTATCATGCAAATAAAATGTCTTTTTTAGGCAAGAGTTTCTATGATGCATGTTGCAAAAGGAGGAGGCACTGAGGAAATAAAAATGGTGTCATGGTTTAACCCAGAAGGTGGCTTGGCACCACAGAGTCGCTCACTCACTGCCTCTACTTCCCAGTGGCATGAGGGAGAGAATGGGGGAAAAAGAGGAGAACTCATAGGTTGAGATAAAACTCCTTATAAGACAAAAGAAAAGGAAAATAATAATAGTAATGACTATATATATGTGTATTTATATACATTTAATTTATATACATTTATATATAGAGATGTA
Source organism: Tetrao urogallus (assembly GCF_951394365.1). Taxonomy (NCBI): domain Eukaryota; kingdom Metazoa; phylum Chordata; class Aves; order Galliformes; family Phasianidae; genus Tetrao; species Tetrao urogallus. The sequence goes on along the minus strand of NC_136813.1, from coordinate 79,247,198 downwards.
TATAACAAGTGCTGCACAAGCAATCTCACCACTCCCTGACTGACGCCCAACTGGGGGCAGTGAGAGAAAGAGAGCCGGATGAACTCCCACCACTTTCACAACTCTTTCTGCATGATGTCATATGGTATGGAATGATCCTCTGGTGAATGTAAGTCATCTGTCCAAATTAACAAAGTTTAGTCATAGAGCTAGGTCTTCCTAGCACTTACTGCCCTTCACCGAGAAGGGCCTTGGCTCTGTACAACACTGCTCAGCAGCAACTATAAACATCAGTGTGTTGTTACCAACTTTATTTTTCTCCTAGAACTAAAACATGGCATCAAACCACACATGCTGAAGAAAACAATTCTGTCCCAGCTGAAACCAAGACAGATGGGAAGAATATTTATTTCTAGGAAGACTTTTAAAATGTTTTAAGCTCGTGAGTCCCCGTGATCGAGAGGCTAAATAATGGAAGAGAGGAACAGATGCAGCCAGGTGTTGGGGTTTTCATTATATACTTATCTGTAATTGAATATGATAGGACATTTGCACTCTCCTATGACTTCAGGGTAGGTGTATATATTCCTCCTTTTATCTGTTAATTTTCTTAAACACAGTGGCTTTTCCCAACAGTCTCCAAAGAAAAAGTCCTAATCATCAAATTACTCTCATCATAGATGCTAATGCATCTATGAAATACAAAAGAAATACAAAAGAACTGAACAGTATATGTAGTTAAAACCAATAAGTGACATATCAGCCTAATATTATGGCAATATCAGTTTCTTCCTGTTGCAGATTTAGAATTCTTATTTTGAATCACATGCTGAAGCATGGTCTGTCTGCATGGTCTGTTCAGTTTCTTCAGATCATCTCTAAGAAAGATGAAAAATGAGAAAGAAATGAGAAATTTAGAACATGATGGCTGTTGCTTTTGTTGTGTTAAACAAGCATGTGATACATTATCTGTGTGTTTAATTAAAAGTGGTCTTGCTAGCAGAAGAATGACACCACACATCCACTGCACTTCCATTAGGAGATTCGCTGTTGTATAAGGCTTTGCGAGAATTTCACTCACCAGGAATTTTGTTTTGCTCTCCTAACATTACTGGCTTGCATGAGTCCTTAAGGCCAAAATGACCATCTTTGCACCTGCTAGAGTACCGTAAATGGATTCTTTCATTTAACTATCTTCATACCCCCATACTTCTCCACACCTGTTGCTCATCACGTGTTACAGGTTGGTCTAATAGAGAATGTCAGTGGGATCTGGCATTGCAGTCTTACAACAGTTATATAAACGATAGCAACGGGATCAGCCTCAAACTTCTTCCAGCCCTTGCAGTGGCAACTAAAAGACAGTCGAAGACAGAGAAGACCACTGCAATTGCTGTGTTTTAATATTCAAATACTGTGCTCCTGGTTTGAATTCTGTTCTCTCTACAATTTTATACACACATAGCTTTCTCTAAAGCACCATGTTGCTCTAGTATAGGGCCTGTCTCAGTCTTTATCACCTATAAGAAAAGGATTAAACAAATCCAGTTCACCTCAGTTAAGCTCTTTGTGCTGTTGGTTCTAATACTACTTCTATTCCAAGACAAATGAAAAGCTTTTGGATCTTGTTTTCTAGTTCTTTTCAAGGCTGGCGGCTCATATAAATGACTTTTAGAGGGATCTATATGAGCCATAATCTCTTACCGTAACTACTTTGGGGCAGCTTGAATCAATGAATGTATTTTTCTTTCCACAGCAAGTTGCCTTTGTTTATGATCAGCAATGTTGTGTGCTATATAAATCCTGTGTATGACTTGTGAAACAAACTGAAACATAAGCAATATCCTTAACAACTGAGCTACCTGAATAGTTTACGTATTCGTGAAGAAAAAAGAGTTATGTAAGACATGAGGTTTATGAAAAAATAAGAAAAGTTAGATTCATACATGTCACATCAAGAAAGCACCCTGCAACACACATTATTAAAATTTCTCTGCATATCATCACTGATCCCTATCACACAATTCCCTTTACTGTCTTCTGTCTTTTTTTTTTTTTTTTTTTTTTAATGTCTCCAGATTAAAGTATCTGGGAAAGAAAATTTGGAAAATCTCATAATATTATGTTCTCTATGAGAGATTTTTTTTTTAGAGAAAGTTAAAGTAGATAGTTCTTGGAAATACTGTAACTCATAATCTTTGAACACAAATTCTGGATACTTTATGCTTTTTTTCCATAATTAAATCTTTCTGCTGATAAGGTTGACATTTCAGAATAAGATTTCTCAGTCTCTGAGGAGGCCTTGTGAAGGGAATAGGGCTTTATGCACTCCGACCATTTCCACCTTTTCAAAAAGCTGACATTTAAAGTCCTGACAATTAAAGTTTTTACTTATTGCATTGGCTTTTCTCCTTCAGAATTTGTAGTCAACCTTTTAATTTTGTTTCTCTATTTCATAATCATGTAATTTAAAATCCAACTTGTTCTCATTCTCTCTGTCCTGTCACGAATCTGTACATTTTTTTCATTTGTTCTCCAAGTCATTTCAGTGATTTAGGTTATCTAAATCTACTTTTGCTTGGCTAGAAATCTGGACATAATATGATTTCCAGTGGCCAAAAAATTAATTGAAAAAAAATCCTTAATTTATAGTTTCGTAAATACTGTTGGTTTTTTTGTTTGTTTGTTTGTTTGTTTTTTAATTATGTTTAATTTTATTTTAGTACTTTGATTTGAGTGCACAATAAGTTCTTTGTCCTCTCAGGCAGCTATTTTTATATCTACTCCATTAAAGGAGATTCTTTGTTTTTAAGCTGGGAAATTTTAAACTTTAGAGAAAGAACTGAGCTTCAAGAAAGACAAGGAGGAGTATTTGGGAAACACAGACTAGCTAACCTCACCTTGATCCCCAGGAAGGTGACTGAGCAAATAGTTCTGGAAACAATCTCCAAACACATAAGGGACAAGAAGACGACTGGAAGTAGTCAGGATGGATTTACAAAGGGGAGATTATGTTTAATCAGCCTGACAGCCTTCAGTGACGAGATGGCTGGCCTAGTGAATGAGAGAAGCAGACGTTGTTATTTTTGACTAAGCAAGGCTTTTGGCACTGTTTCCCATAACATTTTCATTACTATAATGATGACAATTGGTAAGTGAAAAGTAAGGTGGGCTGAAAACTGGTCGAACTGCAAGGCTCAGAGGGTTGTAATACGCAGCATGCAGTCCATCCGAAAGTACAACTAGCGTTGCACTCCAGGTATCAGTATTGGGGCCAGCACTGCTTAACTTCTCAATTAGTGACCTGGATGATGGGACAGAATGCACTTTCATCTTGCTTGCAGATGACACAACGCCAGGAGGAGTGGTTGACACAGATGACGTTCAGTGTACTGACATTCACAGAGAACCTGACATGTTGAGAAATGGGCTCTTACTGGAAATCTTACAAAGTTCTATAAGGGGAAATGCAAAGTCTTATTTCTGAGTAAGAATAACCTCTGGCCTCAGTGGAGGCTGGTATCTGACCAGTTGGGAATCAGCTTGGTAGAGAAGGACCTAGTTGTCCTGGGGTATACATTAGACATGACCCAGCATTGTGCTCTTGAAGTGATAAAAGGCAAAACTATTTTAGGATGCATTAGGCCAAGTGTTGCCAGCAGGTCTAGGGAGGTGCTCTTCCCCTGCTATGCCCTGATAAGACATGTCTGGAGTGCCAGGTCCTGTTCTCTCCAGTATGAGACTGTCATAGATGTACTGAGATAAGTACGATGATGGTTCAAAATGATAATTAAAGGATTGGAGCATCTGACACATGAAAGAGAGGCTGAGAAAGATGGGACTGTTAAGCATAGAAAGCAGAAGGCTTAGGAGCTTCTTAGTCACTCATAAAAACACCTGGTGGAAGGAATAAGAAAGAGAGAGCAGAATTTTCTCAGTGGTTCCAAGTGACAGGATGAGAGTCAATGGGCATACACTGGATATACAACAAATATAGTAAATTTATACAGTATAGTTAGTGAAAATACAGGAAATAATACTTAAATACAAATTTCTTCACTGTGGGGGTGGTTACACACAGGATCAGAGAGTCTGTGGAGTCTCCATCCTTGAAGATGCTGAAATCCCGATGGGACACAGTGCTGAACAACCTGCCCTTGCTGAACCTACTGAGCAGTGGGTTAGATCAGATAATCTCTAGATGCATTTTTTGGACTAAGCTGAATCTCACTCTTGTGAGCTTACAAAATGATTATTTTTTATTACTATTTTTACTTTTAGTAACTATTTGCACTCATAATCAGGTTAAAAAATCTTGGTGATTACCAAGGTGTCCTAGGTAGTGACTATGTAGATGAGAGTCAAGGCTGACTCCATGCTGAATAAATTGCATGAAATATCTTTACAGCTTATAGAAAGGATCTGCCTGGTTCTATACCGTTTGTATAGACGCAACCATTATAATAGCAGATGTTCTGGCATAGAGGACTTCAGATTTCTTAATCTTTTCACAAATTTGCATGAAGTCTAAGCATGCAAGTTTCATAGACTTCAGTTTTGTAACGTGACTGTAGGATATTAGTGTCTACCTAAGTGCACAGAAGCAAAAAATTACATAGTACCAGTAAGAGGGAGTAGAAGATGCCTGAGAACAGCTATATCTGGCACTTATTGTCTGACTGACGTGCCAAACTTTGAATAAAGCTTGCCAAACAAATCCATTATGGCAGATGTTATATTAACACATATCATATGGTCACTTGGCAGTCAAGAGAGATTAGACATCATAAGCATTTGAGCTGCAGAAATGTTACCAAATCTTGTGGTTACACAACAGTAACTTATTTCTGGGTGAATTTAAAAAATCTACTCGTAAAAAATAAATGCACATATATTTATTAAATGTATGAAAAACAATACACCAAACCTGAAAACCTTATTGAAAATAACATTAAAACATAAAAAAATCAAGAAACATAAAACAAGTCAAAAAATGTCCTCCTCTAATTATGAGCATGTTGTGAAAAAGGAACATTGCCAGCAGACAAAGAAGACCACACTGGATTATTTCTTTTTCAGATTCTGTACCAGAAACAATAACACTTCTCTCTCTTTAGTCAATATTTTCCTTAAAGAATCCTTCCACTATGTTTCTTTGGGAACAGAAAAAAGTGATTGGACAAAGTTGACTTTATGAAATAAGGAAATTATTACCTGTAATAATTTAATAAACTGTATTTAATCAGCTTAATAATCTGTGCTGTTGAGCTTCTGAAGAGTACCCTGCAAACAGAGATGTGCTACTTCTAATGTATGAGCTAAGTGCTGATGTGTAATACCTCACTGTGATGCCCTTTTAGTAATCCAAGTGTACTACCCCAGTTCCCAAAAAATGGTAGAAGTACTTAGAGGCCTAAACGTCATGCCAAGTCTCAAGATGTCATGAGTTGCTATGGATCTCATTTGTTTAACTTTTTGTAAATCTAGAAAGAGGAATCTAAATTCCTGGAAAGCAAGTGACTTGCTTGAAAAGCATTCTTTGGCTGAAAACCCAATTTTCCAGCAAATTAGACTCTTTCCCAGTGGAAAAATAAACCTGTTAATGTAGAGTGTCTGTATAAAGTATGAACATAACTCATTTTGCTTCATATGGCAGACTTCATTTGCTAGTTCAAAGAAGCACATAAACTGTTACACTGGAGAGAACGTAAAGAAAAGGTATTATCCTGTAGTAGCAGCCACATCTTTGTGCAGTGCACTGGATAGGAATTGTAGACACAAAAGGCTAGCATCTCTATTTAATAATTTTAAACACTCAGCAATTAAGTTGGATCTATGTTACTATTAATACTTAGGGAGTAAACATAAGGACTCAGCATTTTCCCAGTCTGGACAGCAAGATATCATGTTTGCGGAAGAGGATTTTCTGAGACAAACAAACAGATTATTCTTTCTTCTTCTGCATACATTCCAAAACAAAGTCAAATAAACACAGAGAGAATGAAAGTAGGAAGTAAAAACAATTAGCTCACTTTTTCCTTACACTTTATTGTTTTCCTTACTACTTGTATTATGATCCAGCTCATGCTTTTTACTATTATAAGTGATATTTGCTTAGATTTCAAAAGCTGTCGCAGGTACTTCTCACGACTGATTCATAATATATAATCCTGGGAAGATATACAGTATTAGTTAAAAGCCAAAAGTAACTGATTTTTCAAATCAACTGAAAAAGAAGTTAATCAGTAATATATTTTCACTAGTTTTTGAAACACGATGTTGATGGCGTTTCTCTCCTTCTGTTCACTCTACTCAGCTTTCCTTTAATCCTATACAAATCAATTCCAAAAAAAAAAAAGACAAGGAACTTCTATAGATAGTCCAGAGGAGGGCCACAAAGATGATGAGGGGCCTGGAGCATCTCCCATACAAGGAAAGGCTAGAGCCCAGGAGCTGTTCAGTCTGAAGAAAATAAGGCTGAGAGGGGATCTCATCAAAGCTTATAAATACCTAAAGGGCAAGAGTCAAATGGATGAGGCCATGCTCTTTTCAGTGGTGGCCAGAGATGGGACAGGGGGCAATGAGAAGAGTCTGGAACATAGAAGTTCCATACAAACATGAGGAACATTACCGTAAGGGTGACAGAGCACTAGTACAGGCTGCTCAGAGAGGTGGTAGCGTCTCCTCTGGAGACATTCAACAGTTTCCTATGCAACTTCCTGTAGGGAACCTGCTTTTAGAAAGGGGTTGGACTCAGTGATCTCTAGAAGTTCCTTTCAACGCCTACAGTTCTGTGATTATGTGTGATTCAGAGTTTCACAATGGTGTTTAGAGTCAATCAAGGGGGAAGAGAAAATAAGGACCTGGGTGTTCTGGTACACAACATGTTCTTTGCCCACGAGCCAGCAGTGTGTACTTGTGGCCAATGACATCCTGGGGTGAATTAAAAAGAGCATGGCCAGCAGGTTGAGGGAGGTGATCCCTCCCCTCTACTCTGTCCTGGTGAATACTATGTCCAGTTCTGATCCCCATTTCAAAAAAGACAGGTATCTCCTAGAAGCAGTCGAGCAGAGGGACACAAACATGATAAAGGGCCCAGAATATCTCCCATATAAGGAAGGGCTGAAAAATCTGGGTCTGTTCAGCTTGGTGAAAAGAAGTCTGAAGGGAAGTGGGAGACAAACGGATGAGACCAGGCTCATCTCAGTGGTGCATAGTGATAACAGAAGAAGCAATGGCCTAAAACTTGAACACAGAAAATTCCATTCAAACCTGCATAAGAAATTCTTTGCAGTAACAGTGATGGAGCACAGGAATGGTTGTCCAGAGAGGATGAGGAGTCTCTTTCTATGGTGATGTTCAAGACCCACCAGGATGCCTACCTCTGTGACCTATTGCAGGGAACCAGCTTTAGCAGGGGATTAAACTCATTGATCTCAAGGTCACTTCCAACCTCTGCAATTCTGTGATGGTGGTGGTGTGACAAAAAGTGATGCCTCAGCTAGAGTAGTGACAGGCTTAATAGGCTACAGTGAACAAACTTTGGTTAATCTCTGAGTGCAATAAGTACAAATTGCAAATGTAGAGGACCACCACTGCAGAGGATCAAAATAAATTTTAAAAACACTTCAGAGAAAAGAAACTGTAAGAAAAATTTAACTTCTGCATCACGAATATGCATAATTGGTAAGCATACTCAAAGAGGAAGAGAAAGATAAGCAAAACACTCTCAAACACACTTTACATTAGGAACAGTGGAGGAAAGCATGATAACATCACAGATTTCTACTGACTTGCCTGCTTTGTGTTATATTTGTTATATAAATGCAACACTTTGAATTACTGCACCACTTTTGAAGTTTTCTTCCCTAAAGTTACTTTGCTAGTTACTTTGACAGAACCAAATGCTGCAGGGGGTTCATAAAAAAACAAAATTCCATATGCATAAACTTATTCTTCATGTATATTTAAAAAGTATTCATTGATATGCTACAAATTTAGCATTGTTCAGCCAGACTAATTTTTTTTCTGGTAAGTTTGAAATGAATGTATTTCATTTACGACTCTGACAGAAAAACATTAACATATAATGCAAGCAGTTCAAATAGTTTTTAAGAAAAATAACAAAACCAACTCACTTTTAAAAAAACTTAGATATAAGCTTTGTTGTATTAATAGCATATTACCTTGCTAATACTTTTGTTGTAATTCCTGTAATACAGATGCTTTGTATATAAAAAGAGGAGCTGTTTTATTGTTGTCCACCCCTCCTTAGCTCATGAGAAGTTCCTTGCAATGAAGTTCTGCCACAAGAACTCACACTAGAATAATATTATTCCAAGGCTTTCTAGAACACTTTTTTTGACTGCTAGCCTTTTTTGCAAAGCAAATAATAGCCAATTTCTCCTCCAAGTGTTGTAATTTTTTGAAAAACAAACAAACCAAAACATACTAAAAGCTGCTTGTGAATGATGGTCAGATTATTAACAGCTGAGCCTCGGCAGCTGTTGAAAATCTAAAAATACTTTTTTAATCTCAAGAATGAATTCTTACAATAAACTTCTATTTTACAAATTATCATGTGGAAATAGGTACTTTGACCACAGTCAAATATTCTGAGATGATCTGCACACATATTAAGCATTTTTATTATTGCACATGCATCTTAAATGCATTTACTATAAAGGATTTACATCATTAGTAGATATTTTCACCTTTATACTGTTCTCTATAAATTTTTTCTTCATAGGTCTGAACGTATTTCTTAGTTTCTCTTTTCCACACCCTTCTCTATATATTTTTATTAGTTATAATGTGCATTTCTCTGGTGTTCATGGTTTAGAAATATGCAAATAGAAAAAGACAGGAATTGGACACAAAAGACTGTGCTATTGATAAGACAAAAAAAAAAATTGGGCAATTCTTACTCATATCTTTTATGGTTATCTTACTCATGTATTTTGTTAAAGAGAGATTCAAAGAAATTAGAGATGGAAAAAAGAACAGTTCATTGAAAAGAGAAAATTAAAATGTGCAAAATCCCCTTCACCCTATTTGCTGAAAGCAGTGTAGCTGATACACTGGAAGGAAAGGAAGCCATCCAGAGGGACCAGGACAAGATAGAGAAGTGGGCCCATGAAAACCTAATGAGGTTCAGTATAGCCAAATGCAGGTTGCTTATACAAACTGGGAGAAGATCTCTCCTTGAGAGCAGCCCTGCAGAGAAGGACTTGTGAGTCCTGGTGGACAAGAAGCTGGACATGAACCAGCATGTGCGCTTGCAGCGCGGAAAGCCAACTGTGTTCTGGGCTGCATTAGAAAAGGGGTGGCCAGCAGGGAGAGGGAGGTGACTGTCCCCTTTACTTGTCTCTTGTGAGGCCCCATCTGGAGTACTGCATCCAGGCCCCCACTACAAGAAGGACATGGAGCTCTTGGAGCAGGTCCAGAGGAGGGCCACTAAAATGATCACAGGGCTGAAGCACCTTTCCTATGAGGAAAAGTTGAGGGAACTGGAATTGTTTAGCTTGGAGAAGAGAAGGCTCCAGGGAGCTTTTCAATGCTTGAAAGGAGCATATAAATAGCAGGGGAAATGGGGGAAGGCTGCTTATGAGGGTGGATACATGTACAACGGGGAACGGTTTTAAAGCGAGACAAGGGAGGTTTAGGTTAGACATTAGGAGGAAGTTTTTCCCACACAGAGGGCGGTGATGCACTGGAACAGGTTGCCCAAGGAGGCTGTGGATGCTCCATCCCTGGAGGCATTCAAGGCCAGGCTAGATGTGACTCTGGTCAGCCTGGTCTGGTAGTTGGCGACCCTGCACATAGCAGGGGGGTTGAAACTACATGATCATTACGATCCTTTTCAACCCAGGCCATTCTATGATTCTATGAAATAATTTGTGATATTTAGCTACACGTTGGTGGATCTCTTTATTAGCAATTAACATGATTAAGTTTTCTTATCTGATTTAATTAGCTGTACTCAAACTTAACTATTCTATGTTGGACATCAAAGATACATGACATATTTTCAAATACATGGACAATTATTGTGAAAATGAATGTAACAGCAGCTTTCACTAGCCCAAGGCAATAACAATTATGGGAAGGGCTTGTTTGGTAAAAGGTCACCATTAGATGTCTTGAAATAGTCCAGCCACTGTACAAGCTCCAACAATAAAAGCTTATTTTTAACAACCATGATTTAGCAGTTTAGCTTTAGAACTCATTCAAAGTGTTTCTGAATATTTAAACTGTAAATTTAAAATTACCATCTCGAAACAAATGATGGATTAAACTCTTAAATTTGTTTTTATTTTTGCACTCAGTTAATACTTTTACCTATGGGCATACTGCTGAATAACGTATGTCAATTTTATGAGCTATGATGATAATTTCTTAATGCCATGTGAATTGCTGAGAACTTTTTAAATTACCCTTTCAGAATTACATTAATTTTCAAGTTTCTTCCCACCAGCTCCTGATTAATTCACTTGCATTTTGCTGGAGGCCACTTGCATGGAGTCTCTGCCTCCAGCCAAAAGGCCGGGGAAGATGCTTACAGTGTAGTTCACATCACATCAATCAAGCACAAGCATTCAACCCCTATCCCACCACTGTGTATTAGTGACCTGATTCCTGAAGCCAGGAGTCTTGCCAGAAACCTGTTTTCTAGTCTGCATTGTAACACATTACAGCTGCAGAAGATGTAACATCATTTGTCACTTTGACATTTGCTGCCAGCCAGTTGTCAAATAGTATTTGGGGAAAGAAGGGGAAGAGGAAGGGGAACAGTATACAAATTGAGAGAAACCTTAAAGGAGAAGATTATGAATATAGTTGTCTTTAATCATGATGTCTTAAGGAGGAAATCAATAGAATGAAAATGTAAACCAAGCTGCCTCCTGTTTGAAAAACATGAAGAAAGTGACAGTGCATAAAGTTCATGGTTCACATAATGAATTAACCACAACAAACAACCAAAGTATATTTTTTAGGAAAAAAAAGAATATAATGATAAGATGACCTCAAATTGCTGAAGCACATCTACTGTGTAATTTCTAATAGGTTTTGCAAACTGTTGGAAACAAACTTCTTAGAAGGTGATGTAATTACTTGGGATTTTTACCCTTTGATCTATGAATAAGAAAACAAATGATATTCATAATTTAAAGATGTCTGTACAAGTTGCATAAAAATGCTGAGCTACAGATTTATACTGAAAATGAATGGATTCTATTATTGTCTACTCAGACAGATGAAATATATCGCTGTGTTTAAATGTGGCAGAGTATGTTATGGCAAAGTACAGATATTTGGAAAGATGAGTGCCTCAACAATTGCTTTTTTTTTTTTTTTTTTTTCCCCCAATGACAATTTTCACACAAAAGCAGCAGATTTTCTTAGCAATAAATCCAATCTGGGATTTTACTTACATCTACACTTTATGAAACAGAATCAAAATATGTATTATTTGCTATTAAGCTAATATATCTAGCTAATTTTCTATGTGAACAAAGTATTTATTGATTCACAGACATACACATTGTAACAAATACAAGGCTTTTACTTCCCTGTGTACTATCATAAATAAAAATAAGAGCAGGAAAAGTATACAATCTTCTCATAAACATAAATGGTAGTTGTATCTTAATGCTTTCTAACCCTCACAAAATAAATTATTTTTTCTACAAAACATATTAATCTGTGTAATGATGTATAATGTTTCATCTAGAAAATAGACTCAGTTTATGCATGTTTTATCAAACAATTTCTGTATTTTTAGGTTGGACACCCATGACAAATACTGAGTAGAATCAATGTTCTTATAATTGTCACATGTATTATATGTATGACAATTATTATATGGCTACATAAATAAGGGCAAGTTTACAAGCAATATAGTAATAGTAGATAAAACTACATTAAGAAAGCTGTTCAGCATTGCTAGCAGACATCTAAACACTTGAGTTCAGCTGGAATTGCTGGAAGTAAAGATATTCAAAATTTCATTTATTTGAATTAAAAAATAGTTGCCATTTGTTCACTTGAAAATTTTTCTTCTTAAATTGAAAAGAATGTAATTTAAGCTTACATATTCTAGAACTGAGAAAACAATTTCAAATTACATAATTAATTTGCATTAAGCAATAGTGACATCTATGATTCTTGCATCTTCATCACATATTTATTTTGAAGGCAAATTAATCCTCTACAAATGAAGTTTGAATACAACAAATACCACTTTCTTGGCAGTCAGTTTATGATCTTGAATGTGAGATTTCTTCTTTTGCTCAGACAAAAAAGACAAAGTTACCACTGAAGAGCTTTGTCAGTTCTTTGAGGAAAAAAAGCCCAAAACAACACAACAACAAAAGAGTAATTATGGTTCTTCTAAAGTTGAACTGACAAAACTCATCAGGGTGCTGCTTACCGGTATTAAATTTTAAAACTTACTTTCATAGGCATAACAAGTAGAAAAGTCAACTGTAAATGTAAATGCAAGTCAAGGCAAAAAAAAAAAAAAAAAAAAAAAAAAAAAAAAAAAAAAAAAGCAGCAACAAAACAGCAAGTAGAGGGTCAAATTCTAACACTTTTCCCATTTCACACAATATACACTCACCATTTCAATTTCGAAAATTGTAGTATCTGTGCTAGAAAACACAGTAAGCGCAGTACATACATATTCTTAGAGTACGTGGCAAACCTGGTCAAAAACATCTATGGATGTTTTCATCTCCTTAGTAATAACCATGTGACTAATGAAAAGGGCTCATGAATCCTCAACAACTTTTTGATACTTCATTTATTTAATTGCCAGAATATAGAAAAAAGAGATATGTACCAACGTACAATCTTTTTGTACTATATATTTTGAGAGCTCTGTTGGCTAACTATTGATCACAGTTTTCTTTGGAGAGGTACAAATATAGAAGAGAACAAAAAAAGACTTTAATACAAAAATAACACTTTTTGTGCAAATACTGGAATCACCCTTCCCCTGGAATGGTAGGGAAATGAAAGCCAGAGGTCATCATTAAGCTAATACATAGGCACACATAACAGCTACTAAAACAGACACTTTAAGAGATAGATGTCACAAAAGGTTAACGAGCAGGCTCTGAAACATAGTTATATAGGTGATTGGAATGGTCCGTGGTAAGGATGACTTTTCCACCATAAAATAGATAAATGCATACACGTGTAGATATGCATATATATATAGATATGTTCACAACATAATGGAACTGCTCTGAATTATGTCCCAATCAAGGAATACTTCAAACTTCTGATATTCTGAGAGACAAAAAGCTCATTTTTAAAAAATGACTTCTCTTCCCAGACAAGATTATTATAAGCAAGGTAAAGTTATATACATACATGTATATAACTTATACACACACACACTATATATATATATATATATATGTATATATATATACATATATATATATATACACATGCACACACATACATACATATATTGTTGATAGTCTTGTGCCATCTATTTCTTCACAAATTTTCCTTAGTACATCACCATCCCTTCAGATAAATATAATCCTAACTTATAAGCTTTCTTTTAGAAGTGAAATAACATCATCTTGTAATTTTGAAATAACATATTATATGAATCAGATGTAAACAGAGCAACAAGAGCAATCATGCTGTTAATAGTCTGAAATCATAAATACTAAAAGGATTAAGTGCTCTGATTCACCACAAGTAATTTAATCAGAAATATAAAGAAGTTGATTGAAATATTAAATATGCTACTATTTCATTGATGTCAGCCTCCAGTCAAAAAGCAAGCTGTTAATACTCTACCTCTATTCTATAATCATAAAATGGTTTCTGGGCTTCCATGCCACCACAAGTTTCCCTGTTGAAACATAACTGATGCTAAAGCAAGGCAGCTTAGATTCCTTCTCTACTTCCTAAACTGTGCCCAAATGTAAGACTAGCACTGGCTATATAACTTACTCTTTAAAGCCTGAGGAGTTATTTGTAACTTAGAAGTAACTAATCAATATACTGATGTGCACTTTGTTCCTCCAGGTGCAGCAACCTCTTAAATAGTTCACTCCTCACAGGTCACTCAGAACAAACAGGAATTAGGTATAATCTGAGCTAAGGAACCTTGTCCCAGGTCTTATAGGATGACAACACCCAAAACAGTAAATGCTGCAATAGATGCCTGATGGCTTATGGGCTGTATCCCACTGTTCTTTCTGTCCAGAGGCCATAGACTTTCATGTACATCTGAAAAGGTCAACTGCCTTTCCAGCTGTGAGCTGCTGAGAGATGCTGGCCACACATGCCCCAAGTGTCTAGTTGATTAGAATGAATTGTCAGTTCCTGTCTTACGCACAAGACTGATTTGTAATCATAATCATACTATATTAAGCTTTCAAAAGGTTAAATAGATGAGCTTGAGTAGTTTTAACTTAATGATCTGAACAATGTCTCATCATGTCCTCATCAAAAAGCCAAGGACCATTATACTGTCATTCATTCATCAACAGGTTGGGCTGGAGAAAATAGCAAATGTCTTGAATACAATTTTCCAAAAAAGTCTATCAGCTCTAAGTAAGCTGTTTACTTTGTTTATATATAAATACGTATATATGAATATAAAACAGTCTAATGAGAAGCGGAGAAAAATTTGTTCTCAAAAGATTGCCACAGCCACGGTGCAATAGTGTTTTAGAATATTATCCAAAAAACACTCAATAGTTTAGATGCATATCAAATATGAGCACTATCTGATCTCTATGAAAAGCATCCTAGTAACAATTTCTAGATGTCCAATAACTTGTAACAGCAAGCTTTTTTTTTTCCCTTCAACACTGTCAATGACATTTCAAGAGTTTACGCAGGGAAATATCATTTAACTGCTCTGTTCGTGTCCTTCCAATTCATTTTGTATGAAAAAATAAGAGCTGTATCAATGAAGTGGTTTTGAACACTTACAAGCATAATGAAATGCTGAAATATTACAGAATTATGACTTATTTAAAGAGTAATAAATTGAAATAAAAACTTCCTGCATGGCAATCACATCTAGGGATTTTTTGTGTAGTTTGCTTATAAAGAACTATTGCTGTGCCTATTAGGAGCCTAATATAAGTGGGCTTCCTCCTTTAAATACCATATACTTAAGTAGAGAATGAGAAGCATCTAAGAATACGGCTATCATTTTCTGTTGGAAACCCATAGAAATTTTCCTCCAGAGAAGAAATGGCTCTTGCCTTAAGATCCCCACTGTCCATTTCAGAATACAGTTTTCCATGGCCTGTCCTCACATCAGACAAGACATTCAAAACAAGCTTTTCTGAACTTGCTCCTACATTCATGTTTAGTAGTGCAAGAAGCCTCAGTTTTTAATATGGACAGTCAACTTTGATGCCTTTGCTCGGGCTTATTTTTAAATGCAAGAGCATCTGAATTAGCTGCTCCCATCAGTTATTCAGTATAACTGTGACTGCAGAGCTTGATGTCAGTAAGGCACCTTCTTCTCAACCCTTCTACTAAAGAGAAATTAAACAGTACTTAATATTAGCTCTCCCTCAAGTCATTCAAGCAAAACATTTTCAAGCAGGATAACTCAGAAAATAAAATGATTGAAAGAGGAAAGAAAAAGAGATAATAGAAATCAAGCTGTCTTGAGTTTGGGGGAATACTACACTTACCCAGATGAACAAAAACATTTTAACAGAAATTGGATGAATATAAAAAGATGTATTCCAAAAGCAAAAATATTTAACTAAGTGTACATTCTGAAATCAGTATATGTTTGCCAGAAAGCAAAGCATCTCAGAGTGCGTTTGTGTAGTGTAACACTGTAAGGACTCCGCTACTTAGCCAGTGATTGTGAAGTATTTGTAAGTGCTATGAAAGAGCCAATTAACAGTGTATATATATATGTTATTATTGTAGTAATAATTTAGAATACACATGTATACAGGTTTTTGTTGTTGATAAAAGTTACCTAGTGGTTTAGTTTTAATGTTGTGATTTGAAATAGAATGACAAAAAGGTGAAGTCTCTTTGAAAATTGTGGAACACAGTTCTGCTCTGACAATTCAAACTCGTCCCGATGATGCTCTCCTCTGTAAATCTGTTTAACCAGTCTATTGTAATCAATATATTTGAAGAGAAATTATAATCTTCTATACTGTGTTCTATAAAAGGCTGAAAACCGTAACATATTTGAAATTTCATATGATAATAATGCTTACACTGAGAGTAAATTTACATCACTAAAGCTATTTGGAAAGTAATATGTTTAATAACCAATTCTATATCTAGCAAGGGATTATAGACAATTAAACAGAGATAATTCAAGCTGTAAATGCTGTCCTACTAGAGGCAGATTTTTTATTTAAACCTTGAATAAGCATGACACCATGAGTTATTAATTACACTTCCCAATAAAACCCAAAATAACTGACTTCTATATACCTGTATCTTTACTTTTAGCAAAATATCATTGTTAATTAGACTACTGAAAGAGTAAAACCATCTTTGCACGCATGATTTAATGTATCTGAAATTATCCAAGTTGCTTGTGCTGAAATCTTTGAAGAATCATATATCTTACACTTACTGGGTTGCTACTGTTAGATCTGCCAAACCTTGACCGGGGAAAAAGACCGCATAAGTGTAGGCATTACATTCAAATATGTTCCAGTATATAGGTTGTATCCAATCCAAAGAAAACAGGAAATTTTCTGTCATCAGCTGCACCAAACAGTTGTAGTTGGTAAAGTCCTTGCCTCCATGATGATAAGTGAGTAAAGCTGGGATATATGAAGCTCCCAAATCACACCCCTTCAACTCAGACCTATTTATACTATCAGTATGAAACCAGAACTTAAAAAAAAAAAAATTTTTTTTTTAGTTCCAGACTTGTAGTAAATCATAAACTTCTTTTACCTCATGGATATTCAATTTTCAACCTTTTTACAAAGCAGTTTTACTCACAAATGTTCTCTATCAAGAAGTCAGATGAACATTATGTGAACCAGTCTTGTTTTTAGAATTTTCACAAACGTTATTAATCCACATTTCATGTTGCCTGAAAAAAAAGCATCCTGCTTTTGAAAAGCATAAGAATTGGAAAGCTTGATGACATCACAATAAAGGCAATTCATATTTTATTTCACAACTCATTATTTAAGGAACTCTTCCCATACTGTCACAGTAATTGGTGGTTAGACAATGTTGTTAGCATATCATCATACCTTAGTTCTGAGCATCCCATAGCAGACCTTTTCTGTGTGTGCGTGTGCACGTGTAATATTTGCTGAGGCAACTGAGCTGAGATTTCTCCTTCTTTCTATCAGGTTCTGAAGCACATGTGTAAAAATCAAACTAGCTCAAACGGTAGGAAAAGCATAGGATTTTCCTACTGTTTAAACCAGTTTGATATTACTTCCTTAAATTGCTCACCAGTGCTACAGAGAAAAAAATATAAAAAGTTAGTTTTTACATGCTAAAGGACAATTGGTTTATAAAGCAATCATCAGCCTCTCAGGATGAGCATTTGCAACGACAACTACAACACCCTCTTGTACTTAGTCGTTTTCCTATCCTAAAGCCCAGGCAGTGTTCCTCTCCAAGTACTGAAAAAATTGTAATACAAGACTCAGCTATGTACTTGGATCTAAAACATAATTATTCAGTAATCCTCACTGCATTTGGAAAACTGGATATAAAGTATTTCTTAAGGGGGGAGGAGAGGTCATTCGCTTTATGTATTTCATTATTCTCCTCCCATACCAAGAGCTTTGTAACATTTTGACAGCTTGAAGACATACATAAGCTCTGTCCAGAAGAGAGAAACAGACTTTTCAAAAACTGTGAAAAGAAATGTTTTCTTTCAAAGAATAGATGTTTTTTTTCTTTAATCTAAATAAAGCTTTAATGTAGGAAGGGAATTAAAAATAATATTGCCTACCCGGATGTTTTAGTTGTTTTATTAGAAGTATGTCATTTTCTGCTTCTTATTCACGTGACCAAGTAACTTCCATGTAAAGAAAAGCCTTTCCTGAATGTTTGAGAGAGTTACTAAAATGGTATATTTTTCCTACACAGCTTCAAACTATTTAAGAAGCAGCAGTGCTCTGTGGAGAAGAGGAAGTTCAGGGGAGACCTTATTGACCTCTACAACTGCCAGAAAGGAGGTTGTGGCAAGGTGGGGGGGTCAGTTTCTCCTCCCAGGTAACAGTGAGAGAACGAGGGGAAATGAACTCAAATTGCAACAGGGAAGGATGTTAGGAGAAATGCCTTATCTGAAAGAATGGTTAGTCAGATGCTGGAATGGGCTGCCCAGAGCAATGCTGGAATCACCAACTTTGGAAGTGTTCAAGAAACATTTTGACGTTGCGCTAAGAGACATAGTTTAGTGGGGAAATATCAGTGGTAGGTGGATAGTTGAATTAGATGATCTGGGAGTTTTTTTTCCCAACCTTGGTGATTCTACAATGATTTTATAGCATGTTTCATGAAATAAAATTACCCACATTTTCTCTCCAGTGGTCAGTACAAAATGTATGCTATAATTACAATCATTCTACTGCTGGGTTTATACCGAAGAAAACTGGATTAGAAAGACATTTTACCAAATACTTTTGCTTATTATTTCTATTACTTTCATTGAAAGAATTTAATTTTCTTAATTACTTAGGTTCATTTAGAAAAAATCATAGAACATTTTGCACAATGCTTTGAAACTAGGTCTAAGGTGAAGACTTTTGTACATTGCTGAATTTCTTTAGGTAAAAGCAGTACTAAATAGGATATATAGCAAAGGTATGTCTCAAACCTCCCATGACAAATTCATCTGTGATTTATTACAGCTTAAAGTGACAGTAGTTTATATCACGGATGACATATTTTGGTTGCTAAAAGCCTATATAACTTGTCGCTTCATGTCTCCTAGATGCAACTGTCTCCTATGCCAGATGCTCCATAAATCGCATGAAGCACTTTCAGAGTATAGTATTCATCCTTTGAAAGTTTTGTAGAAAATAAATAGTAGTTTCCAAATTGTATTTCTAGCTCTCTGATGCAAGCTCTATAGATTTCATACAGCTTTTCTCGTTTGCTTGGATTGGAGCTATTGATGAATTAATAGCTACTATGAATTAATGGAGTCTGGAGACAAGACAGCTGCTTGTAAAATTCAATACTGATAGGTATTTCAATAGTACCGGCATCCTATTGGTAGTTCATCAGTTGTGGATATTCTTAAGTAAACACAACTCTGCAAGACCAGTTTAAATGTAGCAGAAGAAATTCATCACAGCATTTTTACTGATAAAAGAAATAATATTTGCCTGTCTGACAGACATAATGGCAATGTTACCTTTACCTGCCACATGTGCTTGAATTCATCTTTTTTTTTTTTATTCAAGAACTTGAAGACTGCTTATTGTTTGACTACTTATCTTAAACAAACTTAGAGAATTCCAGCCTTTCAATAACTGAAGACAAATTTAAAAAGAAAAAACAATACCATGCTTTACAATGAACCTATCTGTGAATAGCCGTCCAGACAATAACATAGACAAGATTATGTTGGCAATCTTCTTACTGTTACTCACTGTGAGTCACTGAGAATGGACAATAAAACAGAAATATAAAGGACTCCCCCTGACATCACAAAACCTAATGCTGCATAAGCTACGCTGCTGGTCTCAAATGAGTGCTGAAAAGATTAAAAACGAACAATAAGCAAACAGCCAAACACAGTGAGATGGTATAAATAGGTACAGTAATTCCTTAGAAAGGCTAGCTGGAAACAGAATGACTAAATCTGAATAATTCTACTATTTCTTCTTATGTTCCTAGCTGAGCTTCTAATGGACCTCACACTTTTCTTTCTGATCCACATATTTCAGAGCAGAACAATTAAAAAAAAACAAAGACACATTCAGCAACTAACAAAAAAATTATCATTATGTTTTCAAAGAATACACTATTATTTCAAAAATACGTTCCTGGAATTCTAGACCTGGAGTGTTTCTGTGACATTCTCAGCTTTCTTGAAGCAGACCCATTTTCACAGGATAACCAGCACAGAGGAGAGACGTTTTAAGAGCTGTTTGATACATAAATCCTGCATTTTTGCTTGCATTAGCATTGGACTGTGTTTGCCATACCCAAAAGTCCAATTTGTAAACAAAAGCAGCTTGCACTTTGAACTCAATGACTTAAACACAGAAACATAAATGAGCAAATTTATCTGAGATCTTTCCTTCAAGAACATACTTTGAATTCTTTGATTTTGAAGGGCTTCTACAATTGAGTCCTCTTTCTGAGTCATACAAAGGGTGCTCATCTTTGCCACAGTTGTAAAGGCTCAAATCTCATTAATGCAGGTTCAGCACAGTCTCCTAATTTTAACTCATGTGTGTTCCTATGGTCTTTGGACTGTGTTGCAACCTGTATTCAAGGCCTATACTATACTATACACAGGAAATAAATCAGGGGTGCAATTCCCCATTTTATTCAGTTCTTGTGACACATTTTTCAGAACATTGTGCATTTTACACAAAAGTCTGATACTGTATGTAGATGACTTGTCATATTGCTATCATAGAGAATGCACTCCCTGCAGTGATGAGAGGGGTAGTTATAGAGATTAAGATGGTTCAAACTTCACACACAAAAAGATTATGTTTCCTCTCTCCCCTTTTCTCAAAATGTCCAGAATAGATGTCTTTCTGGAGAAAAGTACTACATGCTTTTTTCCTCACTGTTTCCTCTGAGGTGGTGGTATGTTACTGGATTTTTGTTGGAACTGCCTATTAGAGACTGTAAAATCACAGTGCTGTAGAGCATGATAATTTAGCATATACAAGATATTCAGCTTGGGCATGATGCAATGTCAACATAAATATTTCTGTTTGAAAATTGAAAAGTGTAAAATTTTAAATCAAGAAACATTTACATTTCTGTGTTATCTATCAACTGTCCGATAGTCTTCTCTGTGGAAAACTTCATGAGCACATTATCTGAAAAAGTCATTCTTCTAAATCTTCTCATATAAGTACTCCAAATTTCTCTGTTCTTCCTACTGGTTTTCTTAAAGTTGATTTGACAAATTGTAACAGTTTAAAGAGTTAACCGTGCAATATTCCCCCACCTCATGGAAGGGAGGGAAACAGAAAACAACTTGATTGAGATAAAGAGGGAACTAATTTATTAAAAATGGTAAATGAATGTGAGATAATGCAGTATACAAGAAATTAGGAGTAATAAATTAAACAAATAGCAAACAAGAAAGTATTTGAACCCCTAGGGTGATTCAGCTGACCAGGGCAGAAGAGAAAGAACTTAATTTGCAGCATCACTTCTATATCTTCCTCCTGGACAGAAAATCACACGGGAAGTACTGAAGCTTGTTGGGAACTGCCATTCATCTTCCCCCAGTGCTGCTCTCAGAAACCAGAACCTGCATGGGAGCAGCTGGAATTGCTGGGATCCAGGAACTGCAGTATTCCCTGGTATTAACAGCTTACTATACAATATCATGGAATACCAATGAAAACTGTGATACAAATCAAACTGCTGTCCTGAAAGGTTTGAAAGAGCAATGAAATTTCACTATGACTTTTGAAGTTCTAGAATTTGTTTTATGGGGAAAAAGCAACAATTTTGACTGTTACAAAAACAACTTATGTGAACTGGTAAATATATATTTTTCTGTCTCTTTGTAGTTTTCAGCAATGCAATGAATACCAAACTTCTGAACTACATGCACTGTCTCATATCTCCATGACATACTAATGTTCACTGTGAGAACATAATGAGAATATGATATTATCTCAGTAATACTTTCTGTACATCCAAGCACAGAACCACCTATCTTCATACCCTGAGCACAGACATGCAAGCGTCCACTTCTCAGATCTCTGCAGAACATGGAAAACACACAAATTTAGTCTTTTCTTGGCTGACAATCCACAACTACTGAGATTCCCAATCAGATATCTACCAGAGTTATACTTCCAAGTTCTCATTTGGGAAAGATCATATTTACAGACACCATTGAAATTATTGATAGTCCTACTTAAATTATTACTGCAGAATGGTAAAAGCCATGGGGGGAAAATAAATAAATAAATGAAATCTGCTTCTTTTTGAGTATCCATCCTTTGTAGAAGACAACTTGAAGATTCCAGCCAGCCAAAGTGCTCTCAAGCAATAGAACTTAATCTCAGTTTGATGGTTTCCTACAGAATCAAGTGACATTTGGTCCTTTTGAACAGCTCTCTGTGAAATTTTAGACAAGATCTATTTGTAACAGTTATTTCTATTTTAAAGAAAATCTACACAACACCACACATATACTGAAATGACCAGTCTTCATACATTTCTTCATTTTGAGTCCCAGATCATGTAGTACCTGGATTTCCATTATTGCATGATTTCCCCTATTGCTTCTGTATTGACTCTTAAGTATCAGAACTAGACTGCTGACTGAATGTCTCCTTCACATAATGTCTTCACAGAAATTTCATTTAATTCAAAAAACGTAGTAGCTCTAACTACATTTTTTTACCAACATTGTTTCGTTACCTTTGCAGAGCACTCTACTTCTGGCAGAATTAGAAGTTATAGAAATTATGTCAAGAAAGCCTAAGATCTTCACCATCAGAACAAAGATCTCACCTATAAATAAATTATGCTTTAGAAGAAATAGTGAAGTTTTGGAATAACAACTCCATATTTCAAACTAATACTTCATCATGCATCTTTTGATGGTCAGTCTGGACATTGTACCATTTGATATGCAATCAGTTGGTAAACTACCATATCTGATTGAGAGAATCAGGCCTTTACTGAGTAGATACTACTGCAGCACAAAGAGTATAAATGCTGTTAAAAGTTAAAAAGAAAGCTTTCTTAATGGAAGAAAACATACATTTTTCCTTTGATGAATTTCTATTAAATAGAACTCCACACTTTAACTACCATTACCTCCAAGTTAAAAATGTTATGTTTGTTTACTGTTTCTGTTGTTGTTGGTTTTTTTTTTTTTTTTTTTTTTTTTTTACTTAACCTCTTCTTTTTGTGCTTATGCTAGCTTCATTTTTTTTTAAATGACCACCACTGAAACTTATTCTCATCAGCCAAAACTGAATGTCACACACCTAGTCATGCACATCCAGTGGTCATTGCTCTTTTTATGGAGCAGCAAGAACATCAGTGCATCTAGAATACTGAGAAGTATTCTAAAAGCTTGAAGCCAGTTGAGTCTTCGTTTACAGAAATAACACTCCCACAGCCAATCTGTTTGAGATCTCTAAAAACCCTGGTAGCAAAACCATTGTGGGAGAGGCTGCTCTGCAGTACTAAGATTAAATTAGGTTCCCACCTCACACATTACCCTGATCGGATCCCTGCCTACACAGCGGAAGGAATGATGTTTGCATACTCTTTTCCTAAGCGTGGGAAAAGGAACAGTGATTTTTGAGGACAGGGAATAACACCGAACATTCTCAATCATGAATTTTCTGGAGGCCTAGAAATGAGGTTTTGTCAGTGGTTATATTATGAGTGATGTAGAAAATAAAAAAAAAAAAAAAAAAAAAAAAAAAGGAAAGACAGAAACACTAAAGTTTTTTAGATTAAGTACTTTTGGACAGGCTACATAAATATGTCAGGTTTCTGAGGATTCTGCAGCACAATTTATCACTTTTTTTAAAGACTCTGATATTAGAGTAGAAAACATTTACTCCTTTGTTGTCTACTTAATTATCATTTTATTATTATTTCCAAACATATGGAAGATCTAATTAGATTTATTCAGCAGTTTTAGAGAAGAAACAGTAGATGTTTAAAAATAGAATCTCAAAAATAGTATCTTAAAAAAATTCTTTAAAATTCTTCCCTAGAAAAGCTTTTTTACTTAGCATATTTTTAAGGATGCAACTATAAACTAAGGATTAAAGTAAATGAAAAAGATACAAAATAAAACCTTTTCTCAGGTTTTACGCTGTCAGTCAAATTTATCTTTTAAAAGTAAAGAGAGAAAACTCGTTTTTTTCCTTTCATACACATAGGCAAAAGCAAACAATGTCCAGCCCATCAGCTAATTAAGGCATTAAATAAGCATATCCTCCAAAGAAAAAGATCTCAGGTGACAAAATAAAAACAACCAGAAGCTATAATCAAGAAATTTATCAGTGAGATTAGTGGGACTGGAAAGGCTTTTTATTTCCTTACTTTTAATTTAGATCTCTTTTTGTTGCTGTTGTTGTTATTTTAAACAGAAGGAAAACATAGGTCAGACTTCATACAGAATACATGGAGAGAATCAAGAGCCAGATGCCATTTCTTAAATAAACGATTTATCTATTCTAACTTTTAAGGAAACAGGACATCAGAAGAAAAGAGTATATAAGAAATATGATCATTTTCTAAAAACAAATAATGTGGTTTTTTTTCTGTAAAATAGTGAATAACTTTGTTTCTAATTCCATTTTCAGTCTGTTATGGATATAAGTATCCATGAAAATCCAATAGGATTTTATACCATCCTGCACTGTTTTTCTTATCTCCATGCCAGCAATAAAAAGAATGAGCCTGACTCGAACTATTGTTACAGAAGCAACAGAAAGGAAATCCCACAAGTAACGTGGCATATAAGAGCTGCAGTTGAAAGTAATCACACCTTGTTCACATCTCTATACACATATGCATGTGCCCTTTAGCCCCATGGACTCTAGATTTATTTTACTTGTTACAAAAACAAAACATAATTCTACTTTAATTTTTGTTTGTAAATTCACTGTCATAGAAGTTGTTACTGAAGAAACTACACAATGGAGTTTTATAAATGTTATCAGTTCTTTCTAGCATTTTTTTCTACCTGTAGCCTGCACCTACAATTCTACAACGATGAAATCTTACAGGGGAGTTGTGGGGAACAGAGTAAGTAATTTCAATAGAGTAAGTGATAAACCAAAGGTGACACACACAGTTTTATGCCTCTGTTACAGCTAAACAATAAAATTTTATGTTAGGAATTGATGGTGCTAGTATGAAAAAAGTTTACCACATAACAACCTGACTTTGATAGTAATTTTTCTATTGCAGTTTATCTATATAAAACTGTGCCCCAGCTCCTGAACCATAAAACAACCTTTTGTAAGTGAGGCAATACAGAATCCTCAAATAATCTGTTCTAGTGTTCAGATAAGATACATCCTTTTCAAGTTGCATTATCACATCATTAAAAAAAATATATATCATGTTATTCTGTAATCAATCTTGCTATAATGAACTGCTATTAAACTAAGTTATTATGCCTGTATTGTTTGTTTCCAATTATACATTTGGTCACTTAAATGCAGCTCACAGCTTTTCATTCGCATTGAAGTAGTCGCAAGACCTGAGTGTGACCAGAACAGAAATGGAGTATGGGGGAAAATATAATTTAGTGCGATTTCTCTGCTACAGTTAATGAAATTGCTATGAAAATATGTCAAGTTACGCACAGCAGGTATTTTGAGGGGTAACAGCTTCTGGGGCATTTCAAAATCATTTTTCTCAGAATCTCATGGGCTTATTCTCTGTTTTCATAGATGCTGGGAGCTGAAGAAAATCTCCATCTGTACATTTCCAAGAGAGTCAAGCTTAAGCTACATATCTTTCCAGAATGTAGACATATGCTATACGATTGCCTGGAGGCACCAGCACAAGTTACATGGTTTTGTGCTGTGTATTTTCTCTCAAAGGTAGGTGAAATGGCAAATGTCACATTAGCCATGATCAGGCTTTGACACCTAGGGCCAAAGTGGTACAGCACTGCAGTGTATGCAAGTCAATACCAGCAGTCTGATCTGTCCAGTAAGGGTGCTTCATTAAGGTGTTGATGGAATCTTAATGAGATAACGAATATGCAATCTATATAGCATAATCAATGACTACCTATGTTAGCTTATGCTGTATTCATCAGTGAAGAAAGATGAGTCCAGAGCTGCAGCTCCTCTTCACAGTGGCAATATGAAATTAATTCAGCTTTATTCACCAATAAATTCCATTGGAAGGAGCTACCCATGAAAATTAAAATAATCAAGCACTTATAAAACCTTCAGTGAAATTAGAAAGCTAATTAAGTATTATTACATTTTTTTTTTCCTTATAGAGGAAACAGAGAGAATAATGTACAGGTATTGATGTTTTTTCTAGTTTTCAAGAACTGAGACGCCCCAAATTCTGCATGTTGCAAACACTTCAGTAAATAAATAAATCTTCATCTCAATAACATTATCCAAATACATTTGGATGATATATGAACTCATAGACAAAGCAACATGCCTTTGTTTCCACTTACACAATGCAGCTATGCATGCTTTGAACTCCCTGATGGTCTACATCAGCACGTATGTTACCCAAGCATAAGACATAGCAAAAGAGACTGATAGCTGTATAACTTCCTTTCTGTGACTGCAAGATTAAATTAATAAGTAATTGTGATTAGTAAATAATTGCCCCAGATTCACTGAATTGATTTTTAATGGCAAGTTCGTTCATTTTCTTCTCTGATGGTGTCACTGCAGGGCAAAATTAAGATTTAATGCGTCTCCATTCCTTTACTTTAGGTCTTTCCCACTTAATAAAAGCAATGGATTTCTTCAATTTACAATTAGAGTCCTACAAATATTTGCTTTATGGGATTTTATTTTAATAGATGAGCACTTCCATCCGTAATATGAAGAGGGAGATAGAAAAGGTTCTTATCTTTGTTACATGCAACTCAACAGCAGTCATAAGGAATGCGAAAGAGAACTCCAGGCACCATGACTAGAACATAAAGTGTGAGCAGGAGCATATAAAAATCTCAGAACCTACCATGTTAGTAACTGGACACTAGCTGTGATACTGACTGTGTCTGAGAGAGACTGAGACTAATTTCATTGAAAATAGGAGTTTTTGCCCCTCACTGCTGAGGAATTTGCTATTGGTAACTACCTTAATGTGCTTAGTAGTTCTAGATTTATATTTTTTATTTATTTCTAATATTTTCAGAATGTGTGATATTTAATACCATAAAAGCAATAATTGGGAGAAGGCTGTTAAAGGTATTATATTGAAGAATATTACCCAGTAACAACTATTTGAACGTTAATAAGAAACTAGGAAAAGATTTTCCTAGACAATTTTTTTGCAGAATTGTTTTATTCCACATTCATGCTGCTTGTAAATTATTGATTTAAGGAGACACATGACTTTAAACAAAGCTTTGTCTTGACTACATTTTTTGTAAATATATTTAACATATTCCCAATCCACGTAAATGGGAACAAATGCTAAACTTCCGATCAGAAGACACTGTGCACTCAAGTAATTTTTTATTTATGTGGGAGAGGCAAAGTGACAAGGCCAGACTCTTTTCAGCTGTGCGTGGCAATCGAACAAGGGGAAACAGCTGCAAACAGAAGCATGAGGAGTTCAGCACAAGTGTGTGTAAGAACTTCTATACAGTGTAAGGGTGACAGAGAATTTGAACAGGCTGCTCAGTGAGGTTGTGGATTCTCCTCCTATAGAGATGTTCAAGACCCACCCGGACACCTACCTGTACAACCTGGTCTATGAACCCTGCTTTAGCACTGAGGTTGGACATGATCTCTAAAGGTCCCTTTCAGTCCCTCCAGTTCCGTGATTTATGAGCTCTCTGGTCATTAGTCAATTATTTTTAAATAGCTTAAACTTACATCAAAAGTTTCCTAGTCACTTTATTTTAGAAACCAGTTTCCAGCTATAACTACTGTTGAATTTATGTTACATGATAAAATATGGAATTGCAATTTACCACTTGATAACTTAATTTTCAGGCTCAATAAAAAGTAACCTCCCATATCCAAGAATAATATAATATTTCACTATGAAAGTAATGAGACATCAGTTGCTATATTTTGCTTGTAATCAACCTAAAGTCTTCAGATTTTCCACACTTGTCAGCTGTTTACAACATAAAATAATAACTGAAAAATAATAACATTGAAATAGCCACATCAGTCCACGTGTGTCAGGACAAAGAGAAACATGAAAATTGAAATAAAAGCTTCACAGTAGAGTTCTAAAATTCAGCAAATTCCTAGAGGAAATTCATCCAATGTTCAGAATTATATGGAAATCATAATACAAAGGTACTGACTGAGAGTAATGGATGCTACAGCAAAATTTAAAAAAGCACATTTCTCTTTGAGTATGAGCTGTGGACACAGAAAACATCTAGGTGTACAAAATAAGAATACTAATTTACATTTCCTTGGACAAAGTAATGAAAATTCTGATCAAAGCCACCTTCTATTTGACATGACAACTTCACATATTTCAAGGAGGCCTGGAGAAAGACAAATGAAAAAAATATCTGTATGTTCAGAACCACAGATAAATAGTAACGTCTTTGAACTTTATAATTATATAAGTTGCCTCTGTTAGATAAATTGTTCTGACATTCCACTGTTCATTACCATCATTCAAGAGCTGGGATTACCACCCAAACCCCTCTATTCTTATAGGATTCATAAGAAGTCAGTCCTTACAGTAACTGGAAAAAAAAAAAATAAATTACCACTTAGTTGTTCTGAGCCAAGAATATATGATATCAAGCACACTATTAGTAACAACAAAAAAAACCAGACTGAAACAAACCAGTGTCAGGAAAACAACAACACTATCACCAAGCTTTCAAAGATGGCCATGGCCAACACACTTAAAGGATTATTCATCCTTTTGTAGATTCAGATAACAATATATCATCCTTATATTACCAAACTGCAGTAGTCAACTTAAATTGCAGAGCGCAACTTAAAAACATTGCATGCAAATACAGGCAAACTGATTTAACAAGAAAACTGGCATATTACTTGTCTTAAGTTATTAAGCCCTTTCAACTTTTTAATTTATGTGAAAAAATGTCTTCAAGCAGATGAGAAAGTATTAAATTAGAGAGAACAAAAATAATTTAATTCTTTATGAAAATTCATTCCAAATCAATTAAACCAAATAAAGATTGCCTCCTTTAATCATAGAGACTTTACTTAGACCTCATCAAAATGAAGGTACTACAACAGACAGAAAAAGACTGTTAAACATAATCAAAAGAAAAACATAAACTTCCGCTTTTATTAAGATTTTTTTCCCATTGCAGGTGCTGCTGCCAAGAACATGACTTACCCATCACACAATGGGGCTGCTTAGAAGCCACAGCACACAACAGCTTTCTAAAATGAAAACAGGAAACCTGTGCCTTTAGATAGGGGTTATACTATGATGCCTATACACACATACCATGCACTGTTTCAACACTACAGTGAGCAGGATGATGCAGACCTTATTTGCACATAATTCACATTTATACTGTACAATCAGATATCCCTCTGCTGAATCACCCTACACTGCAGCACTCAGCATAAGAATAACCAGCAACAGGAAAGCATCAGCACTGGGACAATTCTGACCTATACTTTTCAGTATGTTTTACTACATATTTTCCAGAATGCACTGTTTCTTCTTCCATCTTTTACAAAGAATGTGGATTTTCTATCATATTTTCATAAACTGGAAAAGCATATTTTGCACAAAATGTGTTCACACTGGAAAAGTTCGCTTTTTCTTCAGCCTACAATCACCACTGCTGTTAAAAGTTCCCTATATCTTAATGGTTATCTACCAGAGAAGGTGGAAGGTGCTTTTTCTCACTCATACATTGGTAATATAGAAGAAACTAAAGAGAGATCATTAGTACATTCTTGCACAACAAAGACATTCAACCACTTTATGGAGATGAAAAATAGTTGAAAAATCAAGTAATGTGAAATTATAATAAAAATATCAAAAACAGACCTTCCTCCTCTTTTTACCCTTCTCAAGTCACTAGACAATTGTAAGAACAAGGTTAAGATGAAGAATAAAACAATACTATTCACACTCGGACCCAGATTTAAGTAGACAGCAGTTTTGTTGAATCATCATTTAAATGCTGTTTGTTACCTGTAACAGCAATAACATCAGAGCAACAAGGTCCTAGACAGCTGCAAATGAGGACTTGCTCAAATGCAACACCAATGGGCAAAGAAATAAAGAAGCTGCATGCCTTCAGAAGGCCTCAGACACTCAGAGATCTCCAGCAATATACCCTTACTTCCACTGCCAACCCTTATATGAGGTCTGGGAATGGGTGGATCCAGGCTCCAACCATTCAAGTCGCTCAGGTGTATTGCATGCACCTGAACTCTCCTGGGTTAGTCCTGCCTTCCTACCGGGTGCTCATTCACTGTTTCAAGCTATGATTTAGCATTTCTGCTACAGTTTCCAAATACATTTTCATAGGGAACATATAAGCAGAGAGAAAATAGCAATAGAAACTAGCAATATGAGAATCCTGAGACTTCAGTAATTAGATTTTTACCAACATAAAAGACTTTGCATATCATCTTTTGACAAAAAAAAAAAAAAAAAAAAAAAGAACAAAAAAAAAAGAACAGAAAACATAAAAACAACAACCTGCACTTTATGTATAGACATCTTCATTATTTAACAGGAACATGAAGCATGATACCCTTAGAACTGGTACTGGGTTTAGAATGATATGGATACAATCAGATACAACTAATGATTAAGTCTATCCATTATCAGATCACCATGGTATTTTCATTAATATAGATCTCATGACCCTAGTTCAAAATGGAAAAGAAACAAACTAAACAACTCACATGAACAGCACAAGGTGCTAACATGATCTCAGTGTCCAGCAAGACCAAATATCTGCCTTGGAAGGATGGTGAAATCAACTCATGCTAAAGTACTCAATAAGTTAATCTGTCCTACTGCTTGATAACGATGAAGAAATTTTGCAGCTATGCAGCTTGTGATGTGGTATAAAATAAAATCTGTCAACAAAGAACAAAAAATAAAATTAAAATGTCATTATCTGGGCAATAAGAAATTCAAATTGCCCTTCAGAAAAGTTTTAGTTGCTTGCTTGTGTTATTTTTCTTTTCTCCTTCAATTTCATAAGTAATAATAAGCAACCTCATTTCTTAATTAAGTTTGTATTCTCCAGTTCAGTATTTGGATTTTGGACTCATCTCTTTGTGTTGATTCTATACTGTTTTTTTGCAACTGTGGTAATGCAGTTTAACCAAGGCATGCCTGAGCCATGAGACTTCTCTTGAGAATTCTCTCAGCTTTTCAAGGAAGGAAGCTAAGTCACTAAATTTAAACGTGTTTCAGCACTGTGTATTTTGCAGCATCTTGTCTCAGGAGAGACGTAAGACTAAATTGGCATGAAAACAGGATTGTCACTCAATATCTGGAATATGTCTGCTTCTCTTCTTTGAGCTGCAAACCCAGAATGGGATATTTTTGCCAATTTCACGCTTCAGTCTTTGAAAACAAAATTGTTTCAACACATAAGAAAGTCAGGGAAAAACAAAACAAAACAAAACAAAAACACCCTGAAGTTTTTGTCCATCCAAAGTTGCAAAAGGAAGACAGAAACGGAAGTCCAGACTTAAAGGAAGAACAGCAAGAAGTAACTCATAGGGATTAATTCCTTTCACTTCAAGTTTTATATTAATTGAACATCTGTTCTCCACAAATTCTAAAGTGAATCTTGTCCATAACACCTACAGGGTGTACACTGAATAATGTTTTGTTTGGAAACATATGAAAGGGAAGTAGGATTTAAGGGAGTGTACCAGAAATATCCAAAAGTAAGATAGCCTGATAATTAAAGAAAATAGAAACATCACTGAAAGATTTTTACATTTTGAATAAGTGGCTTTTTTTCCAATATGTAATTCTCATACTTCTGTGACTTAAGCTATAATTTAAAAAAAACTTTGCCTAACATATCCTGTGCTGATTATATACTACTCTGGTAAATAACAATCATTAAAGTCTTCCACAAGCTAATGACATTGCTATATCCTCAGTGCAAACACCTTCAAACACTTAAATTGGATACACCCTCCTGAAAATTTAGATACATACGTATAAATAACCATGGAAACAATGAACCTGTTTACTCAGCTAAGATATCCAAAATTAGAAAACTGTCTTTGGGAGAGAAAATCTTTTCACTCAACCCACTAGCTTGATATTTTATAGGAATTAGTTAATATACAAACTGGAACACCATTTGCACATGCAGGCCTTATCGAAAGTGCAACGGTAGAAGGTACTAAACAACAACTGAAAACTATTTGATGCTGTCCCTGCATGAAGCAAGGAAAAAGAAAACAATGAAAGAAAAGAGAAGAAAATGTTCAATGTTATGTTTACAGCTTAGAGCTTTCAGAAATTACCTTTAAAACATTGACAGTACTTCCCCTCCCTTAGTCTCTAAATTTCTTTGTAATCACACACGTGGAACTAATGACTCACCCATCTTTTGCATCTCTTATTGATTAAATAATATTAAACATCAACAAAAACAACAAAAATCTACAAGTATAATGTGAATCTCCATCCTTTACAGGATTTAGAGAAGAGCATGACCACTTAGGAAAGGCTGAGGTTCTCAATGCCTTCTTGGCACATTTAATAGTCAGACCAGTTATCGTTCGAATAGTCTACCCCCTGACCTGGCAGTCTGAGATGGGGAGCAGAATATGCTTCCCATGATTCACGTTGAATCAGTTACAAACCTACTACAGCTGGAAAGTCACAAATCTATGGGGCCAAATGAGATTCACCTGAAGGTACTGAGATCGCTGGTGGAGGTGATAGCCAACCCATTTTCTACCATCTACCTGCACTCACGGTCAACCAAAGAGGTCACAGGGGATTGGAAGCTTACCAGTGTAACTCCATATAGTTCTGGCCACGATTATTCTGCGATTCCATTATTCTGTTCTATGATTATATGATATTAAAGATAAGCATTTTTCACCCATAAGATGTGTTGAAGTATCGTTGACTATTTACAGGAACACAATTGACAACTTATGATTAGAATGAAACTAATAAAAAGTTTCACTATTGCTGTATTTATATGAAAAATGTAAAACATGAAAATACTGTACATAACTTAAATAATAACTACAATGGGTTCATTAATTCAGGAAATATTTTCCCAAATTATTTGTCTGTGCAGTGTATGTTTAAAAGTATTTCTGGAGAGCTGACCTTGAAGGAAATGTACTTTTTTTTTTTTTCTCCATAAATGCAAATTTCAGATTGCACAAAGATGTACGTATATCATTTCCACACAAACAAATAAATAAATAGAAATTAAAAGTATTTAAAATGAATAATATCACAGTCATATACTATTAAGGGACTGAAAGAAGACTGTTAAGCACAACAAGAATGAATCCTTCCCCTCATACTGTTAAGCTGAAGAAGACATTTCAGTTCTCAGAATATATAGCTTCCTTTTATTGTTGAAGTATATTGAGTGGTAGTGAAATAATTTCAGTGTTATGTTTTGTCATTAGATATTCCTCTGCCTTTTTACATAGAAATTATGAAAGTAAAAGTGGCCCCAGTAGTTTACAAACCTCCCATTATGAATAAAATGTGAGATGGCTGTTATTTCACATCTGTCAGAGGGTTCCATAAATTTTTGATGAAGTAACACCAAAATGATGTGTTTTCCATAGTTGCACAGTGTTTCAACATTCTTTTCTCCAATAAGACATTGGAGGATAATAACAATCACTTGCTCACAAGCAATTATATCTTCCCATGCTTGGGAGCTGTGGAGGAGATTATACCAACTTCTTGTTCCTTTCATGGATGAAGCCACTGTTATTTCAGTGTCACTGTAGGTAAATAAAATTTTGATCTTAAACAGAGAATTGGAATGGATTCTCAATAAGATCAAATTGAATGACTGAAGTACCATGAAAACACGGAGGAGCCTAATTTTGGCCAGTTTGTTCAAAAGGTCTATCCTGCTTTTGAATATAAATCAAATATTAAACTTCAGGATGCACTTTCCGTTATTTCTGCTCTGATTTTTTTTTTTTTTTTTTTTTTTTAACAGTTATGCTTCATGAAATTACTTGAAAAATTTGCTTATGCTGATGACAAACACAACATAGCAGACATGATCATTTGGCTCAGTGTCATGGCTGTATTTACAAATAAATACTGTAATAAGGAATCACTGTGGGCAGAACTGCTCCTTTACAGATTTTAAATATTAGCAACACACTTGAGATATTCAAAATCTTAGGGAAGGTATAAAAGCAGTGCTTTCTCTACTGTAATCCTTGACCTCAAAATGCAAAGCACACAGTGAAAAGATGACATGAAGTGAATCTCCAAATACAGCCTTATTCTCATGGCACACCAGAGAAACTTCCTTTGGTTGGAAGGCTCTACTTTAGACCTTCAGTGCTCTCAATGAGTGACACTCTTTTACACTACGTGCTCAAGACAAAAGACGTCACTGTGACAATTCTTATCCATGTAAATATTTCTAGGAACCAGAAAAGGAATGAGAAAATAATACCAAATTCAGAAAGATATGTTGCAACCTGCAGAAAGAGAAAAGGACAAATGAGGGAAAGGAATCCTCCTTGACTGAAGTGTCCTTCTCTCCTGTACTATCCATTTTAGAGTGAAGAGGTAAGAACTTAATAGGGATAAATAACAATTGTTGTTTTGACAAAACAAACAAACAAACATCTCTCAATACCTTATTCAAGGAAATTATTTCCTTTCACTCTCTTAGAAAAATTTAGATCCAAAAGTTATACACTGTTAAAGGTATCTCCATTTTAAGCAAGTTTCTACACAAGAGAAAATTTCTACTTAAAAGCGTTTACTTTGACTATTCACATTTTGCTTTTTCTTTCTTTTTTTTTCTTTTTTTTTTCTCCAAGTGAAATAAACAAACAAGTAACCTAGATGTATCCCATGATGAGAATGAACTACTGGGGGACCAATCATCTACAAAGTATGAAATATCTACTCCTCTGGCTAAAAACAAAGCAACAACAAAACAATAATAATAAAGCCAAACACATGTACGCACACACACACACACACAAAAAAAAAAACAAAGCAACAAAAATAAAGACAATCACAGCAATCCTCAAGATGATAATTTTCTTTGTTTAGCAGAGATTTGTATACTTAGTTTCAACTTAGTGGAATGTTCTTTCCTAGATAATTAACAACATGAGAGTAACAACAGGTAAACAGAGAGGAAAACAAAAATTCCTGTGTTTTACTTTTATCTGAGATGAAACTGTTTTCTTCATAGTGTCTGGCATGATGCTGTTTAGGTTATAGGAGAAAAATACTCTGGACAACACACTGATGTTTATACTTGCTGCTGAGCAGTGTTGTACAGAGTAAAGGCCAATCATATTGAAGAGGCTAAGGAGATGGGAAGGAACAGAATTAGGAAAGCTGAGTTAAACTGGCAAAGGAGATATTTTATATCATGTGACATCATGAAAAAGGAGTTTTGAAGAGGGTGGGAGGTCATCTGGCTCTCTTCCTCCCACTGGGGGACTAGTTTGGCATTGGTTGGGAGATGGCGAGCAATTGCTTGTGCGGTACCTGTTATGTACAATTATAAATACAATCATAGTTGTCATCCTTTTTCTTTTCTCTATCTTAGTACATAGTTTTATCTCAACCCATGAATTCTAATCTTTTCCCCCAACTCCCACCCCCATCCCACTAGGAAGGGAGAAAGGGAGTGAAGCAGTGTGTGGTGCTCAACCACCTTCTGGGTTAAATCATAACATCCAGTTAGTCCCAAGTCATATAAAGCATTAGTAGCTTTATGTTTATTTATGTTGCTGCATATAGAAGGGTGAGACACCTATGGCCCAAATTCCAAGCACAGGGCAGGGAGAACACTGTTTTTGCTCATGTACTCTGGCAACAAAGAGGATCAATAGAAGGGCAGAAGCTGCATGAGACATCTGTGCAAGAATAAGGAGTTGGCAAGAAGGCAACAACAAAATGCCACCTACGTCCATGAAACTGGAGGGCAGAAGACTTATCCCTGTTTGTGGAGCAGCGTGAACAGTGCTGGCAGCCGGAATAGAATAGAATGAGAAGGCAGCAATCAGGTGGTCAAAAGAACTGGGAGATACTGTGTAAAGGATGTTCAGAGGAGATATAGGATGAAGGGAAGAGAACAAGAAGAAGAAAAAGCAGAGGCAGAGATAAGTCTTCTAAAAATGACCTTTCTGGTATATCAGTGAGTTTAATGCTGCTTGTATACTTTGCACAACAGCCATAGGTGAGCACAGGGTAATAGTATTTTCTCTATGCTGAACTTCAATGCAGAGATATCATTGCAAGACTTTTAGCCCAGCAGACTGAGAAAATAGACAATTGGATAATATTTCAAACAGAATCAAATATTAATTCTATCCTATGCCCAGTGAACTTCATAACACCATATATTTATTTGCTTATAATTCATGAGGTAAGAAATTCTCATTTTGTAAGTAAAGAGAAAAAGCTCAGAGACTTTATGCATTCAAGATGTTAAGGATGACAAGTTCTGGAAACTCAGATATTTCACACTTTTAACATAATGCCTTAACTACTAAACAAATATCCAGTACAGGAAATGTGCAAATTCAATTAAGTGCTAACTAATCTACCTGTATTTTTTTCCTGCACACTGTGGAGAGACAGTCTACTTCCTTCATTTAGGTCATAACGTAATAGAAAGCACATGTAACCACGAATCTTTGATGCAAATTTGTCAAGTACATTTAGTGGAAGAAAACAAAAAAACAGAGAGAGAGAAAAGAAAAAAAGGTATTTTCATGTGACAGGTATGAGATGTCTGTTGTACTTAAGATGATCTTATTGTACCTATTTAAAAAAAAAATATCTGTAACTAGGAATCTTATAATGAATGTGAAAACACTTTTCCTATAAAAAGCCTGGTAATAGGTTCAGCAGCCAGAAACAAGCAGAAATTTTGCACTAACCAAAGATATTACAGATTTACTAACACTGCAAAGAAACTGCCATCAGATTTTATCGAAAGAGAAATATTAAAAAAAGATCACACACTAGTGAAATTCAATGAAGACATTTGTATCCCTGCACTTTTGTCCCAGAAATGTGTGGAAGACTTCCCTATGACAAGAGGTTACACAGCTGCTTCCAGCTGCAAGGTCATATGTGTACAGTGCCACATATCTACGCAGCTCAGGAAACTGCTGCAAAGGAAAGGTGGACTGGGGATACAGAGTGATATCAGCAGGCAGAATAAAATGACAGAAGGAGAAAGATCTTACTGTCACATTGAATCAGGATTAAACCATGGCATATGGTAACAGCACATGAGATGTTATACCCTCTTGGCACAGACCCTCGATACATTGGGCCCTACTCTGGACTGGGAAAAGAGAACTGGACTAGAAAATTACTAGAAGTACTGAAACATACACCTTAAATCATTCATCAGGAAAAAAAGAACTGTCCAAAAAACTCCCTATTTCTTTTTGCCATCAAATCAGTAAGATTTTAAGTATCAGATTCTCCCAATCCATCTCATTTAAGATTAAATAAGGGAAGAAAAGAACAGGGAAAAAAAAAAAAAAGAAAAAAAAAAACTTGCTTTTCTCCCTCCTTCTCCCAGGGTACTGTCCAACTCAGCTCATGCAGGCTGAGAATCACTGCACCTGAGGCTCCTGAAATTAGGCACAGCTGGGTAACTGAAGCTAGCTTTCAAGAAGTGCCGTTCAAGGAGTGCCTCCTTAGCCTGGGAGGGAAGGAACAAGTGAGATGAGAAGTGAACTAAGCCAAGGTTTCAATGGACAGCCTGTTACCTCCATCTGTTTTTCGCTTAGCCACTACTTTCATGTTCTCTTTGGCAGTTAGAGACACAAAAATACATTCCTTTAAGAAAGAACTCCACTGTGCTTACTGCTACAGAGTTTTCAGTAATCTTACTCTATTTCTACTGGTCTGTGTGGCCATGTCCAAGCATGATTTTAATCTAGGATATTGAAGATTTACCTTAACAAAATAATTTATTCAGAAAGATTAGAAAAATGCTGAAAAACTAATAAAAGACTTAGGAATGTAGAATGTCTGAAGATAAAAGGGAAAAAAAAAAAAAAAAAGATAGAGAATGAATCGTAGAATCGCTCAGGTTAGAAAAGATCTTAAAGATCATCGAGTCCAACCACAACCTGATCATACTGCCCTAACTCTAACTCCGCTAAATCATGTCCCTGAGCACCACATCCAAACGGTTTTTAAACACAGCCAAGGACTCCACCACCTCCCTGGGGAGCCCATTCCAGCACTTAACAACCCTTTCTGTAAAAAAGTTTTTCCTGATATCCAACTTAAACTTACCCTGGCACAACTTGAGGCCATTTCCGCTCGTCCTGTCACCAGTGAGAAGAGACCAAACCCACTCTTACTGTAATCACCTTCCAAATATTGGAAGAGAGCAATAAGGTCTTCCCTGAGACCCCAGACTAAACTGCCCCGGTTATTTTAGTCACACCTTGTAGGTTGACTGACTTCTCCAAGCCTTGTTGCCATCCTTTGAAAACATAATTAGTAATGTGTGACATACCGTGTGATTGCTGTATTTGATCATCAGTAGTCATACAGCTTTGTCAGCTCACGTGCAATAAAGATAACAGGATGCTTTTCTCTAACTGCAGCTACAAGGAATAGAGACTGAAGAAGTCTCTACAGAGGCAGAAATGTGAAACTATAAAAAGCCATGAAAGTCCTTCTGGACACCAGAATGTCTGATAACACATGCACTTTTTCAGGGAGGAAAAAAAAAAAGCAGTGCCCAGCACTGCATCAAGAATCTTGCTGCTGGTATTTAACACGCTTTCCACTATGACATGAGCAAAAGCAGTTTAATGGACAATGATATGAGATTTTACACAGCACATCTGTCTAGTTAACATTTTCAGCACCATTCTTTTTTTTAATTTTTTTCTTTCATGTGGATTTTGTTGTAGTGGCCATTTGACTCAGTGTTACAGAAAGATATAAATACACGGACCCTCACGGTAATACTGTATCTGTGAGAAGAGGGTGATTTTGAAGCCTCTCCTTAATGCTGTGAGGTGGGAAGACTGATTAAAGATTCTGTTCAACATTAGGTTGAAAGCAGCAAGGGGTACCTGAGGGTCAATAAGAGTAAGGGTGAAGAAATCCTAATAAAGAATTTGAGTAGGAGACCTTGAAAAGAGCAGTATTTCTGAAGTAGAATGTAATTTACCTATTTATTTTCTAGGAATTCCAGCAGATATCATCCCAGAACTGTTATATACTACTTAATTTAAAGCTGCATTTAATTTCTGAAATGAATTATTGGCTATAAAAAAAACTTTGTAATAATTTTTTTTATTAATCCATCTTTAAGAAATAAGGCAAAAGTATTATTACTTTCATGGCATATGAAACATAATTCTCATTAGACTTCCAAAATAACTTCATCTTTGTATGAATAGTCTTTTCTTATGAACTAGAACAGGAATGTAAGATTTTCTCACCAAGGTTCTTTTTCAACCCATTTTTAAAAGTACTTTCTTAGCAAAATGATTGCAGGTTAACAATATAGATTTTTTTTTAATTAAAAAAAAAAAAAAAAAGAAAGAAAGAAAAGAAAAAAGAAAAAAAAAAAAAAGAGAGTGAAAGAAAACAACTTAAAGTACATTTACGAGAAAACAACGATTGATTCCTTTTCTAAAACAGAACGAAATGAAAAAGGAAAACAAGGAAAAAAAAAAGAAAAAGGAGGTTGTAAATCAATCAAATAAAAATCTTTATGTTTCCGTTTTGTTTCTTTAACACAGAAATAGATATGAAAAGTTACCTTCCTAAGCGCTAATGAGTGTTTTGGATTTTTTGGTAGAGACTTTTTGGGGAAAAATTCTAATGGCGGGGTTTGAGAAACTGGAGTGATGGAAGACATCTCTGTATATATGTTTTTGTTCTTTTACTTTCTAATGTCAAGAAAATGTCTTTACATTCAAATAACACTTGGTCATCTAAAATTATTTCTTAAAGATTTTGAATCTTTTCTTAATCTCATGTGTATTTCATCA
Source organism: Tetrao urogallus (assembly GCF_951394365.1). Taxonomy (NCBI): domain Eukaryota; kingdom Metazoa; phylum Chordata; class Aves; order Galliformes; family Phasianidae; genus Tetrao; species Tetrao urogallus. Next base: position 79,207,170 of record NC_136813.1, on the reverse strand, counting down.
GACTCGGCTCAGTCCAGGTTAAGCTGTGATCTGAAAAGCTTACATAACTCAAAATACATTTTGAAAAAGTAACATTAGATTAAGCGCCCCTCAAAGAGTAGTTGAGAAAATAACACATATTGCTAATAACTTTGTAATCTTCATTTTTTTGTTTATACAGCTTTGAGTAGGAACACAAAACATATCCTAAGGAGTCTCAGATTTTTTGTTGAAGATTCATTTCTAAGACTATAAGCATATTTGTACATATATCTACCTATATACACATCTATCTATTATAATCATATATATTGTATCTATATTATAGATATGTATATCTATATATGTATATATCTACAGATAGATATTTAAATGGTCAGGGAAAAAAGAAGGAGCCCCCAGTACAAGAAAGATGCAGAACTGTTGGGATGAGTCCAGAGAAGGATCACTAAGATGATCACAGACTCACAGAATGGCCAGGGTTGGAAGGGACCTTAAGGATCATGAATCTCCTACACCCCTGCCACATGCAGGGCCACCAACCTCCCCATTTAATACTAGACCAGGCTGCCCAGGGCCCCATCCAACCTGGCCTTGAACACCTCCAGGGATGGGGCATCTACAACCCTACATCTACAACAGGAGGGAGAATGGCTGTTTTATGAGGGTGGATACTGATAAGACAAGGTTTTAAACTGAGATGGGAGGTTTAGGTTAGATATCAGGAGGAAGTTTTTCGCTCACAGGGTGATGATGCACTGGAACAGGTTGCCCAAGGAGGCTGTGGATGCCCCATCATTGGAAGCATTCAAGGCCAGGCTGGATGTGGCTCTGGGCAGCCTGGTCTAGTGGCTGGCAATCCTGCACATAGCAGGGGGATGATACTAAATGACTTTTATGGACCTTTTCAACTTAGGCTATTCTATGATTCTGTGAAAGAAAGTAGGGAAAGAGGTAGGCAGGCAATGGGATATAGTATGAGATAAAAACTCTACCTGGGAATAATAGCTTGTATAGCTGCCTACCCACTGGGAACCATGAGATAACAATTCTCCTTCTGCATATGTCTAACAAATCATATCAAGATCATACTAGTGGTGAAGGGAGAGCAAAGAGCAAATGAGGTAATCCAGGAAAACTTTGTATGGATTACAAGACAAATACAGGAATACCTCTGAAATACCATTATTGAATGACTATTCCTCTAAAGGACAAGTTTTAAAGTAATCAGTAATTTCCTCTAATAACTGAAAAATAAGTGATAAAATAAGAGGAAATACTTAAGTGTACCTTTAAAAATCAAGATTTTAAAATTAAAATCAAGATTAATAACTCTGGGCTCAAATTTGGCATCCAGATTCAACTCGATCTCTACTTCTTCCTGATTTTACTCTCCTAAACCAACTTACAGTGGTGGAATCAGAAATAGAAAGCACATGTCTACAACTAAATTAACGTATAAATTCCCTCTTAAGTGTCCACTGCTTCAGCTTATTTTTATATATTTCCATGGTTAGAAGAGTTGAATGCATAAGTATCCATAGTTTTCAAAAATAGTGGAAATAATGAGGGCTTACTTAAAAAAAAACCAAAGTGGATTCAACGGTACATCTTATATCTGAAAACTTTACAAGTTATAGATGAAACAAAACAGAATAAATAATAAATAAATAACACAAAAATAATGGACGTCCTCTTATATTCCATATTCAGATTGTGAAATATTTTGTTTCAGAAGTTCAGACACCGTGGTTACATTTAGGTTGCATCTTCTAAATTAATTGTCTAAAAATTTGGATACTCTGAAAATACATGCTCAATCTAAAAATATTTTTATATGACTATTCAACTTATATAAAATAGTGATTACTAGAATGTATGGTTTGATACTGAACAAAAAAGAACGGAAAGCAATGTTGATTAAACATTCATAATAATTGCCAATAGAGGGAAATTTTCAACTTAATTTTTAAATTGGTAAAGAACAGGAAATAAAAACAGTGGTTTTGAGCATGCCATAGATTAAGCAAATTTAGCAGATACTTAAAGAATTTGAACTATTCTCCTAATTTGACCCTTCTCTGATCTGCCTTCATGGTATTACTTTTGTGATTGAAATAATTCACAATCAAGAAGATTACTTTTGTGCAACAAGGATTTAATCATGTCATTTCACTGAATTGAACAACGCTGGTTCAAAAAGATACATAGCATAGAGACAGCAGAAAGGCAGAATGGAAAAAAAAAGTCCTTTCCATGGAGGCTGTAATTCCTAATACTGGGCTGATAAGCATTTAGAAAGGTCAGAATAACTTTTTATCAAACTTCACAGACATCCTCTAGTGATACAAAACCTGAAAACATAATTTTATGTATTGTCTTTACAAGAGTCAACATTTACAAACTTTTAGAACCATTTAGAATAACGGGTCACGTCTGTGACAACCCAAGGCAACTTCACTGAGCCTAATACTTTTAAAATTTAAAAAGGGGTCAAAATGAAATTTAATTATTTCTTACAGTTTGAACATTAAGAATGAAGATGTAGTAGGTAGAGAATGTAATGACGTCTAGTGGATTGCGTTCAATAAAAAACCTCATCATTCAGAGGAGCTATTTTATTCATTATCATTCAAAGTACTTCCAGGACATTATTATGGTAGATACACCACACGGAAAGCTGCTTGATAAGGTCACTACATGTTCCATAGTAATTTGAACCTGAAATACCTAACAAAGTCCCTGGACATTTTGTGAAACACTGGTTACTTTGAGTGACAATTTCAATTAAATGCACAAAAGCCCTAATTACAATAAGATAATTAACAACTGCTCAACAGACATCACAAACATCATTTGACAGAAGAGATGAGTAGGTCTGCCACAGGCTCTTTGCTCCATGTACTGAAAACTGCATTCATATAATTTTATTCTTTCGAAACTTCAACTTTCAAAATTATATGAAGCATCATTTCAGCTCAGTTATTTACTTCAAAGGGATTTTTTTTTTGTGCTTGTTTGCTTTTGTTGTAATATATCTTTCAATCAGTTAATTTTGCTTATGTTTTTGATTTTCCTATATTTTTCATTTTACTACAGTTTTTAGCATGAGAAAGCAAGCTCCTGCCCTGTATGAGTTTTCCTATGCTCTGGAATGGACTGAACTGTGCTTCAGAGAGAGGTGGAACTAGAGTAAAACAGGTGGGTGGACAACATATAGGTCTAAAAATGGTGGCCCAGAATTCACTATAAGCAGCAAAATTTGCCTTCTGAATTTGGTACAAAAATATAAAGAACAATTTGCCTTTTGCCTGAAGGAAAATTCCTAACTGTACATGGCTTCATCTTAGACGTCATATGTCTTAGTGGGTTAGGAATTCATTTCAAGCAGACTATTCTAGGGTGTATGAGACCTCATTGTGCCTGAACCCCTCAAACACTGAGTCATCTGTCCACCAGACTGAAACTCTTCTTGAAGTTATAGGATGTATGTACTTCATCAGAACTGTTGCATGAGGTAACAGTTATCTAGACTTGTCTTCACAGACATGTAAATATAGTTTTCTGTGACCAAATATAGAATATTCTTAATAGACTTCTGACTGAATCAGTTTTTAGAGCTAAAAATACAGTTAATCACTTTCTACTTTTGTGCAACTGACAACCAAATATCACAAAGATTAGCCATCACAGTGTTAGATGTTCTAAAGTTCCAATTGCAATGTATGATTCAGCTGCTTTGACATGGATGTTTTGCTGAAACAGCACAATTAGCTATCTTCAGAAAAGCATACAATTGAAACAGCAAAGTCTTCTTTTGATCACCACTTTGAAAGCTTCATTAGCACAATTTTATTCAGAGCTGCAGCTGCTTCTCTTTGGTGGTAGAAACTAATCAATCAAACTGCAAACATAGTTCTGAAAGATTACGAAGCAGCATGCAAGCATCAGTATATTTTTGGTGTTGCTTTAAAAAAGACTAATAAGGAACAGCATAATTTCCTTTATAATTCTCTTTATACTAAGTACACTCACCATTCATGGGGATGACAGTTAATTAGCAAGTAAAACACAAAAGTAAATATTTGGCAAGATTACAAATTTTAGGAAAAAAAGTATCAACAAACTACGAGGGCAATAAGCGTCTGTTTCCATATTTTGTACCCGACAGAAAGGTATCTTAAATGAGATTAGTGACTTAATCTTTAAATTATGATTTTTGTTTTCACTGAAGTAAAAAAGGATTACTAACTTCTCCCCTGTGCTAGAAGTCAATTTATTAACTGGAAGCTGCTCTACAGTTTGTTTTATTTTTAATCTTTTGGCTGCCTTGTATTACAGGAATAACTCAGCCTGCCAAAAAAAAAATAGGATTAACTTGAAAGAAGTAGTGAAGAAATTTGTCTGGTTTTCCATCAGATCATGTCTATAAATTAGCATGACCCAAAATTTCCAGTGTGTTCTTTGGATGGACTAAGTTGCCCTCCAGCACATACAGGGAAAATTTCATACAACTTTTATACAAATCTGATGATGATTAATGAATTTATAGAAACTTCATATACTCCTCCCTGTCAGAATATTACACAACTGTAGTTACCTTATTACCACTGTGCAGATTTCAACTCTAATTATATAGTGATTAGTTCTCCAGTAGGCATGAGACAGGTACAGTAGTTGCTATATGACCAAGTAGTGCACAGTGAGAACACACTTGTTGCTAGATGAACAGCGCAAGAACTAGAGAGAGATCCTGCAGGACACAATATGCTCAAAAACAGGAAATTATACATTATTTGTAGGGGAGTTATTTTAATCTTGGAAAAATTAAGAGGAATAAAATGAGCTTGTTCAAGCAGGGTTCAGCTAACTTCTGCTGTGCACAATAAATATTAATAGAAAGTATAACATAGCAGCAAAGGCAATTTGGTGCCATACAGTTGCTGAAATGCACCTGACTGTGCTTCTAACAAGGTTTGGTGGGCTTGCAGCAGTCCTGTAATTTAGGGTCCTGGGGTGAAAATGGCCTGCTGGGCTGGCCCCATTGTGTTTTGCTTGGAATGCCACTGCTTTATACATACCCACTTCAGATGTATATCACAGTCTGTTACTTTATACAACTAAAATGGAAGCAATGAGAACAGCAACCAGAAACAGCGCAGAATTTTGCAATGTTATGAGAGTATGAAACAGTGCATATAACTGGTGCAGAATCATTGTTGCATGAAAATTTAAGATAATACGTTTCTTTGTTTTTCATTACATGCTTTCAAAATAGGTACAGTAAGACAAGGCAGCAGAATCTGTGTGCATGTCATATTCCTTTTTCTAAAACATCTGTAATGATACAAAAAAAAAAAAAAAAAAAAAAAAGGGCAGGTAAATTAATTCAGCATTTTTAGGCTGGTAACTGAAAAGTTGAAGTGATTTTAGCAAAATCTTTACCCGTCTCCAGCCTTTGAGCTAGTTAATAGTGTCAGTGCACTGTGAAATAATGAAACACAGCAATTAAGTCTTCTGTAGATCTGCAGGTCACAGTCCTTGCTTTTATTCTCTGAAAACAAATTGTTTGCTGAAGTGATTTCCTTTATGATGATTTTTCACTGTATGAAAACCATAAATTGGTGGTCAATTGTCACATGTTTTTCACAGGTTCTATAAAGATACCATAATAAATCACCTCAACCTAAAAACTGTGGCTTGCCTGTTTTAGGAACTGAAAAGAGCCTTTTAAAGTGAAAATGGACAACATGAAATGTAAAAATACTTTCTTGGAAGACCTATGCAAGTCTATAGCAATAGTTCTGAAACACAGTTCAGCTAGCTCCTGAGAGAAATAGACACTCCAGGACTGAAGAAGAAAATTAGGTTCTCAAATCATTATTTTTATTTATATAGTATATAAAAGAACCATGAGGTAACATCTCCCATTCTTTCTCCCCCTTTAAGCATTTTTTCAGTTATTTGGTTCTGTCATAGACAACCTAATAAAAGCAGACGAATATTTCTTCAGATATTATTACAGTAGCCTATATAATTTTTTAAAAGCAAATTGCAAGGGGCATTTTATTGTTTCAGAATTTTCACAGATGCCAAGCACTATAAAATAATGGGAATGTTTCTCACAAACACAGGCTGTAGACAAATGGGCTTTTTAGAAATCCTGATCTCACTCTGTCATTCAGAGGAAACCCATTTTTCTAATATGTAGGTATCTTCACTTTTAGCACACCTTCATGCTAACTCAAACAAACAGCAAGAAGTCCAGCAGACTTTGACCCTTTTCACTGATATTCCATTGAGGATAACCTAAATAATGAATGAGGGGGATTTAATTTAAAAAAAAAAAAAAAAAAAAAAAAAAAAAAAAAAAAAAAGCAAGCAGTTTCGGGTTATGCGTGATTAAGTTCACAGACCCATAAAGATTAACACTTAACATTTGCTTGTTTTAACAATGCTCTGTAGGCCTTTAGAACTGTGTAAGAACAGCAGTTTTTCCTGTAGGAGCTAACGCTATTAGAGCAGAGGAACTAGATGGATGCTGAAAAATGCTGGTATGTAGAGAGGATTTTTAGGTGGAAAATTATCAAGGGAATTAAAGCTCATTCTAAGACTTTACAACATACCTTTTAGATCTATGGAGGCGGGGGACAGGCAGACACAGTAGAAAACAATAGAAGGCTTAGCATATCATCCCTCCCATAACGTATCTCACCACATCTGTTTATAGTTGTGTCAACAGGACTGAGCCATTTAACATTGCCTATTTGTTTGGAATTCCTTGTACACGCTATTAGGGATTAAAAAACACAAACCCCATTGTTTACATGTATACTCAGTATGCATATGATGCAGATAAGGGAAAAACTAGGTTGCCCTACTTCTCACGTCTATTGAGGAACATAGAAAACTCTGTGTGTTCAACTTCTACTACACAAATCAGACCTGAATAATAATTATTATTATTTTTACTACATATCATACTTCACTACACTACATAATAAATAAGTGTAGAATAGACTCATAGAATCCATAGAGTTGGAAGGGATCTTTAAAAGTCATCTAGTCCAACTCTCCTGCAACAAACAGCAACACCTGCAGCTACACCAGGTTCCTCAGAGCCTTGTTTAGCCTGACCTTGAATGTCTCCTGGATTACAAGTTCTGGGGGAAGCCAAAGTTATTGCCCTCAACCTTAAGAAAATCTTCTCTGTTTTAAAAAAACAATTTTTCAAAAACTATTAATGCTCATAAATCACACTGTCTCTAAACAGACTCAAAAAGCTTTCTACATTGTGAAGAAGTCAGAAGAAAATAACAAACAACTGAAAAGGTGGTGATTCCACAGCTTCCACAGGAAATTTCAAAGTTCACGTGCAGCAGTAATTTCAGAATATCCAACTCCTATCGGTAGCCACCTCTGAAAATCTCTGCTGCTTCAGGTGAAGGAGAAGATCCTGCAACTCCAGACAAATATCTATCATTGTAAATAGGCTTTTCTGCAAGTTGATGAGTGCACTGTATTTTTCTTCAGATGTTCTGAAGCTGGATGTATAGATAGTTTACAGAAACATATGCTTATGGACGGATTTTCCATGCTGGACTATTAAATTTTACTACTCATTTTATAAATAAAATGAAGAACAAAATTCAAGCTAGTTACTTGGAGGAGTTCAGTTTTACATGAAGCCTTAACAGGATTACAATGTCTTTACTGTTGGGTTTGTTCTTTACTGTTACATCTTTTGAGCGAAAAGCTCTTCACATGAAACATGTATGACAAATATTTGTGTACTAAGAGCCTTCTTTCTGATAACCTCCTTCCAGGCTTTGCTTTCAATATCTTTAACAGTGATAATGCCATCAATATGATTGCAACATGATCTGTTGATTGTTCTTAATGTCATAAAGTCATTCTTAATAGTAAATTTTACAGTTTCCCTCCCTACAGTTTCCCTACAGTTTTTTTAACCAGTGAAAAACGAGTCAATATGATGGTAGGTTTCGAAGAATTTTCATATACACATTGCATTACAGCAACATGACTGAATACCTCTTTCCACATAACCTCAGTGAAATAATGCCAGCCCAAGCAGGCTACACCATTTCATGTGAATGGAATAGCTTGTACCATTCATGCTGAATTTCATATTTTATCATATTAATATGATAAGACATTAATTTTAAACTCAGATTCTTCACAATCTCACAGAAAAAGTTTTGCCAATAATAATGAAATGTACTGCATTCTAATCAGTTGTGCTTGCTTAGCTATCTGGTTAAATGAAATGTCATCCTAAACTTAACGCATTAGAAATTCATAATACCTCTGAGATGCTACAGCTTTTTTGGTATTTTGTGATGACCATTAAATGGTAACGTAGGAATGTATGTACACATTATTATATAAGAAATAGAGAAATTATTATATAAGAAACAGAGGAAAGTAATACATTTAACATTAATTTGCTTAAAAGTTCTCTACAGTACTGGCATGAAGAGATTAATAAATATCATAGTTTAATCCTTAGGGAGATTTTCCCTGGATGTTTACAAGAAACAGAAGTTTGAGGTTTGGTTTAGTACAGAAACACAAGTAGTAACAGAGTATAAATGTATTGGTCGGAACTAGAGAATTGCCTGCACATTTAACACGGTAAAATTTAGGGTTGAATGCAGAATTTGCACATTAAAAAATATTTTAAAAACACATACACAGTTATTACACTAATTGTATAAAATCTCTATGCAAACGTTATCAATTACTTACCAAAGTTCTGTGGGTTCCACATCAGCCTTAAACCATATCAAGACTTTGAAAGGAGTGATCAAATATGATGTGCTGTTATGTGGAGTACAAGTTTGACAAATTCCTACTAACAATAATAGCTGCAGCTAAAGAGCCCATGGAAACCCAATTGAATGCAGTGGTTGCAATTCAGAGAGCAATAGGCCCAAGTTCACCTGAAATAGAGTTCTCAGGAAACCAGGTAAGAGCCGGTCTCACCCTGATAAAACAGCTAAGCAGACCTACCAGTGATATTTAGGGGAAGAAGAGCATAAGTAGCCAGGCTAAAAATTGTTTTCCAAGAGGCTGGCAGGTGAAGTGCATTACCTGAATTATAATCAGCTAATGGAAGAAATCAAGCTTAAAGGGGACTTATCCTGTAAGTTTAAAGAGGACTCAAATACTTAAGATAATAATAAAGGAACATTTAACATGAATCATCCTGAATTTTATAGATGACCCCTTTTAGAGAGCCATAGAATTTCAGAATTGCAGGGGTTGAAAGGGAACTAAAGAGATCTCAAATCCAACCCCTTTGCTAAACAGGTTCCCTAGAATAGATTGCACACATAGGCAACCAAATGGATCTTGAATATCTCCACAGAAGGGGAGTCCACTCTGGAAAAACTGTTTCAGTGTTCCCTGTGTTATAGTGTGGTCACCCTCATTATAGAAAAGTTCTTCTCCATGTTAGTGCAGAAGTTCCTATGTTCAGATTTTAGGCCATTACTCCTTTCCTATTGCTACACACCACTGAGAAGAGCCTGGCCTCATCCATTTGCCTCCCACCTCCCTTTTAATATTTAGAAACATTTATCTGATTCCCCCTTCAGTCTTCTTTTCCCCAGACTGGACAGACCGAGACTGCCTTTCTTTGTAAGGGAGGTGCTCCGGGCCCTTTATCATCTTTGTGGCCCTCCACTGGACTCCTTCTAGGGATTCCAGTCTTTCTTGAACCAAGGAGCCCAGAACTGGACATAGAGGACTGGACTAGAGGCTGGACTCCAGATGTGGCCTCAGATGGTCAGAGTAGAGAGGGATGATCAGCTCCCTCGTCTACTGGCCACGCTCTTTTTAATTTGCGCCAGGATACCACTGGCCTTCCTGGGCTCAAGGGCATAATGCTGGCTCAGAGTCATAAATAAGATATTTAACTGGTATTAAATATCTTATATAAACACACACAGACTGTTGTTGTGTATTTAACCACACTGTCTTTTACTGATTCACAAAGGCTCACAGATGAAATGTGGAAAAAAAATTCTGGCTAAACAAAAGAATAAACTCTATCTTGTGTGTTGAGAGAATGAAAGGAATTCCTGCATTCCAAACAAGCTGGAGTATAGAAGAGTTTCTACTTGAAAATAGAAGCCTTGTTTCCTCGTTGTAGACTTCAAAAAATAAAACCATATAAATACTACAAAGTTGCTTGTCATTTAAACATGTACAAAAGTAACAGCATTAAATTCAATGATGGAGCTATTTTCATTTCCTTCTGGATTGGGATGTACAACAGCCACAGACTACTGTTAGCAAAATGCGCTGTCATTGGGAATATGTAAGATCTTTGAGTACAAACTTCTGAAGGCATAAGGTCTTCATTAAACATTTGAAATCAACAGAACAAAAGCAAAATTCAACTACCAAATATTAATACCACTGAAATACATATTATTTCTGGAGGATATTTTTCTGTGGATTAATTTGAGAACAGTTCCTATGATGAGGAAAGATCGTTTGTTTATGTTTGGATGTATTTTACTCACTTACATATAGATTTTTATATGTTCCACAAGATTTCACTTTTGGCTTGCACTGGAAATATTGACAAGAAAAAAATGCTGTGAAAGAAAAGTCCCTGTACAGAAATGAAATAAGTTCCATTGTCTGCAATTTTTAACAATTGCAGAGGGCGAAGCACACACAAAACCCAGACAACTAAAATAGTTCTCTTTAGAATCATAGAATCATAGAATCACCAAGGTTGGAAAAGACCTAAAAGATCATCCAGTCCAACCGTTCACCTATTCCCAATAGCTCCCACTAAACCATGTCCCTCAACACAACATCCAAACATTCCTTGAACACCCCCAGGGTCGGTGACTCCACCACCTCCCTTGGCAGTCCATTCCAGTGCCTGACCACCGTTTCTGAAAAGTAATACTTCCTGATGGCCAGCCTGAATCTCCCCTGCCGTAGCTTGAAGCTATTCCCTCTGGTCCTATCACTAATGACACGAATTACAGATGATTTTGACCTTGTATTCCTTTAAACAAATGTCTTCTGACTGAGAAAAAAAATAAATAAATCTGCTAGCTCAAGCAAATATTCAGAAAGTTGATTAGATCTTAGAACAAGCTGCCATGTCAGACTACGCACACCCCATATAGACTTGTATCTACTTGTATCACAAAAATGTATCTTCAGCTTCCTCTCAGCTCCTAAGTAGGCTCTAGAAAATTAGAAACTAGGAAAGCACCAAAACTTCAGCAAACTGTGGTTGTATTGATGTGGAAAGACTAGGGAGCACCTCCTATGGTCACTGTGTATTATTCTAAGATGGTTATGGCTACCCCTTCCTGTTGACACCTTCAAGATATGTTGAGGGTTTTGGTTCTCAGTTCTGCACCAGTGAAGGCTATTTAGGTACCTGAAAGCAAAATAGCCCCAGCCTGGCCCAGAGCTCATGCAGTTTTGCGTCTCTAGGCTTGATTACTGCAGCTCCGTATGCTCAGGTAGGAAAGCACCCATCTAGAAGAAAAGCCACAATTAACATAAGATGCAAAAGGCCATCTGCTTAGCAACCATGAGAACACATTATCCCCCCTTCTGCACACTCTCTCCCAGATGAATTCAGAGATCAGCTCAATCTATCTGTTCTGCTATCTAAAGCCATCTGTGGTAGCTGCCATTCCCATGGCAGCTATCATATTTCCTCTTGTAACCTTCTGCTGCATTCCATCAGAATAATGAAACTGTTGACCCACATGAAGCCCCATGAGCACAGGGGCAACCTTTATATTTCATATGGAGCAGAGTGCAACATTTCTGTCAGTAAGAGAACGAGAAGGACCCTGAGTATCACCATGTTCTGCACAAAAAAATCAGTATTTTCAAAATGCATCTGTTCTTTCAAAGTCTTTACATGGAGTAAAACCCAGCCTCATTCCAGACACTGAAGATCAAACAGTGTACTAACAAAGCTAATTTAATAGAGTATATATATTTCTATCAAAAACCGAGACAGCAGTATTTTCTGTAATGTAATTAGACCTCTTGCATAATACAGCCAGGAGACTTTGCTGTATCTTTTTCCATTTGAAAGAAAATGTATCTTCTGAATATACTAAAAAAACAAATCCTCCATTCAATGGCATAATTACTATTCTTTCCAGTGGAAAATTCATACCCATTGCAAAAATTCAATATTTTGATTGAGTCTAGCTAGATTCACTTTATTCCTCATGCCACTACTTCTACATAAAATATGCTCTGCCAATTAAAATAAATATTAAAAAATGATTACTTGGTAAAATCAATTTTGTGTATGCTGAGATTCTAATTTACACCTCTCCCAAGCTGAAGGTTCAGAAAACATGCAGAAACTAGGTACTAAACTAAGCAAAGCTACTAAAAGAAACTAAACTAAACCAATTAGATAATAAGTTTACTTGTTTATCGTATAGAGAATATAATTTTTAATGAAATGTGCCAGTATACATATAATTATACAGACATTTATAATGAGGCACAATTAGCAAAACTGAAAACATTTTAGCTTCAAAACATCAAGGTGAGAATTATGTCTATACTAACCAAAGCATTAAGACAAGTTAAAAGTTTATAGTAGATACCAAGGACCAAAACTATGAAGCTTTCAAATAAAACCAAACAAAACAGAAACATCTAAAAATCACTTTTAAATTTAAAAGAGCTACACTTTATTGAAGAAAGACTAGAAGTCTTGGCTTTTTTACAAACAGAAACTTAAAGCCATTAAAGAAGACAGAGCTGCAGCGAGCAAAGATTTTGTGCCATTCCCTTCTTGACAGCGCTCTCTCTGCCATTTGGCCCAACAGACAGCCCTATGTTTTTTTCCCTTTTCTAGCACAAAGAATTTACTTCTAACATCTCATGGATGGGACTCATGTCCCTGGACCCTGGCTGTGCTGCTGACTGCCTGGGCTGTGGCTTTGCCTCTTTCTTTTTCCATGCCCACCATCACCCCGCCCCAGGATTCTTAGACACAACCATGCACCGCCATTTATATGCTAAATAAAAATAATAAATAATGAATAAATAGTCTTCTATTCCTCATTTGTCTTTCAACACATCTGTTCTGAAATCGTACAATACTGAGAATTAAAGCCAATCATCTTTCTTTTCTATTTTTATTTTTTTAATATTACTACAAGATGAAGTTTAATTTAAGTATATTAGATAAAATATATAAATAGGGACAAAGGTCATTTTGACCTATGAAGCTATTTATTAATTAAAATAATTATTACAATCTTAGTAAGTTTATTTATACTAATAGTGTTTTCTTGTCCAACAAAGATATTAAACATAAACACAAATGTGCCATATTATTAATGATTCGCCTTTCAGTATATTACCCATCTTTTCATTTTGCAAAGTTTCATGAGTCATTAAGCCAACAGTGCACACAAAATAGAATGTCAAGTAAGACAAAATTATTTAAAAGAAATATCAGTTTGCTAATAACAAGAATAACAATGGAAATTACTGAATTACCATACATGTTATATTTGTCTACCTCATCTTAACGTTATGATATTAAATGCTTTCCTATGCACTGAATAGTCACTTATCCATGCCAACATATGATGTGGTACATCTGATTGCTGTCTCATTTACAGTCTGCCCTGTACTGTAATCACTTTTATCTAATGAGCAAAAAAATTTTAACACAAATACAGAAATACTGTGCAACAACCTAAGAATATTTTTAATTCCTTAGGAAATTGTGCAGTAAATCTGTATAATAAGCTTCAATCTAAGTATTAGCAATTTGATGAAATATATATACAAACTGCTTATATAAATGTAAAGCCTAGCTGCTGGCAGCATAATTATCTTTGCAATCAACTTTCATTCTTGGTTAATTTGGGAGAAGGAGTACAACTAATAATAATTTGAATTGCCATAAAAAATTTTGGAAGAAAATGCAAGAGCAAAAATATTCAACAATACACAGAAATTTCTGTGTATTGTTGCAATTATTTCTTTTCCAACTAATTTTAGCAACATTTGGCATATAGCATGGCAGATAAAAGAACCCAGTATTTTGTTTCTTCAACTGCATATATATTTTAAATATAAATTTAAAATTTTAATCTCTAAGTATTCAGAGCAATAAATTTCTATAGCAATGTTAGTGCAAAACACCCCACTCTCAAAAACGTATTATACATTCTTTTGTATAATTACTAAAATAAAGAATGTTTGCTCTACTCTTATTATATATGTAATATTTGGGGGCCCTATCAACACTTACCAAAGGAGACATTAAAACCTCACTGTGATAATTCATTTTTTAAATGTAATTCATTTTTTTTCTTATAAAAACAAAAACAAAAACAAAAACAAAGATTTGGCAAGCATGCCATTATGTGGAAATATAGAATGGATCACTCCTATAGTAATTTATGCAGAGGGATAAGCATTATTTGAGCATGGGAAAAAACATAATAACCACATTCAGCAAAGAGTAAATTGTTGTTATATGTAAGGATGCGTTTATAATCAAGTCTGGAAGAAGTGGGTGTTAAATAGACCCACAGAAGACCTACTTGTGTAAATTAGCTTAGGGAAAACATTCTGTATGCAGATGATGACATGGGAGAAAGTGCTGTGTATTTACAGACTGATGCTGTGTCTGGAATTCTGAAAGGGGGATAAATGATATAATGGAACATAAAGTAAGTGCGTTTTCAAGGGCTCCCAATGAAGAAGTCAACAACAAGAAAAAAAAAAAAAAGATAAAATGAAGTGTTAGACAACTATTATGTGCGGCAGACAACTGATGTTAGGGTGAATCCATTTAGAACAGATAAATTCCTTTAAATAATGAGAGGGATTTGCATAGATCATGGCCTCTTGAAATCTTTTTAATAAATAAATAAATATATATATATGCTTTTTTCTTTTAGAAAAATCTTTACTTATCTGGTTGTGATTACTAAATTAGCTGATATATGTCTGAGATATAACGTAATACTTAATAATCACAATCAGCTTGATCAGTGTGGTCTATCTTTTGGCAGAGTAATAACAGCAATCAAAATCTTGTAGACTGCAGACGAAAGTTACCAATATACTTATTTCATAGTAAAAAAAAAAGATACGTACTTTTCGTATCTTGAACAAAAATAACAGAGGCAGTCATCACATCTGTACTCCAACATATAGTATAGATAGACAGTAGAAGAGTTGTTAAATAAAACAGCCAGTGTTAAAGACCGGACATTGCTACATAATCATTTCAGAATTTTGTTTTGTATGTGTGCATAACTACCCTTTCAAAAACACAAAAAAAACCCCACCCTATTCTAAGTCCACAGATTGAATGACCATTCACAACTGTACTGCATTAGTACATGCAATGCAAGGAGAGAACTGCTATTGTTTGAAAGTCTTTAGGTAAGATCAAAGACATATTTTCTTTCTTGGTCTTTCTCATCACTGTGACACTTAACTAAATAACATCATAATTGTTTTCCATCTTGTTTGGACTGAACTATTTTTGAAAAATTAAAAAATAAATTTTGTTTTGATTCCACGATTCCCATACTTTTAAGGTCTGTGCTTGATTCAACACCCATAGTGTACATACACCAATGTTAATATATCTTCAAATGGAGTACATCACAGTATCTGTGTTTATATGATACTAAAGTCTAAATACAGAAATCCATTTTGCATTTGCATTTACATAACACATTCAGTTCAGTGCATACTCAGTAAATTGTAATTGTGCATTTCTATTTATTATGTAAAAAAACAAGCAAACCATCTCACAGTGAAATACTTTTGGCTAGTTTTACATGTCACCAGAATCAAATAAATACTTTGAGTTTACTTTGTTTATTGTGTAATAATATTGCAGGGATATACAATTGTGGGGTTTTTGCCAAGCAAATTACCAAACTTAAGAGTTGATTAAAAAAAAAAAAAAAAAGTTGAGAATATGGGTATATTTATATAGAATTAAATGTAACAGAGTATATAATATTATTATATTACATACAGAATATTATACATAAATATATATATTAAACAATATAGAATAAATTGAATCAGAATCAGCTTTAGAAACTATTTAAATGTGAGATACTGACTGATACTTACAAATGAATGTAATGAATATAATTCTATAACACACATGAAACATAGTTAAGGAAGAGAATTACACTTAAGAACTCTTTGACTTATAACATATTTTGACTGTAGTCCTTATTAATTAATTACCCTCAGTACATTATAAAACTAACATTTTTAAGTATAAAAAAGGTATGCATGGGTAAGTAAAATGGAAAGTTTTTGTAAGAAAAAAGTTATGTAAAATGATGGATGCTAATAATTCTACGCCAAAACTGAAATAGAAAAGTGGTAATAATAGTTACAATAAAGCAAATAAGAAAACAAACAGTGCAACCTAAAGGATCAAATCTCTGTGTTTCAACAGATTACAACACACTACCTGTGGAATCAGAATAATTTAATATTATTTTGAAATTTTTGTACTATATCTATATTCATTATACAGTTTTGTTTTGTCTTATTTTTGCCCACTACTGGATAGCATGGGGAGACAGCAGAATGATAAATAATACTGATCTAAATGTCAGCACATAATAATTTAAATGACATCTTCTCCCTTCTTTCCAAAGAGACTATTTTAACAGAGTCTAAATCTTCCCTATGTATCACATAAATCCCTTACTTTAATCCAGCACACAGTTATTTTGAAGCTGACTTTCTACCCTAAGTTTATAGATCTCTAATATTCCATTTTGTTGAAATGAATGAAAAAGAAAGACTTCACAAATATGATATTTTGAAATGGCACTGATTGCTCTCATACTGAGCCTTGCCCTAAATGTATGAAAGATACATTGCATTCATAATATTAACTCCCTGAAAACAAATAGTTTTCTGTATATGAAAATTAGAACTACTGAACTGATGAAGAAAAAAAAAAAAAAGTCATCTTTCAGGAAAAAAAGGCAAGAGCTTGCAAATATAAAGCACCTGAAAGACTTTGCTAACAAAGAGAATTACCCCCACTCTTAATTCTTCCCTGCTACTTCTAAAAGAAAGCAAATACAGTAATGCTTTTATGACCTGGCCATATTCTTGTGGTACTGAGAAAGCCATTCTAGCACCCATTAAATTTCCACTTCAGGTGTAGGGATTAAGCACACAGTTCCTTTCATTCTAACACATAGTGTTTCTGCTATTGCAAAGTAAATTGTTGTAAAAGTTTATAATTATATTTTATAATTATTACTATTTTACACTTCATAACAACAAAATCTATATAAATGATCATGGTTCTAAATGGATCAAGGTTCTAAGATGCCTAGTTTTAAACAAATTTGTAAATATCTTTTAAATCTTTTGGAGATGTAAAGGCTATAATAAAGTATAACTTTATTATAAAGGTTGATAAAATTCTGGGAATACAAATTGATTACAATGATAGTTTGTTATATCAAATGTGTTTTGCTGTTGCCCCTTGCTAGCAGCTACCATGCTGACTCATCATTCTGACTGTCTGATTTTCACACCAGAGGAAGAAAAGAAAATTCTCAGCATCACATGTTGTTTGAGGTTCTTTCCAGAATAAATGTGTTATATTGCTGTAAGAATCTGTTAGAAGACCAGTGGGCTGCAGCTGGAGAGACAGGAAATTCACTGGAATTTTTTTCTTAGTCAGAATCTTCTGTCCTTTTGAGAATGATGATTGGAAAATAAGGTAAGTACACACTTTAGTCTTGACATATCAACAATTTTAAGATCCACATTTCATGACACAAAAGTCTCTTATAAAACATTCAAATATGTTCTTTTCACTTGAACTTTTCAAAAATATGTCAAAGAATGAACACTATTACAGAATAGATGGCACTTCAGCCAGACCAAGTCAGGCAGAATTTCTCTGCTTACCAAATGTCAAATTGCATTTCAGAAAGATGATGGCCACTGTTAAGCTCATCCTCCCAGTTTTGATCAAAGATTAGACAGAAAAAGACAGTTAAGAATACCTAATGGCTTGATGCTTACCATGCTCCTCACAGATTTATGAGATTAAGGAATACTGCCTATATCAAGTCACAATTAAACTACTGCCATATAATTATGCATATACTGCTACATACTGCATGATGTACTACCTAATGCTAGTCATGTCAATCAAAATCTCTCTTTTACTACATTTCTGCTAATTATCATCCAGAAAACACTATTTTTGTTTTAGGTTTTTTGAACTGAAACTAGAAAACCAGTTCTGCTATATGCTGTAGCTTCTGTAACATCCAGCTCTGTAATACACATAGCTACTGCTATCTTTTCTTTTTATTATTATTTATTTATTTATTATAAGTTTTCTCTCTCTTTTTTTTTTTTTTCCTCTAGAAAGGATCACTGGAATTTTTTTGTGATAAAAAAAAAAAAAAGATCACCTAACATTACCACTCTCCTTAGTCAGTTTCCTTACCCTCTACTTCCCATTCACAAATGCACAACATCCCAAAATGGGCTGCAATATTCAGGATCGATCTCATGGCTCTGTACTAACACATCCTAATTTTATTACTACTGAAATAGAAGTAGTGAATACATTTTCCATTTTTGACAACAGAAAAAAAAATCTGCTCCTACTTTCAATAGGACTGTCAAGTATGTGAGTAAGATCAGATAGCTCATATCCCGTTTGTTCATCTCTACCTGCCAATCAGAGCTTTCATGTTATCATGGTCTGCAAAACACTTTGACCAGTGACAAAGCATGACTCCTACTTTTTTCAAGAACTATAAAGATATATTCCTATTTGGGGCGTTTTTAACATTAGTGTGAGAAGTCACTCTATCCAGCTTTCCCAAGAAATGAGCACAGTCTTATTATCACAGAAATGCTGCTGGAAGGGATTTTAGGAGGGTCACTTTATTCAACTCACTTAGATCAAGACCATCACCAACTAGTGCCAGCATTAGATCAGGCTGGCCACAGCCTTTGTATATGGCTGTTATACATGGTTGTATAGTTGTATAAGGCATATGAGGCACAGACAGATTTCATGAGACAGAACAAGAAAAGAAAGTTAAGCTATAACCTCAGATACCCTTGTTGAAGGGCATCTTGATGTGTTTCTATTTTCTGAATGCTGGTTTAAAAAAAATATATATATCTGTTAAGATGTGAGGAAGAGGATACCTATGCAAATTTGA
Organism: Tetrao urogallus; assembly: GCF_951394365.1. Classification (NCBI taxonomy): domain Eukaryota; kingdom Metazoa; phylum Chordata; class Aves; order Galliformes; family Phasianidae; genus Tetrao; species Tetrao urogallus. Next base: position 79,187,929 of record NC_136813.1, on the reverse strand, counting down.
TTTATCTCTATAGCGGGGGGAGATAACATTAACAAATCAATTGGTATTTTCCCTCATACAATTTCCTGAGTTGTTTGTGAAACTTAAAATCTGTCTCTGTGGGATGGACCTTGGAGGCAGGAGGTATATCAAATTTAACATACAAATCTCTCAGTTTTCAGATAAACTGTAAAAACAAAACTGATGATTGATTACAAATGACTCCTTGCAACCTGCAGTTTGAAAGCTCTTAGTAAATTAAAATGATAAGGATATCCCTTAATCCTTATTCCTGTTTATGGTTTTCATTGCACAAATAAATTAACTTTTATCCGCATCACAATTTGCTTTCACAGCTGGTCTTCTGACTTCTAGTCCTCAATTTGGCTCCTGAACAAAATACTCACTTCAGGTTTTATACTTAATATTCAACCCCTTTCCCCAACCCCTATCAGAAATCAACTCCTGAAAAACTAGGGTTGGAAAGAACATAGAAGATTATTTGAATTGCTCATTAAAAGCCTCCTGTGCAATTTTTTTAAGTACCAGGAGACCAGAAAGAAAAAAAATGGATAGTTATATCCTCTTACATGAGCTTGTGGATTCACATATAGAACTACTGGGCAATCTTTGTAAGTCAGTTTTCAAAACCATTTGGCAACAATACAAACAATATACAAACAATAATGAAAAGGTTTTCTTTGTAAGTACTTCACTTATATAACTGCATTTTTCTCTGTCTTGATGGATTAAGGTGGATACATTAATGAGACATGATGAAATGCTCTCCACAATATTTATGACCCTTTATATATGTTATTTAAGCAAAGACAGATGCACAGTAGGTTTTCACATTTTTGTACTAAAGCTCATTTATCAATATTTATAAACAGTTACAATCTACTAATAGCTATTTGTTAAAAGTCTCCTATGATATTCCAAAGAAAAATACTTCAGAATGAAATACAAAAAGTCTTAATTTTAAACATAATTGTTAGAGGCAAAGAATCACTCACGAGTAGTAAAAGAATGATGTATATGAGATTAATGATTCACATACTTATTAAGTCTCCCTTCTAACTATATGCACTGTATAGCAGTAAAATACATACATAGAAGATATTATACAATCCCATTACTGAATTATAATATTCACTTCTGATAAGGCACATGACCTTCTGTGTTTTTCTTTGACATAATTTCTTAGGTCTTCATTTCCATCAGTAATTACAAATATTAAGCAATAATACATCATGTTACTCCACCCTACAGGAAATATATTCTTCTTTTAGATGACAAAGAAGTAAGTATGGGAGCTGAAACTCATTAATTGCAAAGAGACTGTGCTCTCCATTGTGATATTGAATATGTTGGCCCTTAATCAACCAAAAGAACTGTAGGGGCACATAAGTCAGTTTGAAGGGTGGAAAATAAAGTCACACATTATTCAGAGACGTCTAGAACTTGAGGGTAAGGAAGACAGATTGCATGACAAAGTGGACAATTAAAAAAGACTTTCGTTCTGACACGGACGCAATAACTACAGAGAGGATGAGAAGTGTGGAATAAATGTGATGGAAACTGAAGACCTCTATTTATCAACCGAAACCACTGTAGTACAAGTTTCCTACCTTAGTGAGTTACTAGATAATATTGATCTGCAGATGCAACTGACCTGAGTGAATTTAAACTCAAGACCTGAAGGTCACAGACCATATATCCCACATCAATTTGGCTTTAGGAATTAAATTATTTTTTTTTTCTAAATAGATAAAAGCATAATGATCTTTGCATATCACAAACAGGGGCCCCACAATATTTGTAAAAATGTTCAATTTCAGCAGCTTTTGTTTTTGATACAGGAAAATTAAACAAATGGTTAAAAGTGATCATTTAACATAATTATTAGAGATTTACTCATGTGAATTATGATGACACATGTTGAGAAGCATTCATAGATTTACCAGCTAAATTCCAATGATTTTACAATTGTAGAGTTACAATGATTGCACAATTACTCAGAAATACATAAAATTTGTAATGAAAAAAATTACAAAAAAAGATATAGAATGCAAGCAGCCTCAGTCAAAAGCATCTTGAATCATTATTTGGCTGGCTCAAATATATACTTTTACTTATCTTTAAGAAGGATTTATTAAAGAGTGATGGTTTCCCACCCTTCCTCTCCCATTGTCTCACCAACATATGTAGTTGTTTGACATTGTCGGCCAACATAATAATGTAGGCAGCATTACTTTTGGAGCAGCCTTCACATGCACATGAGTATGTGTGTACATATACGTATATATACATAAAGAATGTACTTATATATATATAAAATCAGTAAGTGTGTCTTTCCTTCTTCTCACCACACACTTTCATTAGCGGGGCCTCATCATATATCTTTATGTAGATATACAAACAAGTTTTAAAGGACCAGTTTTTCAGAAATAATGAACTATACATTCCCGAATCCTTGGTTATCATATAGTGTAGGAATTTATCTGTGCAAATAATGATTTCAGTGATATCCTGTATCCAGTTCAGGGCTGCCCAGTTCTAAAGAGATAGGAACCTCCTAGAAGGAAGAGGCAGAGGGCCACAAAGATGATAAAAGGCCTGGAGCACCTCCCACATGAGGAAAGGCTGAGTCACTTGGGTTTGTTCAGCCTGGGAAAAAGACTGAGAGGGGATCTGTTAAATGTTTATAAATATCAAAAGGGAGATGGAAGGCAAATAGATGGGGACAGACGCTTCTTGGTGGTGTGCACCAATAGGACACAGAATAATGGCCTAAAACTTGAACACAGGAAGTTCTCTACTAACACAAGAAAGAACTTCTTTGTGGTAAGACAGAGCACTGGAACAGGCTGCCCAAAGAGGTTGCGGACTCTCCTTGTATGAAAATATTGACGATCCATTCAGAAGCCTACCTATGTGACTTAGGGGAACCTGCTTTAGCAGCAGGGTTGGACTCAATGATAATCTTGAGGTCCCTTCAACACCCATGATTATGTGATCCTGTGATGCAGAACTCCACGCTTTTACCTTCCTTCCATCATTACAGTTCATCATATTCTCTTCTTGTAGTGTCTTTGTAGAGTCTTCTCCCTTTATCAAATTTTAGTGCTTGACCTCCCACAATCTTGCCTATTTTTTTTCTTTGATGGGTTTAGATGAGGTGATCATTATCTTGCTGAGATTACACTGAATTAGCATATTTTAGTTGAGCAACTGCTCTAAAAATCCGGTTATTATATTCCTGCATCCAATTCCTTTAATTGGCTAAAATTGCCAGAAATTGACCTTTTTGACCTCCAGAGAGCATTTAGTACTCACATGACTTAGTCTGATTTATGTGAAAAATTGATAGTACCAGCTGATCCGAGATCTTGGATCATATTTACAACAAACAGAAAAATAAGTTTTGTTCAGGAAGACTTGCATGTACAACAAATAAGAATGACAGATATATCTGAATAACATAACCAGACAAATTGTGATGCCTTCCAGTATTTTTTTGCGTAATTCACTCTTTTCATTTGCTCTCATAAACTGTCCTGGTAATTAACTGTTAATCTTACAATTTACAAAACTGTAGAAAAGCAAGCGTTCCCTTGTTGGGGTATGTGAGTGAAATCCTAACCTAAGATGATCCAAATGTTTCACTGTAATCTTTTGATACAGTACTGGTGAGAATAGTTCCAATATTTGTGTACACCATTGCATTCAGCATGCATTTCATTGATAAACCAGTAAACTGTCTTTCATAAAATAAAGGAATTATGATTCCTTGTAATCTCTTCAGCCAGCTTTCCAAGAACATTATCGCTGTAGCTTCACCAAAGCTCTGAAAATCCTTCAGTGTCCCTATAAGTATTTTCTGCTCTGCCTGTGCTTTATAAACACCCAGCACTCTTCTAATGAATCAAAAACAACTGTAAAATAAAACTTATAGACTCACTGCAGTGACAGCACTTCTTTTTCTGGAGTCACTTCCTTCAGTATTAGGAGCATTTCATACAAATTTAATAATGCTGCCACTAAAATAGATGCTCTGTAGTAGCAGAATATTTATCTTGCAGGACATCTTGCAGCTTCGAAAGTCTGAAATATTCTTATATTTGAATTTCCATTTATGTCAGTGTCACTTCTATCATTAGAATACAGAGTTAGAGATGACAATTTGAAAAAAAATGATTTCTCAAATAAAGTACCTTTAGATGACAAAGTGATGAGCATTCGCAGAGTTCAGCCAAAGCTCAAAAACATTAATGCCCATTAAGTAAGTGGTGCTAAAATTAGAACCTGTTACACTCTCCCAATTCTTGGGAGATTTTTCATGAAATTAAGTTTCACATATATATGGAATATACCTGTGAATTCATTTCAAGGTTAAAATCTTTCTATAATTGCTCAAATAAAGAAAACAATTTAACCATTGTTTAAACCATGGTTTAAGCATTTAACCATGGTTTTACAAAACAGCAGCAAAGAGGCTATAGCAAGAGAATACACATTCCTTAATATCGTTATTAATGAAAGGTCAAATGTAGTTTATGTCAGATTTCCTGCCTGAGTGGAACTGAATAAAGTGGGATATGTTTATCCATGTATTTTGGGTCCAGTATAATGTGTTTGTTTAAAAGATATACTCCATCTTTATATAAAAAAACCCCAAGTGTTTCTTAAAAAAAAAAAAAAAAAAAAAAAGACATTATATGATATGTCATTATATAGAGGAGCCTAGTCCAGAAAACATTAGTGGTATTAAATTCATCATTGCCTCCCTGTTATCTTTAAGCAGGAGGATTAAAGCAGAAGAAATATATATATTTTTTTCTGAGCCTTATCTGCAGGTTCACAGGGAGAGGACTATGGCAGACTTAATTACGTTCATAATGCACTCAGAGAAATGTGGTTCAAGAGGTGAAATTTTCATTAAAACAATTACCCATATCTCCATATGCTAATTCATACACAGATGCTGAGCAGTAGAATGGGAGTTTCTAAAATATGTATCAACAGTATTTGAGTGTTAATGAGCTTTCTGAATACTTGTCATAAGTAGTCATGTACTCAAAAATTTGATAAAGTGACAGAGAGACCCAATCAGACAGCAAACCTCCAAACTACAGTCAAAGCATGACATTTCCTCTGTGATCTATCCGAATTACCCATTAACCAGAGTAAGTGAAAACAATCTGACACTAAATGTCATCAGCAACGTGCATAAAGGTCATTAGTTTGTTAGCGTTATATGCTTTACCTGTGCAATATAGGATGCTATTACTTGCATTACATGCCACAAGAAGGATGTTGTTGCTTTGTTGGCTTTTTTTTTTTTTTTTTTTTTTTATCAGTCACATTAGAATGGACTTGTATCACTAATCTTAGGGAAACTGGCCACGCCCAATGCAATCTCCTAGGATTATGGATTAACCCACGGCTGACAGCACCTTCATCTAACCATGTTCAAATGGACTCATATAACCACCCTGAAGGAGTTTGGCTGTGCACACTGAGAACTCCCAGGACTAGCTTATAGAATAGTGATCTTTATTGGATAAATAGATTACAAATTCTTTTGAATAGCTGTTGATGAATATACTATCTACAGAACACATATTAGTATCAGTAATGTGAAGAATATGTGACTAACTGCAAATGCATTAAACTGTAGAACAATTCTGTTGATTTCTAAGATTCTGGGAGAAATGCTCAGTATAACTGAGTGTGTGAATCTTAACTAATAGGTGTCCCTATGAGGGGATAAGAGAGGCTCAGTCCATTGACTGGTCCTGAAAGTCAGTAGTGTTCTCCTGATTTATCTGTGATGGAATCTTCCCTCAGATTCCTTAACTCTTTAAGCCATTTATATATATATATATTTATTACTATAAAGTGGAGCTTGAGTGACTGTAGTCATATCTATCTGTGCTGCAATTTGTACAACAGAAAATAGAAAATCTGATGACTCAGGGTGACTTCCCTGCAGTTTAACAGTTCCATAGTATCACCAAGTTTACATCACTGCAATCTATCTCATCATAGGTTTTGGCCATGGAGTTTTATACCTCACTCTACACTCTGAGCTGTATCTCCTAGAGTCAGAGGATCAGACTCCCCTGGTGCAGCTAACAGTCTAAGGTTTGCAAGACTAATGTTGCTTCTTGCATATTCACCGCATTCCACTGAAGGTTTCTCCAATGCTTTTCTTCTTTTAAGAGGTGAATATTGCAATAAGTCATTTCTAATAATGACTCTACCATAATCCACGCCATGACTACAGTCACTCAAGTTTCACAATATTTAGAAGGAATTGGGGAGATTACATGCAGCCTTGTTATGAGAATTAGAGCTCAAGGGGCTCTCAGGCTGCTTACTATTTATGGGATGTAAGTCATTGAGTCATAGTGTTAGCATTCAGCAGAACAGTGTAATCAGTCCTAAGCAAGGCCTTGCACATAAAGGCCAGGATTAAGGAGAAGCAAGGGGGAGACCATCACAAGAGAATAGCATGTGAGTACTTAGAAGTAGAAAACAGAATGAGAGTAACTGTCTTTTGTGTTCAAATTAAACATTTGTTAGTATTTTCTTCACTTGAACAGCATACTAGCATATACATGTAGGTCATTCTGAAATTAGTGACTCCTATTAATTTCCATGGAAATTACAACAGATACAAAGAGCACCACCATCCACCCCTGACTTCTTTAGCTAACATAATCAAATAGGAAGCATTACTTTCAGAACAGCTCTCGTATATTTTTATCACATTTGAAGATCAGGTATAACAATTTTTTCTCACTGACATGACTAGGACATTACAATGAGCATCTTCCTTCAAATCAAGTAATCCCTTCAGTCTGGTTGATAGCACAAAATCTGTTTCAGGCATTTTCTTTTTAGCGTGATAAATGGAATAAAGCCCTCTTGCATACTTACGCTTCACATGAAAGTGGAGAACATTTATAAATCTTGCTGAAATAAAGCAATGTTAAAAAGTTTAACTTTAATCTTAATTCTTAAGAATTGATATTAAAATCAATGCACATATTTTCACATTTTTGTTCAGATTAAAGATGCTTACAGAAGAACTGCAAATGTCTGAATGAAACACCAAGGATTCCTGGTGTCCTCAGCTGTTTTTCTTTTAAAACAAAATAACAGCTTAGAAGTTTATTTCTTAAATAACCAGTTATTTCATCCTGGAATGAAACAGACTTCTAATACTCAACTCAATTTAAGCAAGTGTCTCAGTAATTATAGACTGTTGGTGAAGTTAGGCTTCTCAGTAACTTTGGGGATCTGAAACATGGTAAGCAAAGAAAACTAAGTGAAATTTACAGTATCAATCAGAGCCAGTTATTTCTGACAAATTACAAAAAAGTTAAAATGTCACTATGGATTTTAATAAGTACTGCTGTTTTTTTCCAGTGAAATCAGTATTCTTCATTTAAGGACTCTATTGTGAACTCTAATGGAGAAACTCAAGCCAAAACATGGGAGGAAGCACCCAGGCAAATTTCAGAACATATCTTCAGGCTCAAACTACATTTTCAATTTTTTTCTCAACTAATCTTCATCAGAAGTATGCAGTTCGAACTGGCTTGAAGATACAGAGTATTTTTCCCCTCTAACCTTGTCTACATTCATCCCAGTGGTTGATTTATATGTTTTATCATCTGCTATTATGATTTAATCTTATCTTGAATGAAAAATGCATTTTGTCTGACACCTGTTTTGGTACACAGATGTTCTAGATACCTGCAGTATTGTTAAGGCTAGATTCATTAAAATATCAGTTTCATCAACTCAAAATTGAGAAATTTGGCTGCTGTAACTGTGACGCAGTTAAGGCATGCCTCTCAAATCATGGAATGTACTTGAAACATTGCCAGAGAGGAGAGGTATTAACTATTCTACTTGCCACTCTAAATCTCTTTGAAATGCGCAGAACAGCAATGAATCTGAAAAGGATTAAACTATGTATCATAAATATATGATAAGCAATATTTCAGTTTTTATTTAGCAATAGTTTGTAATAAAAGTAGCCAACTGCTTTAATAAGTGTGCACAAATGTACATCCAGAGAGATAGAAGAGGGAAAGGGAAGAAGAGGGTAAAAAATCATTTCCTTCTCTACTAAAACATAGCATTTTCTGGAATAAAATGAAATAATTAATAACAGTTCATAGAATTGCACAAAGCCAGAAGTGAATATTACAGCAAATTGAAAGCACAGGGGATAATTACATTCAGCAGATTGCAATTACGCATACTGGAATCTGTCCAGAGCAGAGGAGTCGCCGAGCAGCACAGTCAGTCTGAAAGCTGACTGCAAAGAGCAAATGCTCAGCATGGCTATTCTGAATGCTGGCCTTCATCTCGGTAGTTATTTACTCAGGAGCTCAATGATAGACCTGTAAAAGCCTGGCCAATGAAGTTCAGTGATAAACCCATAAAAGCCTGGCCAATAAAGCCCATCACAGAGATGCTGCAGTACAAAAGAAATCATCAGCTTCCATCGGGCCTTGATAAAACCTCATCTCTTTCTCATTTTTTGTCAGCCCCGTACTTCCTTTTTGTGCATTGTCTGGCTAAATGATAGCTGTCACAATTAAAATGTGCTTCAGCTACTAAATATTCCAGCTGATGGATAATTTCAGTCCAGATACAAAACGCTGTCTCTCACATAACTTTCTCTTTTTCCTACTGGTATCACCAAAGTTCAATGCGTTGTTATATTTGGATCCAATTTTAATCTGATATTTTTAGAATGCAGCTGTAAGCCATTTATTGTTTGTTAAGAAATTCAGGTTTTATTTTACCTTTGTATGACTACCTTATGACTGTAGAGTAGTTGTGAACTAAACAAGCGAAGAAAGGTTCAGATATAATTTAAAGTCATGTACTTTTCTACCTCCATTTATGCATACTTTCACTTCACCTGATGCCGCAAAAATTCATTAAATCAATTTTTACAAAAAACATGTAGAAAGAAGCACAACACAGCAGGATTCTTGAACTGGCACTCTTTACCCACAGCTATTCATTTTGTCTCTTTTTTCTTTCACTAAAAGATGTTCAAAGATTCACAGAACAATCAAGATAGGAATGCACATCTGCAGGTGTTCTGGTCCAAGCTAGGGAGGCCTGGTTGCTCAGAGCCATGTCCAGGGTTTTTTCTTATATCTCCAAAGATGGAGGCTCCAACAATATGCTCCAGTGTATGAATATCTCCATAAAAACAAACAAACAAACAAAAATATACTTGTATAAATGATCAAAGATATACATGGGATTTCAGTTTCAGTTTATGTTCATTGCCTCTTCTCCTGACATTGGGCACCACTGAGAAAAGTTTACCTCTAATGGTCTTCCACCATCAGGAAATTATACACAGGGACATAATCCCCTTAAGCCTTCCCTCCTCCCAGTTGAGCAGTTCCAGCTCTCTAAAGCCTCTCTCTGCATGACAGCTGCTGGAGAAGGTGCTTCCCTTGATGCACTGCAGTAAGTTCATGAACCCTTTGTATTAGCAAGCCTAACACTGGTTTTATTTTTTAAGAATACGAAACAAGGTTGATCCTGTAGAGTCAACTGAGAACTGTCTGCAACTCAATGTTACAGTCCGGAAACAGCAGCAATAGGCATATAATAATGAAATTCCTTTGCAATGTCAATAAAAACATCAGAATGTTTTGCTACAGCATAAAAACATTCTGTATATAACAGTTCTGTACATTTCAATTTTTAATACACATGATAACTCATTCTGTTCTTAATTTTGTAACTTTGTTTCACTCTTTAATGAAAAAATACTGTTGGTACTGATGATTTTATATATATCAATATATGTATAATAAGTTATTCAAACTTCTCTGTTTTTCCATGTAAAACGTCTTCATAAAGGAAAGGACTTCTATGCTATTTGGTCTCAAAAAATAATATACTGTGACAGTTTTATGAATTTTCTTCCATTTTTTTGCTGTAATAGAAGAATATTTTTAATGAAAAATGAATAGGATTGTCATCACAAAATATATTCATTAGGTGACACCTGAGGGTTTATTCATGTGTCAAGATATTGCATTTACCAGGAAAAACATAAAATCAAAAAAGTACCTGTACAATTTTCCGTACTAAGTCCCAGCATTTGTTTTGCCTTTAGTCTCAGATGTTTCAGTGTTTCTACAAAAACAGATTTGAGGAGTAATGATAAAGGTAAAGGGATAGAAATGGTTTTTATAAAGTAGAAATACTGATGTGTTCTGAAGTATGTAGGAACAATGTACACAGAATCATGTCTCAGTCATATCTCCTTTTCACAGAATCACAGAATGGCCAGGGTTGGAAGGGACCTCAAGGATCATGAATCTCCAACCCCCCTGCCACATGCAGGGCCACCAACCTCTCCATTTAATACCAGACCAGGCTGCCCAGGGCCCCATCCAATCTGGCCTTGAACACCTCCAGGGATGAGCCATCCACAACCTCTCTGGGCAGCCTGTTCCAGCATCTCACCACTCTCTCTATAAAGAATTTCCCCCAACATCCAACCTAAATCTCCCCTCTCTCAACTTAAAACCATTTCCTCTTGTCCTGCAGTTATCAACCCTTTCAAAGAGTTGATTCCCCTCCTGTTTGTAGGCTCCCTTTAGGTACACAAGGCTGCAATGAGGTCACCCCGCAGCCTTCTTTCTTCCAGGCTGAACAAGCCCAGCTCCTCAGCCTGTCTTCATAGGGGAGGTGCTCCAGTACCCTGATAATCTTCATGGCCCTCCTCTGGACCCTCTCCAACAGCTTCCTGTCTTTTCATCATGGTTATTCAAAAACCACTGGCAAAGGTAAATACAATAAGACTGTACAGTGCCCATAAGGAAGTAAATATTTAATTAAATGAAATATGGGAAGCCTTTCTTTCCATGCCAGGAGACAGGATTTTCTTTGGGAAATACAGAAGGGATTAGGCTATGTGCTGCCCCACGTGAATATGTGGTAACGTATTTATGGTAAGATGAAGAGTTGTAGAACTATAGTAACAGTGTCCATTGCATGTTCTTCCTAACATCATTATTGGTATGACAAAGTGCAAGAAAAGACAGTCCCAGTGAAGGATTTCAGACACTTCCAATCATCTGCCTAACAAAGAAATGCTGCAGACTGAACAGCCTCACTGTGAGGAGATTAAGTAGGAAAGATGAAAATAAAAGCAGGACAATAAATAAAAAAAAGATAATAATAAAGGGCAGGGAGGAATAGATGATGAGTTTGTAAACTCTTTGTCTAGGCATTATTCTTAAGCATCAGGAATTTTGCTGCAAAATACATCTGTAGCAATTGTATAAAATTACTTGATTAAAGTAAAAAATATTTTACATGGCAAATTCAACAAGGATGACTCAAGAATATATGAAACGTTTCAGGATGCCATAGACTCAGTTAAAAATATGGCAGAGTGCTCTGGGTAGATTTCAGCTCTGCTGTGTTCATGACTATGTGGGAGCTGTTGCTAGTATTTATTGAGATATAACAATTACAGATGCTTACTGGAGACTGCATGCCCTCTGTAAGAACAGAAATGAAGTTATGCTTCTCTGTTTAAATAAGACCACCTTTTTCTTCAGACAGTTCTAACACAGCTTCAAAAATGGTCACAACTTCCATCTAAAAATGCCACCATAAATAAAGTTATTAAGCAAGTATTACATTGGATGCATATAATATTTCTGGTACAAACTCTATAGGACTCACTTTTTACTTCTCAAAAAATCACATACAATGTATTTAGTACTGCAAATTTAATGATATTTTCAGTCACCTGGTATTTATTTTTATTATTTGTCATAATAAATTAGCAAGTATGTAAACTATTATCATAATTATAAATCAATTACTAGAGAAAATATTTAATATGTATTTAAATAGTACTAACATAATGGAAATACCTCATAACTCATTGAACTTCAACTTAAATTTTAATTTCATAATTCAATTTGATTAATTAATGAGAGCATGGAATTTGTAATATGGGAACTTAAAGTGAAATATATTGTACATTGAGCAGAATAAAAAATATCTCTCAAGTCCTGTTTTCTTGTATTTCATACCAGAAAATGCTGTTCAACTCCAAAACTACTCCTGCTCTTCCATTTATTTTTCTTATTTGATACTGATTACTTTGAAATCCTTTCCCAAGTACAGCATCAATAACTCAGATTATTTTGCAGATTTGGACATTCATTAATCTGAATCATTTCCTTTGAGAAAATTCCAGTTTACTTGGCTGTCCTATTTCTGGGTTGGCAATAAGGAAGCAAGGAGGGAAAGAAAGAAGTAGTATTAGGTGAGATACTGATGCTTTCCAAGAAAGTCATTATATCTTAAATCCAGTATGAGATAGGGAACATTGTCATTTAGTATTTATATTGCAGAATGCAATAGAGATCTCAAAAACACTTTTTTTTTTTTTTTTTTAAACAACAATCTAAAAAGATCTACTTCTTGACAAGATGAGGAAAAGTAGTTGTGTCCTTTTTGTAAAGGAAAACAAAGGTACAAAGAAGGGAAATGTCAAAATATGTCAAAATGTCAAAAGCTTGAGAACACCTAAATTTCAGCCACGAGTTTGCTCTTTGAGTGTATGAGTTTTAGTCATCTGAAAATGACTGATGATTTCTGCTTGTATACAATTTCACTAAATGCATTCATGTAAATTAAATACAGTCTCCCCAAACTGAGGTAAGAGAGAAATGAACACTTTGTTCTTTATTTTCAACAACATACATTAGAATATAAAGTCACTGATAATACTTATTAAAATATACTAAATTTCCTCTAAATTGCTCGTACTAATCATAAATACCAGCTTTAAACTGACACGCCTTCAAGAGTCTTAATCTTTGAGCAGTAAAATTGACCTGTCAAGATATTTGACTAGAAAGAGTAGGCATTTAAAGTCTCATGTACTATGTATACTCCTATTTTATTTTATCCTAAATGAGATAGAGGAATCTTTCAGGATAAGAAGAAAAAACAAGTTTTAAAAAAAAGTTTTAAATTTTCTGGATCAATTATTTTTATCTACACAAAACTTTAAATTAAGAAACACATCAGAAGCATAATTACTAAAGTTAAAAATAAACAAAGGAAATTATAATAAGGATGAAGGCAACATAAACATCTAGAAAAGAAAAGAAGTCACAGGCTATGGAAGAAATATAAAATCTCAAATAACGTTTGACCTTATTCCAAAAATAATTGCTTAAAATTTTTATACCTGAGTAATTTTTTACAAACATACGATCTTATCGTTCTCTTCAACTTGAGAAGTAATGCTCTGATGTATGATATGATGCTCTGATATGTAGATAATCTGGGACTAGTAGTTATGAGAGGGAGCTATCATAAAATCATGAGTGGCCAGAAAAGCTGTGAAGGACTACTAACTGGCTAGCTTTTTATGATACAGGATTGAAAACATGAAACAAAACTTGACAACTGTAGTGTATCAGCATAGACTACATAAATACTGTTGTATTTTTTTTCTCTCTTATAGCTAAACCTTATCTAAAATCACAACTAGTGCCCTGAGAGAAATCCTGTGGTTTTAAGTATACTAAAATGTAGTAATTAATTTGAATGTTTGCATGGAAGCAGCCACCCATTTGTCACACTAGTGAGGTTCTGTTTGCCAGACCATTGTCCTACTACCTAAAACTGATTTTTCCTTCATAAAATGCGCTACTAATATATGCTTATCTGTGAGACAATACGTTCAATTCATTTTTGTAGATCAAATGCCCCATTGACTTTCATCGCTTACTAAGAAAAGAACCATTACTTCTCAGCTGCTGTGAAATAGTATTAAGAAACACCTGTCAAATAATCTTCAGTACCATCCTACTTTGTACTATGTTGTCAGCACAAATGCAATCTTTTTGTGTGTACAAGTAATATTATACTCTAAGACTCATTTCCTTTTTTCCCCCTCTATAGGCAACTATCAGTATTACTTTAATAAACTTCCTTGAAGTTTCAGTGGTAATGTACTTTTTTTTTGGAAATGCTTATTTGGAAAACCTTAACGTTTCAGCGATTCTACAAACCACGTTATCTCTTCTTACTTCCTTGCACTTGCATGTGTCCCTATCTATGCAAGTGTCTGTGAATCTTTCACCAACAAATTAAAAATGTTCTAAACATATAGTGCATTACAACAGTAGCTACAGGCAGGAGCTTTCTAGGTTAGACTGGTCAGTTTATGGTTTGGAGCCTTTTTTTTTCTTTTTTTTCTTTAGTTTCACTGCTAATGAATTCAAACACTCAAAAGTTACAAAAAGGATGAAACCTTTCATGAGCAAAAGAAAGCACTTTTCATTTCCTAGTTATCTGCAACAGATACAGGACAGTGACAAAAAGATGCTATTTTTTTGTTTCTAAATTAAGCAACCTGTCTCATTCTGATTGCTGTCTGAGAACCCCATATCACAAAAAAAAAACAAACCAAACCAAACAAACAAACAAAAAAAACCAAAACAGCAATAACAAAAAAACCCGCTGCAGCCAGCACTAATTGGCACCCTCACTGCTAATCTCAGCAAAGAAAATGAGAGTTGAATAGCTTTGGTGGCTGAGATAACAGCCTCACTACTACAAAGGGTCCCAAATGTACATTAGTCATTTATAATATAGCCAAGGAGGGGTGGAGAAAACTTCTCTGCTTTTCAGTTTTGAAGATACATAAGGTACTTTAGTTCACAGTATGGTGACCCTTAACTATTTAGGATAAATTACTTCGTTTGAAATTAAATGGGCTGTTTTCTAAGCATTTTTCATTAGTTTGTCCGCAGCTCAGGAAAAGTAACTTTTGAATGCCTAATTCAGATATGTATTAAAATTTTGTGTAGATTAAAGCTTATCAATCACTCAGAATGAAAGAAAATAGTTGCAGGATTCCCCAGTGTCAATGCAAGAAATTTCTTTAACTGTATTTTACAGCCACACATTTCAGAAGCTGACAGTAGGTTCAAGTTAGTAAACTAACTCTTAATAATATCCTGAAGGGATGGCCAGCCTTTCTTATTTATATTTGAAATTCATAATTTCTGTATTAAGGATTCTAAACTTCACTGGGTATTCTCTGGAGGTTCTGTGAGCTGTTACTTCACAAAATAATTTTGCAGGATTAAAATTAAATATTAGACAGTTATTATGAAATAATTGTTGATGATAACATATTTTATTTCCTAAATTGATGAAACAGTCAACTCCTTTACTCAATTTTTATGTTTGCTTGTTTGTTTTTTTAACTGCTGCTTATAGGGCAGATTTAAATATTAGCATTCAGAAAGACAGTTTTACTTTGAACAAACAAACAGGGCAACTGCCAGTGTTGCCCTGTCTTGTTTATCCCAAAAATTAAGGGGAATATCTGTACTCTGCTGCTAGTGTTTTGTCCAAATCTAAAGCAATTGCCTTTGAATTCATTGCAGCCTTGTATTTCAGCTGTTCCTATCTAATCAATGCTACTAGAAAACAGAATGCTGAGCTGGGACAGACAGGGAACCTTCCAAAAAGTTCAAATGTAGTATTCCTGTGCAGCACCCCATTTCTCTCTCTGCAGATTCTCAGGCTGCTCACAGGCCTACTCCTCAGAGACAAACTGTCTGAAATGTTTTCCAGTAGGACCCACTTGGTAATTCTTTCTCTATCTAAAGATGCTAGTGCTTTTAGATCAGGCAACGTGTTAGACTGACAGTGAAAACAGCACCATACACAGTTGTGAATGACTGTTAAACCTTACACTGTTGACATAACAAGTAAACTTCAAATAATGGCGTTGGCAGACAAGAGTAGATTGTTTCAAGCAAGATTTGCATGTCACTTGTAGGGTTTTATCAAGACAGGCTGGATGTGACAGTGTTGGGCTAACCATTAACTTCACAGTAAAATGTAGATTTTTTTTTTTTTTTCTGAAAGCTTTTCCAACTTTTCTTGTTACAGATGCAGACCAGCAACATTTCTCTGTGCACTTGTTTTTTCAGTTACTCATTTCTTCTGGTCAGATTCTGAGGGAAAGAAAATTCTTCAGCACATGACTTCAGACTCTGAATCCAGCTAGGCGCATAAATTTATTATGTTCCAAACAGCACATGGACATCCTCATAACATGGCATCACCTTGAATGGTTTAGAGCTATAACATATTTAAAGTTAAGCAAACTATTTCAGAGAAATAAAGCATTTTGAATTAATATCATTTTTATCTTAACTGCTGCAGGCATACAAGAGGAAAGATATGAAGAGCTATGGGCTAGTTTATTACAACTTAATTTACTCAGTAGGTGTTGCATGAATACTAATGGAGGCTTAAGTTCCTTCCTTGATATCATCCTTCACAGAAAGCTCCTCAATGACCCCCAGGCCATTTCTAGAACTACATCTTCTTCTCCTCACATGACACTGAAAAGGTTAGTCAAACTGCCCTTCTGCTTTCTGGTGTTGCAAAGGCATAAAAAATACCTCCGTCTCTGCCCTTAGTGCTACCTTGGGGATAGAAAAAATGACCTTTGAAACAGGACCAAGATGTTGAAGTCTAAGTCTGTAATTTTTTTTCTTCATATTATACTTTCCTCACTGATTCTCATTTCAAAAGAAATATCTTTCACAGTGTTGTCCTTTGATGGAACCATTGTGTAAGTAACTGTGTTATGTCACTCAGGAAAATATTCTACTTACTGACAAAGTAGTGGGATCTTTAATGAAATAGATCCTAATAATTAATCACTAGAGGTATTGCCAAGATTTTGTAAGCCTCATTTGCTCAGTATCTGCCATCTCTAACATAGGATACATCACTTTCACACAAAGCTCTTTATTATTATAATATTTTTTTCATTTGCTCTGTTCATATTTCACTGACAGTGCAGAATTGGCTCATGAACTAGACAATCTAAATAATTTTAGTTAATTTTTCCTGCTTTCTCAGAGAAAAATAAATGTCCTTGAAGGCAAGCAATACATTAACAAGCAATGTTATAAAGCCTCATTTATAATGTAAGCATTAACTTTCTTAAAGATGAAGTATGAAAAAAGATTATAAAAATTCTACTGCTTGTCTAATTGTTGAGTTGCTTCATTGTCACATTTACATGTTCTGAACCTTGCTGTCTAATCCCTATAACAATGCCTTGCAGAAGTACCAGACACATGCAATCAAGTTCAAAGGCCAGTTAAGATTATTTTTAAAAAATGTTATCCGTAGTTGCAAAAATACTACCTTACCTCTACTAATGAAAATAAAAAATGCTTCTCATTTTGCCTTGCTAAACTGCTGGACTTTTTTTTTTCTGTGTAGGAGTGGGAAGATGAAGGGATTACAGGCAATGACAAGCTCTTTGTTTAATAGAGCCACACTAAACATGACTTTAATCTCTAAAAGAATAATCACAGCTCTGATATTACTTACATACTTAGATCACAATATTATTTAACATACAAACTTTGGGCAGTAAGCAAAAATGGAAGCATCATTTCAGTGAGATTTAGATAGGATACATTTTTCGCCATCTGAGTGCATGAATGCATATCTCTGATAATTGTAGCATATTCATTTCACTTATATAGCTTTTTTAATTGAATGTCAATCATTATTTAACTTCTGAAGAACTCCATTGTACCATGGACTGCTTGAGTCGATTTTAGAAGCCGCTATTATAGTAAACATTCATGGTAGCAGACTTATCAATATTTGCATAAATGTGTTCCTGCCTTCTGACCGCCCACAGTCTTTGGTATCAATAGATCAAGTGAAAATTGGTACAGAATCTACTTCTTTATGGGAATATATATATATATATATATTTATTTAAACAATCATGATCTGATAATATTAGGATAAGGGTAAATGGTTTTAAACTAAAAGATGGAAGATCTAATTAAATTATTAGGAGGAAACTTTTCATTTAGAGAGGAGTGAGGCGCTGGCATAGCTGCCAAATAAGCTGTGGTGCCCATCCCTGGAGGCACTCCAGGTCAGGTTGGATGGGACCCTGGGCAGCCTGAGCTGGTGGGGGGCAGCCCTGCCCATGGCAGAGGTTGGGGCAGCATCAGTTTTGATCTCCCTTCCAACCCAAACTATTCTGTGATTCTATGACTCAATTATGTACCATTAAAATCATTCTAAGCTACTGTTACATAGTAGAAATAAAGATGTTCGTCTCAAAGAAATACACTGTTCACCCACTGTCATTTTAGATTCACAGCTTTTCTTTTCCTGCAGCAAAACTAGCATCTTATTTAGGGAAAAGAGTTTGTGCATTACTATAGGCATGAAAACTTGGCATGTAAAACGGACTTTAAAAGTCACATGATCATTGTTTATACTTGAATATGTAAAAAAAAAATCAAGTGCCTAGTAACTTAGATGAACACATGTATCAATTCCTGTCAAGTATTTTAACATGATAGCTCATGAGTGCAGTGTGAATGACTGAATGATTATTTTTTAATTTTTCTTTCTGAAGTCCTATATGGACTAAGATAAAATACAGACAATAAGAACATAAGCCCACCTTGATATACTGATTCTATGGCAACTTATTCCAATAGCATCCTATCTTTTGTTTTAATGTCAGAAATTGCAGGATACGTTTTTTTCTATCCAATCCTGTAAAAAATGCTGAACAGCGTCTGACAGAATAAATACCCTTTTACACAATGAATAAACAATCCATATGTATGGGAACTATTGAATCATGGCCTGAACCTCTGATTGATCACCTGAGGCAAGCACTGAGTCACCAGGGGAGCACAGGTGAAGGCAACTCAGCTGTGTGACTGGAAGGGGTGGAGCCTGGCTGCACCTTTCCTAGACCCCCATTTAAGGGCTGACTGTCACTGTAGAAGTATCTCTTTTTGGAGATTGTTCCTTTTAGATTTTTCCTTTGCGCCCAGGTTATGAGTGAGCATTTTTATTTATTTTTGATTATTCCTTTCCATTGTGATAATCTTTCTATTTATATGATCTGTACATATCAGCCTAACCACTCTGTATATTTGTTGATTATACACCATATTCTTAGAGGCTTATCAGTATTTAAGTTAATTTAACTAGATGTTATCAACTGCCATAGCAAGAATTATGAAAGGAATTGAACCCACTGCATTTTAATTCTTGAGCAATGACTGCATTACCCCACTCCTTCAATTTATACTTCCATAACATAAAAGAGAAGGACTATAAGCAACTTCTGCACATCTATAACCATTTACTTATTAAAAATGTCTCCTTTCTGCTCACGAAATCCTCTTAGAATCCCAAGACTAATCACTGTTGTAGACTTTGGATAGTCTTTTTAATCAAGTTAATGCAAGTTTTCTGTCCTTTGATACCATGGAGTGCTCTGTTTAATAAGGAAACTGGGTCAGCTGGCATTTTTTTTTTTTAAAGAATACTGTATTCAAAGAATATTTTCAAGTCACGAAAGTCTTTTAATTAGGTCTAGAAGCTTAAAAGTACCATTTATATCACTTTGATTTGTTTATTTTTGCTGAATTGAGTAACTTTTTCCACAGCTAAGTTTGAGTTTTAAAAAGACAGATAAGGAAAATAGGAAGAAGAAAAAAAAAAAAAGCGAAAATAACAGGCATGGTAACTTCTTTTGAATGTCATGAAATTATGAAGTAATAGCAGTACCCTCAATTTGTATGTAAAAATATATTTTCTCCAACTTGCATTAGCTCCAGCATAAAGAAATTTACAGTAGTTTATGCTTCCTGTTCAACCCATGGTATCTGTTTGTCTTCCTAAACAGAGTTTCTAAATCATAATTCCCACAGCTTTATGTGCATTTCGTATCGGCTCTGACAGATCATGAGGGTACTCATGAGCCACGCAGACAAGAAAGCACCTAGAGCAGAACAGTACAGAATTAGGCTTTTGAAGATATGAGATATAATCTGCCAACTAGCATTTATAATATATTAGTAGAGTTAGGCAGTACAGAGAACACACAAACACTTTGTGAAATGTCCTTGACTTTTCATAAGTCAGAAAACCTCTTCCAAATGTTTTTCTCCTCCAGTCTCTTGAGCCTGTTTTTGTCGGAATAGTAGCTGCATGAGACTTTTATTTCAAGAGTGCAATTTCTTATTTGTGCAAAACATTTGGGAAAGCCAAATGCTATTATTGTTATGATTACATAATTTCCGATAAAACTGACATTATCCATATTTTGGAAGTGTCAGTTGTTCCCTGAACTCTGCTTCTACCATTTCATTCATCCTGAGAACCTATCATTACCAAAAAAGTAAAGTCTAAATATTGTTGGCTCTAAAAAAAAAAAAAGAAAAATGGTTCACCTAGACTGATTTTTCTTTTTTCTGAATGTGTAGAGTTAGCTCTTCAGAAAACTGAATTTGCTCATAAAAATCCAGATATAGCAAAAAATCAACCAATTAAAAAAAACAAACAACAAAACAGAAAACAAAAATCAAAGCAACTACATGTAAACAACACAAAAGAATGCCAATAGGATAAGGGGGGATGGTTTTAAACTGAGGCAAGGGAGGCTTAGGTTAGATATGAGGAGGAAGTTTTTACTCAGAGGGTGGTGACACACTGAAACAAGTTGCCCAAGTCAGCTGTGGATGTCCCATCCCTGGAGGCATTCAAGGCCAGGCTGGATGTGCCTCTGGGCAGCCTGGTGTGGTGGTTGGCAAGCCTGCACAAAGCAGGGGGGTTGAAACTAGATGATCATTGTGGTCCTTTTCAACCCACACCATCCTATGAATAAGCCTACTTCTATTTAAATTATCTTATCCCAATGCATTATCTGCCCTTCACAAAGTTATACGTGAATGACTTTTTGAATTCTGAATATCAGCTCAAAAATTCTGAAAGCCTAATGGGATTGTTTTGAAGGAAAAAAAGAAATCTGAAAAATCAAAACAGAATTTCAGCAAGGCTTTGGTACCTCATGGAGATAATGCCCGTGGTGTGCGAGGGCTCCCTTTGGCCCCACAGAAGCAGCAGTTGGTACAGCCCCCATTGGTGGGAGCTTCCTACTGCCACCACCCATTGAGAGCATCACCAAAGAGCCAGCCTGTGCTTTCAAAGGGCTCATTTGGCAAAGTGAGAGAGGCCTATTTGGGTCATTTAAATCTCTAGTTGTGAAAGGTCTGGGGAGGTGTTAGGAGAAGTTCTCTATGGGATGCTCCAGGACTGCTAGTGCTTGGGCTACAGTACGGAACCCAGGGCTGCACAGGAAGCAGGAGGTGAGTGCCTGTCATGTGGTGTCTGAAATAGACCAGAAGCCAGAGGCTCCTGGCAGAAGTGTGCAACAACAAAATGAGAGTCTTTTCCCTCCTCAAGTTTTTCATAGAATCATAGAATCACTCAGGTTGGAAAAGACCTTAAAGATCACTGAGTCCAACCATGACCTAACCATACTACCCTAACTAACAACCCTCTGCTAAACCATATCCCTGAGCACAACATCCAAACGGATTTTAAACACATCCAGGGATGGTGACTCAACCACCTCTCTGGATACATACACCCAGGATTCATACACACAGGCACTAATGCAGGTAGATATAATAAATTAATAAATAAATAATGTGCTGTTAGAAGATGCAGTTAAGCAGTGAACAAACATAGTAGTTTAAAATAAATGTACCATTATTTACACTGAAACGGTGTCTCTTGCCTACTTGTTAATAAAACATTTATTCTCTTTACTGCGGCTCCCAAATGAAAAACTTGGCTTTCAGGGAGGATTCATATTACATGATGCTTAATTCGAGTTCTGTTCAGAATAATAAAATATGAAAGGAAAGTTTTCAGTGGTTTTGTGAAAACAAGCATCACTTTAAAATAAAAACAGAATGGAAAAGGGCATACTCCATGTTACCTATGAAGCACAGTATATTCTAGATGCCAAAACAAATCAAATCAGTGATATTTAAATAAAAAAAGGAGTATATATATTTTGCACACTGCTTGAAGAAATTCATGTTGTGATTCCATTCCAAGAAAACCTAAATACCATGAAAAACAGTAATAATAATGCTGCTGTAGACATGATGGCTTAGAAAAAACAAGGTAGAAGCAATATATTTTACTAGACCAGCTGGTACATTAAGCCCCTGAGGTCTGAAGACAGGCTTGTATAACCAAAAGCTCTTTTTCAGCTGTACACCTCAGTCTAAAAACAGATAAAACTTGTACTATAGATTTGTTATTGTCTTCTTCAAAAAGCTATCATTAATTTTTGGAGTTGTTTGATTACAACAGAATACAGTGTAAAGCCAGCTTGCCTTTTCCAAAGGTTACGAATATAACAACTCTAAAATTGTAAAGTAGAATTCACATCTGTATTATAATTCTACATTTGTGTTTGTCACCCAAAGCTCCTTTGATAGTCACAAGACAAAAGCAGGAATTTGTATAACTCAAATGATATTTTACACATTGACATTAGGAGGAGACAAGTCATGCCTTACAAGCACTGTAAAGAGTCATCAGCTCATACATAGATAGCTATAAATATGAAAGCTAGGTGAGAGGAATCTTACCTGGAGAAAAAACTCAACAGATATGCACTCACCATAAATAAACCTCTCACTACTTGAATAAAATTATGCTGTGGAACTGTTGAATCCATAAAGGAGTTATTTAGGAAGGGGAATGATTCTTGTTCTCTGTGTGTCTGGAGAATTTGCATCCTGTTTAACATGGGAAGGATGCAGTGAAGAGAGAGAGAATGATTTAGAAAGAGAGAAAACTCACAGGCATTCTACTTTTCATGTATCCACTTTATATTAAAAAAAAACAAATGTAGTAAACCTAGTGATTTATATCACTCTTCAGAATTGTTTTTGTGAACTTACAGTTCATATTTTTAAATTAATGCAGTTCTGGATGTGAATATAATACTCTAAAGTGAAAAGAAAACCTTACTTAAATAAATGAAAAAATGTCCTTTCTGGTTCCAGTTTCTTTCTCATATACAAACAATTACTGTGTATTATCAACTACTCACAGAAAATATATGTTGGGAAAATTGTTTTCCTATATTAAGCTCTCACACAGATAAGTGAAACATTGTAAGTTAAATTATGTTATGTCAAAAATTATTTTGACTTATTCATTCCCATTCCTTTTCATATATCATTCATTCGTAAAGAATTCAGGTACAGTTCCCTAGGATATAATTTTATTCTTCTGACTGTTTTAAATTTATTTTAGACCTTCACTTTCTAGTAAGCCAATAGGTGTATTAGCCATACTGATTCCAATAAAAAAAGGATCAGCCAGTTTACATCTGGGTAAATCACAGTGAATAATAGTTTCAGTTGGACACAAAATGCTGAACTCTATTTTAGAGTCAGTATATTAAAACTCTGAAACATGTAAAGAATGAACTTAAACAAAATCTCATGTGCCAAAAAGAGCCAGTTAATTGTATTATAAATTTAATATACTATATTTTAATGTCATCCTTTATTTTAAAGCTGAATATTCATCTGGTGTACAGACGTTTTTTAAGGACATGTATAGACTGTTTTTAAGGATGGAGTTCCAGTTCCTTACATTATCATACTTCTACTCATTGTATTATAATTTATTAAAATATCATGCTAGAAGACTCTACTGTACGCATAAATTATCTAAAGCTTTCAAGAAATGCTATGGAAATGATAAATGCTAGGTTAGGACAATATTGCTGGATTTAACATACTCGAGGGTAACGTAAAAGTAAAATGAAATCTTCTGATTCCATAGCAATAATGTGAAACATTAACACTGAATGTAATTTAACTACCATTTTAAAGGTTATTTAACAAGTATCTTGGGTGTCTTAAGAATGGATTTATTTAATTTTTGTAAAATCTTAATGAGCTAAGGGTTTATAGGACTTTTATGTTTTTAGGACTTGCCAACAATTAACGTTTTGTTGATTTTTTTTTCTTCTATGGTTTCCTTTTCTTTGTATAATGAAGTTCATCTAACAACTGCATCATACCAAACTGAAACAATGGGAAGCAACACCATGGTAACAACATCTACTTCAAATGCTTGTATTTCAATATTCTGATATGACTAATGATGAAGAGGAAACTGACTCACACAAACAAACTTCCCTCACACCAAGAAATGGCATTTCTCCAAATTATTCTCAACTAATTTAAAAATAGGGTTTTTTGAGTTATTATTTTTGTATATTAGTTTTGAACCTTAGAAAGCCACAAAAAATCCAAACATCTGAAACAAAGTAATTCAATATAAATTATTAAAAAGTCACCAGGTTTCTAATACTGACATAACGAACAGAAATAAGCAGAAATGGCATCATTGTAGCAATTGTATACACAGGAACACACCATACTTGTTAAATAGTAGCTAATTTTAATTAATTGTTTGTTTTCATCATCAAATAAGAAGAATTTATCAATGAATGCATGCTAAAAACTCCTCTCAACTTTCACTGATTTCAATAGGGTGTACATGACAGTAATGGAACAGAAGTCATGACTGCAGCATGAATTAAATAGTGTCGTAGCAACTGTCTAAGCAAATATTACAAAGCTTGGATATGTTTTCCATTCATGAACACTATAAGATAAACGTAGGATCATGATGCACAAGAACAAGGACGGTTAAAATGAGCATCTTAAGGCTGAATCTTACTTTAATGTGGTAAAGACAAAGATTTCTACTATATATTAGAATTTTATAGCTACTGACCTATAGCTATACCATCAAAAATAAATAAAAAAGCCACAAGAGGTTGATCTTTTCTTCTGAAGATACCCTACCAGGCAGAAAAGAAGTCCTGGGTTATTGTAAGGGAAATACACATTAAAATAAACTTGTATAAGGAGAGCTAGCAATCCTAGCCATATCCTGAAGGAATTTTTTATTTTTAGAAAAAGTTGAAAAATAAAGCTACAATGAAAAATGCTATAGAAGGTGTATTATGCATGAATTAGCTTTACCCATATAGCTTTCCTTGTTGCTGTTGTTAGTTGGATGGTTTTGAAATACCCACTAAACCCATTTACAATCAATAACTTAAATGAATGTTTACAGAGAATGTTTTAATCAAATATTCTGATTGTTATTGCTCAAATGCACCCAGGTGATTAATTTAGAACCTTGTTTTCAGCCACACAAAAATGATTCCACTATAAAAGTAGATCACTCATTTCTAATTAAAAAACCCGACACCTAACCCACCCAACCTGCTAAGCCCAAAAGGACTTTATGTAATATAAAAATGCATGGTCAGTATTTCAAACATGATGCTTTCATAATGAATCTGTTGTTTGCTTTATATTTTATATAGTCTTTGCACAGAATAATACTGATAAACAGAATTTCACCCTGAATATCTTCTAGAGTTGAATTAAATTTATGATGAACAAAAGGAATGAACATCAGCTCTGATAATTATTAGGATCAGCTCTAGCAAAGAGGGGCTCGGTGCATCCAAAATAGTTCTTCCCTATCATTAACTGCAGAAAACCAGCAGAGTCTGTTCTCAAGATCTAAATGCTTGGAAAACAACCCTATTAGCTCTTTGCACTTAGCACCAGCTAAAAATAAAGAAGGAAAAGCTTATTACAGCACCTTTTCTGTATCTGAATGTTTTGAAGGAGAAAGTGCAACAGCACTGGAAACAATCAATACAAGCATTTTGCAATAAACATTTATCATCATTTAAGATTTTCTACTATGCTAAGAATAATTCTGTCAGAAAGCAAAAAAGGCAAAGCTTGTGCAACGAATCCCAAACATTAAGAAATCCTGTGAAGCAGACAGATAGCACTCCTTTGTCTAAAAGTCTAGAGAAGAAAGTTACAGATAGCAAATGGGAAAGAATTAACTAGCAATTGCAAGGTTGTTACAGAAATATTTAAACCAAATAGGCAAAATTTAAATAATAAAAAAATGATCATATCAACTCATACTAAATTTAGTGTTATTAGATTTTGAAGATGCTCTAACCTCTAAATCTAAATCTGTGCTCATTCCAGAAGGAGCCTTGTTGAAGAAGAGCAATCAATGAGCAAACGCAGTAAGTGGTTTCTCTGAACAGGAACCTACTGATTAGCTCTGAATCCTTCTACAAGGTATAAGAACTTCTAACTTCTAACAGAATGAAAAAAAAAAAAAAGTTCAAATATTTATAACCAAAAAAGTTATGGATGAATTGAATAAGTAAGGCTGATGGGGTCAGAATGCTTTATCATATTCATCCAGAAGAGTATCACCGTGTGATATTGCAATGAGGACACATACACTCTTAAACAAAGACCAGACGTCATTCCACCTGAATGAAAATGTACCAAAAATTTGTCCTTGTGAAGGTTTTAGCAGTATAAGTAACAAAAAAAAAATAAAAAAAAATAAATAATAAAAAAAAAAATCCAGTATTATTAGACATAGCGTTTAATGAAAATTAATCACTGTTGGAAATTATTTTTACCTATGTTGTTCAGTGTGACTAAATTAATACTGATATCATGCTGTTAAAATGTGATCCTGTCCCATAATTAAGAATGTCAGGTATGCTTTAATTAAAATTCCACATATAAAAGAAAAAAAAATTTTCTTTTGGGCAATGTTGGGCAGTCTGCAGGTATAGATATCAACAAATGTTTTAGTGCATTTAGGATTTTTTAAAATATGTAATTACATAGCCATAATCCAAGAACCACCAATTATGCTGGTTCTTTGAATTTAGAATAATCAGTGCATAGTTTGTATTTTTTAAACTAGATATTTTCTAAATCAGGTAATAGCATAATAAGAAAATTAATTTAAATCATACAGATGATCATGTATTTTCAATATGAGATTCTGATTTTCAAAAGAACGAAAAGCAAAGAAAAAGGATTTATCCTAAAGCAAGCAAACAAACAAACAAAAAAGAATAATAACAAAAAAAAATCTGAAAGATGCATATGGTAAGAAGAAATCATATTTTGGAATGGAATTTAAGTGTATACTTTTGGTAAGGAACAGGTATGCGATGTTTGAAGATACTGTGTATTATTTATAAATGCTAGTGCAACATTGCTGCCATTAACAAGTTTTCTTCTTTCTTTAATAAATTTTAAAATCCACTTATACTGTACACTCCTCAACGTATTTCCAGTGCAATTCAAATTGTATTTCAGCACAGAGACAAAGCATAAGGCAAGCATGTAAGACCTGAATCTCTTCTATAAAGTTACTTACTAAATTTTACTAAATCTGTACTACAGAGGAAAACCTACTATACAGTTCATCCCATAATATTATAAAAATGGTATGAAGAACTACAATGCTATTTGAGTAGTTTACTTCTGTGGAGGTTGTCTTTAAATTTGCCAGGATTTGCACGATGGAAACTATATAATTCTGTCATTATGCATTCACTTATTTTTAACACATCAAAATCAGCCAAGTCTCTTTCTGTCTCTATCTAGTTAAACATTAATCACTGAACTCCTACCTACACCAAAAGGGCTGAATTATTTTTTTGAAACTATTATTACAGATAGCAACATCTAGTTGCAATGCTTTTTTTTCCTCCATTTTCTCAGACTTAAGTCTGCTTGAAATACTGCTGGGCAGTGGAGCACTAATTGCAGAGACAGAAGATTAACTTGAAGACTGAAAAAATATGTACTCTTTTAGTCTACACATCATATATTGCAGAAGTAATTGACAACCTCATTCTGGTGTAAATCAAATTCTTGAGGACTCTATATGGATATGGATGTTTACCATGAGCTTAATCACTGAGCAGTAATTGCCTGTCTGTACTGACGAAATAAATCAATTCCATACAATGGAAAAATTATGAAGAGATCCTGGATACTGAACTTAAATAAACATGATTGATCACCAGAATTCTCTCAAAACAACATAAACAATATGATTTCCAGACTGATCTAATGGAAGAAAATTGCAAACCATAATTCACTTTAATTTCTGATATTGTAGAGTAAATGGGATACATCAAAACAAAGAGCAAACTTTTCACCACAAAAGCAAACTTTTTACCATACAAAGAAATTATTACATATCATAACTGTGATTACTAATTTAACTATTTAAATAGTCAACAATAGCCCATAAAATCCTTCTCTAAGATTTGTTTCCTGTTTTTTTTTTTTTTTTTTTTTTGATACTTCAAGCAAGTGCTTATATCTGCAAGCATCTTTGTGAACCACACAAATTTATTTCACATTCAGTTTCCCAGGCATATACATTTTCTGCCCTTTTTTCAGGGAAGATTCTATAGAACTTCACTATGCTGTATTGACTGTGATGTTTTCCTGTGTTCCAATACCATCCCATAATTCTAGAAGTTAATTCTCTACCTTACTTAAAAATACACATATACTCTTTCTCTGTTTGAAAAAATGAGGTTTGTGGTGTAGTAAGGAATTTAAAAGCTAATGTTCTTCATATAATTCTGTAGTGCACATTACTACTATGATGCATATTTTCAGCTACGAAGGATTTTACATATTGGTAAGGTAGTCTTAAATAGAGATAATATTAAATGCATCTCATTCAGTCGCTGCTTGTGAGTTGATACAATTTATTTATGTTACATAATTACTGGAACTTGATACCTCACAATAATTTTAAATCTGAGAATAAATAATTAAAAAAATAACTGGACTAATGGAAAATAAGTTAATTGACAACTGAGATCAGGAAGTCCTTGAATTATAAATCATAGAAAGCTGGGAAAGAACACCAGTGAAAAAATGCTACACCTACATTTATACTACCTTGCTACACAGATCTTTCGGGGATATTGGTTTACACCTACAGCTCACCTCATGCCCCAAGGCAATCAGAGCTGCTGTAGTTGGGTTGGAGCTACAGAGATTCTTATGTGCTAAGGCTTTTAACCACAAGGAAAAGTATGATGACTTTAATGATCTTATTTTTTGGTTATCCTTATTCACATTTCCCACTCAAAAACATGACCTATCCAGAAGCTTTTGCAGTACATCAAAACTCAGATTTAATCACGTTGCACATACTATTCTGTTCAGGATAACTTTGATGTATCAGCCATTCACACACTCAGCAAAGTTTTGAACAAGAGTGGCTTATGTAGGTAGAATGATTCAAATACAGACAACTCAAATTACAGAATCACAGAATGGTTAGGTTTGTTTAATCACAAAATTATACATTTTTTTCTACATATAAGATGTAGTAAGAGCCTGTGATTACCTGTAACTGTTAATTCCGTAGTTCTTCTGACAACAAAGATGCCATATTTTACCTCACAAGTGTAATTTCCAATGTCATCCTCTCTAACTTCCCGAATGACAAGAGTGTCCTTTATAAACCCAATACTTGATCTCCATGTCTTTGACTTGCATTCCTGTTTAAAGATAACATAACAATTCAGTGACTACGTTCTTACACTCAAACCACTGTTGATAATGCCGCTCAAAGAAAGGAAAGCCAGACAAGAAGTAGTTACGAACTTTACGTACATTAAATATCTCAAAATACAGTTCAGTTAAGTAAAATTTTAAAAGAAAAAAATACTGAAAATTTTATCAACTAACATGTTTTTCTCATTCTCAAAACAAAAAAGGATTTTATTTATTTGGTAGTTTTGCTTTTATTTTTGATCGGGGGTCTCCTATTTCATTTAATTATTTGCCATTACCTTTATGTATGTAATCCATGACCATTATATCACAAGTAGCTAGAGATTGCAAAGAAAATTTTCTCCTTTTATTTAAACAAAATGAGAGTATGTTACAACTTGTTCATATAAATGCTGTAAATGACTTGTACAAATCAAATATCTTTTGAGATATTTTTAGAAGCCAGATACAGTTTTAAATTTGATACATCTTCAGGTATGTATTGTATTACACACACGAAATCCAAGATAAATATAAGTGAATAGTTGGTTACATACCTCTTAGATATGCTGCTAGTAAATTTAGCCAGAAACTTTCTAGATTACAAGTTTTTGTTTATTAGATAACACATGCTTGTGCACTATACTTAGTGAATTATCAGACTTTTAAAACATAGTTAGAATGCATATCAGCATATAGTGGTACCAGAACATTCTACTACACAGAGCATGCTACACAATATACCTAACCTAATTTTCAGATTTACTAAACTGTTCAGTGGTGTTAAATTGTATGCGTTATAGCAGAAAGGCACTGAGTATTTCCTGCTAACTGCAAGAAATCCAGAACTCAAGAGACTGCTCTGCAAGGCTCTTGTGAGCCACCGACAGGCAACACCTTTCCTGGGACTTGACCCTTAAGTAACAATCTGATAATAAGAACACAATATTGAAATAAAGGTACCGATGACCAAATCTCTGGTAATTCCAAGTAAACTCTAACGTATCAGATCAATTTTTTAAAAGTTTTGGGTTTTATGCTGCTAAATGACTCATTCATTCAGACAAATGTGCACATAGTTATTCAATTCCCATTTTTCTAAACAGATTTTATGTTGAAGTTTCCAGAAATATCCTTAAGTGCTTCTTCTAATACAGCACAATCAGTTGCTGTATATGCAGCTCTTATGGCTTTTCTTTAACATCAAGCCAAACTGGATCTATAACACTTTTATTCTTTATCTCCTTTGTTACCAGAACTTGTTTGCAGACCTAAAATTTATCAAAGGAAGCAGCGGAGTCCCTCTTCATCTAAGAGGGACTAGCTCATTCTTTTGTATCTTTCATTCTGCCTGCTCTTAAGAAAGTCTAAAACAGTGAAAGTTTCACATAGTATTTAGATCATGAAAATCAATAGAATATTGACAGCATACTGGTGAAAGGCAAAAACTTTTTGAATTCCTTACCTTGTACCACAGAATCTCAGGCTCCCTAAATGGAAACAAAAAGTCCTCTATTTCAGGACATGAGATTTCCTTGCTTTTGCTAAGTTCAGCTTTTTCAAAATATTTCATCTTTGAATTGTAGCAGAGTCCAGTGTCATTTTCACCCACCGTCAGCGAAATGGACACCTTCATACAGTAAGTTGAGTTTCTGAAATGCAATAAAAATAGAAATAAAAGTCTGAAATGAAAAAAATGCCGATGTACATGCTATTGATTTTAAGTCATAATTTTCATCCCAAGCAACAGATAGAAAACCAAACACTGTATTTTCTACGTATTCTGCAGCTCATCATGGTAATTTTACCACTAACTACACAATTTTTAGAATGTGTCAGCCTTATTCTATGACTGAGGGTTTCTGTTTCCATTTTAAACTCCTTCTGACATTACTGCCCTAACTGGATATTTGAGGACAACAGCAAAAGAACATATGCAATAAAATCTCCAAGAATTCACCAGTGATAGCAGATAACAAATATGCTGACTGAAACCATTACAACACTTTCTTGGGGATGAACAGATAATGCCATAGGACAAAAGGGAAACTTTTGCACAGCACCATGAGATGTCTGCTTGGCAGATTAGAGCATACGTTCAGGTGGAATAGGTAACTGTTTTTGCAACCTTTACTAAAATGAATCTTATGATCCTTCCAATTAGAGAATAAAGATTGTTTTAAGCTAACAGACTGCTGAATTGTTTAGCTTATCCTGCATTCCCCACACTCCAAGGCCAAAATGTTACTCCTGCATTACCAGAAACTATCATCAGTTTGGGCTCCATCCTGAAATTCATTACCTCCCCTGCTGCTGACACATCAGACAGCTAGAAACTAGGGAAAATTTTTTGCTTCCCACATTTCATTATGCACTTTAATTAGTCTCAAAGACAAAATTACATGAAAGGCTTTTTTTTTTTTTTTAAATTTAATTTTAATTTAGTTTAGTTTAGTTTTTTTGCATTTGGGTTTCCAAGTGGGCAGCAAGTGGGTCTGTAAAGTTGATACTCCTCAGGAATACAGTAAAACAATGAAAGATTTATCTCTTGCTGTTTTGTAAATGCATTTGACCCCTGATCTGCTGAAAGAGGATCCTGCAGAGAGCAGTGAGAAAACACTCTTCTTATTTCCATTCTCAGACTCTGTGAGCTGACTGCTGACTTACAACAATCTTATGTGTCTCAGAAATGGCAGGATGTCAAAGATGGTGATTTTTTTTCTCATTTTCTTTAGATTCCTAATATGACTCCTTTTTCTTTTATAGGAGAGGTGACAGAAATGCTTAAGAACAGAGAATAAGAATGAAAAACTTCATTAGAAAAAAACCTCTATAGTCCAATTTTCTAGAGAAAACACAGATGTAAGAAGAAAGATAAAAGTAACTAGGAAATTGTAAAATATTCTTAGAAATGTAAATTCTGGAATGAAATGACCTTAGATATCCAGCTAATTTATGGACAATCAAGAAAATTAAGAAAATCAATCACAAGCCTGCTTCTTTATAATAAAGTTATAATTCATTACTTCATTCAAGAACCCATCCGTTTAAACTGAATATTGTTTAAGCGTGTTGCAAAGCAAAGAATGTATCCATTGAATATGGATCACTCTTGCTAGTTTTAAGCTGCTCAAGAGCAAGTCACCACTTTTACCTGTACATGCAATTCAAAACCATCCAGTATGTCAATGAAAACATTTTTAGTACTGTACATTACATTACTCCAGAAAGATTCTCCTTGGAGTATTTATCTGTGGCTTGAAAAACTCATTTAAAGTCACCTAAATCAGTTTTTTCCCAAATGATCTCTTTTCGTTGTCTTGACAAACCTATCCCTTGGAAACAGGAAGAAAGTGTAAACTACCCATCAATCTCTTGGCTGAGAAAAGAGTACACAATTGGATGACTGTGAGTAATACATAGGGAAGTACTGACTAGCTAATTTCACATTCAAATACTGACATAAATATAATCACAAATAAATATTACCTCATGATTTTAGAATTTCTAGAAGGATCTTGGAAAACAATCAGGCAAACATTTAAGAGTAATTCCATTTCTCTAAAGAACCAAGCAAAAAAACCCAAATATATATTTATTGTTTTTCTTCACTGTTCAGAGGAAAATGGCCTAATACTCTAATTTCTGTGGTTTGCTTAAATCACTTTTCTTCAATAATGGCAATAGTGGCTAGAGTCAGAAATCTTTCTGAGGAACATTCAAGTTTTCATTGCAACAGAAAACCCTTTACTACATGTAATTTAGGATGCTGGTTCTATAAAAGAAGAATATCTCTGACTGTTTAAAGTCGCTGTTCCCCCAAATGATGTTCCCCCAAATCCCTGTCAGGCTGTCAACATGCTGGGATGCCTCTAATAATTTCCAATTCTCTCTTCATTTCCACTGGGGAGGAGTGAGTGAACAGCTGTGTGGTACATAGCTGCTGCCTGGTTAAACAACAGCTTGTAAGTCTCAGTTCAGTCCCTGGGAATATGATGGAGCAACAAGTCCTGGAAACAATTTCCAGGCACATGAAGGATAAGAAAAAGACAGTGAGTAGTCAATATGGATTCACCGAGGAGAAGTCATGTTTTACCAGCTTGATAATCTATGATGGAAGACTGGCATGGCAGATGAGAGAAGCAGTAGATATTGTCTACTTAGATCTTAGTAAGGCTTTTGACACTGTCTCCTTGAAGATCTTTGATGAGAAGCTGTTGATGTAGGGGACAGATGAGCAAACAGTGAGAGGGACCGAAAACTGGCTGAATGGAAAGGACACAGAAGGTAGTAATCAGTGGCACAAAACCTGTTTGGAGGCCAATAGCTAGAAGTGTACCCTAAGGATCAATTCTGGGTACAGTCCTATTTGACATCTTCATTAATGTTCTGGATGATAGGGTGAAGTGTACTCTCAGCAAGTTTTCAGATAACATAGAACTGGGAAAAGTGGCAGATAAACCAGAGGATTGTGCTGCTATCCACAGGGATCTCAACAGGCTAGAGAAAAGAGTTTACAGGAACTTCATGAAGATAACAAGGAGAAATGTAAAGTCCTACACTGAGGGAGAAACAACTCCATGAATCAGTTATTCTGAGAGTGACTGAACACTGGCACAACTGCCCAGAGAGGTTGTGGAGTCCCTCTCCTTGGAGATTTTCAAAAGTTATCAGGACCTAGACTTGAGCAACTAGCTCTAGATGGTCCTGCATAAGAGGTGCAGTTGAACAAGATGATCCATAGAGGCCCTTTCTGACATCAGCCATTCTTTGATTTTGTTATCTTGTGAGGATGGTTTTATTTAATGACTTAATGAAGTGTGTGTTTGACGTACACCTGTCTCCTGTACACAGAAGCACAGAGTTGAACTTATGTACTCACCTGTCAGGTGTGTATGGTAGTGAAATAATTTGGAGGGATAGTTTGTAGCTAAGTTCCCTAGCAGAATTTTCTCTCAATTGCCCAAAGTTATCATTCAAGGAACCTAACACTCTGCATGCCCCTAAGAGGCACAGAGTTTTCTTCAGAGACTCTAAATACCAACTACTCTGTCAGAAACCAAAACTATTGGGATGAAATAGAACTCAAAAAGAGTTGTACGAAAGCCAGAATAACACAACAATATGAGCAAAGAAAATAAAGTTAATGGGCTCACATAACAGAAAAAGAGAGAAAACTGAAACAGTCCCTAGGTGGAAACTAAAAGGAGAAAGACGAGGTGAGTTTGCTGATTACATTTGGAGTATAATGGATGCAGTATGTGTGAAGCCTTTCAGCTCTCAGAAACTGCAGCACACAGCAGATCCCTCTGGCAAGCATGCATACTGAAGAGGGTCAAAATGCTAGTGTGTTAGAGTTCAGGAAATTTTCTGTATGTCTCTTTCTAGAGGAACTGTATTTAACAAGCAAATAAAAAATCCTATATCATGAGTTTAAGAAAATTTTATAAATCACTGGAAGCACTTTTACATTCCCTATTAAGAGCAAATGCAACGAACTATTTTCTTCCTTTCATTCTCCAGTGTGGTCCAATTTGTGAACCTTTAGCACCACTCAGCTACATTTCAAAACTTCTAATCTATATAACAGCTACTTAGATAAAATTCAGGCAATAAAAATCTCAGAAGTTATGAATACACTGCAGAGAGTATACTAGAACTGTATATATATCCTTGCTTTTGTCTACAAGACAAACTTCTTTATTATGAGTAAGAAGATATTCAGTCACCTACTTTACTGATGTACAAAACATATGTCATAAAATATGATAGAGATTTCTCCATAGTTTGACATGGATTTGTAAGGCCCTCTTTGCATTAAGTCAAAAGGTTTGGTTGTTTTTATAAAATATATTAATTTCAGATATATGTTTACATGTGTATTACTCTGTACTTAAACCAATGTGGTAGCAGTTAATTCAATACAGAAATGCAACTACACAATGTGAAAATACAACAAATTTTTACATTAGGAAAGAAAAACAATACACACATTTTAATTCACACAACCACAGAATCATAGGGATAGGGAAGGACCTCTAGAGATCAAGTTAAACCCCTGAGAAAGCAGGTTCCTTCCAATATGTTGCACAGGAAGGCATCCAGACAAGTCTTGAATATTTACATAGAAGGATAGTCCACAACCTCTCTGGGCAGCCTGTTCTGGTGCTCTGTCACTCTGACCACAAAGTTATTTTTTTCTGTTTGAATGGAACTTCCTGTGTTTCAGTTTCTGCCTGTTGCCCCTTGTTCTATACTGCATGGCACTAAAGAGTCTGCCCCCATTGACTTGACTCCTTCAGATGTTCACAATCATGAGATTCCCATCTCATCCTTCTCTTCTTTAGTCTGAACAGTCTCAGGTCTCTCAGTCTTTCCTCATATGGGAGATGTTCCAGGCCTCACATCATCTTTGTGCCCCTGCATTGTACTCAATCCCTGTTGTTATATTCTATCTTGTAAACAACTATGTTATAATATGTTATAATACAGCAAATTAAATTAAAAGCCAATATAATTGCCACTGTAGAAAGAAACTAAAGAAAAGCTGGAGGTAGTAGAAGTGCAGAAAGTCTCACAGATATAACAATTTTGAATATTCATTACTGCTAATATATGAGAGACAACCAGGTGGCTTGGAATAAAAGAAAGAGCAATTAATCTAAATAGACCTTAGTTCATTATTGATACAGAAGAATAAAGAATACAATCATTGCAGAATACTAGCAGTTGCTAACATCCCTAAAAGGCTTTGTTCCAACAAGTACCTCTGACTAGTGATAGCTGTACCATATTAGCAAATGTGTTCACAAATTTAAAGCAGTAACAGCTCTATTTCATCTGAATTAACTTCAAATGCTAGATTGTTACTAATAACTTTTCCACACACACAAAAATTTATACTAACTTTAATTCTCTTTTATGTGATACATTTCTGTAGGACCACAGTATTTCAAGGAGCCTAAAGCAACAATGTGGAGCACCTACTGATTTATAAATTTCTCTTGTAGTAGTCAAGTGCCTCTGGGATAGGAAAAGTCAGTTAGTATTGAGAAACAAATATTTTTCCATCATGTCTAATCTCAGATCAGTCTACTTGCTGATCACATGATACAGTCAGTTGTTTTTATTTTTTCTGAACGAAGTAATCAGAAGTGTTGATGACCTAGTCACAAATGTTCAAGAGAAGTGCAAAAATCACTTGTACCTGTTCCCATATATAAGTAAATCTTTTCATTTACTTATTTCATCCAACAGGTTCTCAAACACAGAAAAATTCAGATCTTACACATAATACAGCAATAGGAAGCAAGATAAAATGAGATTTTTCTTTAAGACAGCAAATCAATTTAAATCCAATTTCTCTGAACAAAATTAAATTAGTGGGTAACTTTTCAGAGAGAAAAAAAAAAAGGAGGAGGAGGAATAGGAGACACAAGGGGAGAAACAGATAAGAGAACACACAGAATAATAGCTTGTCTAAATTTAAATTTGTAAAATATAGACATTGCATTTGAATGAACTGCCTAAAAGGTACTTACAGCCTGATTCCTTTATAAAAAAAAGAAATCTCTTAATACGTCTAGATGAGTTACTTTTATAAAACTGCTCTTCTTTCCAGCACTGGTTATAAATACAAACAGGTAATTAGCAAAATTGCCTTCAGCCTCACTAGTTAGAACTCTGCTGTGAATCCATACAGTTTAGTGTTCCCCAGGGCAGCATTATCCTTCATCACTTCTTTTTCTCACAGAAATTGGAAAACTGGGACTCTACCAGTTCATTGTCCACTCTGGTGTTTTAGCATGCATTCACTTCACCAGGAAGTCAGTTCAGGGGAGTATAGCTTATACAGAAAACCTACGGTTCTTGAGACTAGAAAAAACATGCTCTTTGGAAAGTTATCTCCACTTCCTCCCTAAATGTTAAGCCAGCTCTTATTTTGTTTTGTTGTGAACAGTATAGCCACAAATTGCTTTCTATGTGAAGAATCAAATTCCATCTGAGGTATGTAGGATGACACTGTCTTCATTTAGTAAAAAATGGCAGCATTTGAAATAGCAGTTGAG
The DNA here is from genome assembly GCF_951394365.1 of Tetrao urogallus. Lineage (NCBI taxonomy): Eukaryota > Metazoa > Chordata > Aves > Galliformes > Phasianidae > Tetrao > Tetrao urogallus. The sequence goes on along the minus strand of NC_136813.1, from coordinate 79,150,470 downwards.
AGGGAAAATAGACCTCTGTTGATCTTGACATTGATAATCTGGGGCTAAAACATCTTTCTGCAGCTCCAACTGCTCCAAGAATCATAGAGTAATAAGAAAACCAATCAAATGCAGCAATGTCCACTAACTCTTTTCATATAAAACAACAGGCTACATTCTTTGTATATCAGAGAATTATAGAATCATAAAAAGGTTTGGGTTATGACCTTAAAGATCACTTAGTCCAAACCGCCTGCTGTGGGCAGTGCTGCCCCCCACCAACTCAGGCTGCCCAGGGCTCCATCCAACCTGACTTTGAGTGCCTCCAGGGATGAGACACCATCTTCTTCTCTGGGCAGCCTGTGCCACTGCTTCCACCATCTTCTGAATAAATAGTTACCTCTTGGTATCTAAATCTCCTCTTTTAGCTTAAAACCATTCACCTTTGTCTTATCACCATCTGCTTGTGTAAAAAGTTGGTCTCTCTCCTTTTCATAAGCTCCCTAAAAGGACTACCTAAAAGGACTACCACAATGAGGTGACTCAGTGAGAAGAACCTTCTCTTTTCCAGACTGAACAAGCCCGTCTCCCTCAATCTCTCTTCATGGGAGAAGTGGTCCAGCCCTCTGATATCCTCTGGATTTCTCCAACAGTTTCAAATCCTTCTTGTACTGGGAGTCCTAGGCCTGGATGCTGTATGCCATCTGGGGCCTCATGAGGGCAGAACAGAGGGGGAAAGTCCCCTCCCTTTCACTTTTGACACCCCTCTTTTAATGCAGTGCAGGATACTGTTGGCCTTCTGGGTTGCAAGAACACACTCTGGCTCATGTTCAGCTTTATGTCCATTGGGACACCCAAGTCCTTCACAGCACAGCTGCTTGCAATGAGTTCATCTCCCAGTTTGTACTCAGATCTGGGATTGCCCTGACAATCCTGTGCATACCTTTAACTTCTCCTTCATTTGAAGGGAATGTTTATACTTGAGGTACACAGCCTGCCATGATACTGGCTTACTGAAGAGTATATTAATTAAAATGACTTAACAGGAAATTAACTTGTTGCAGAACAGATATTTTCCTTCAACCTACACCATAACAGCAAATTCATTTTTTGCCCTGTCAGTATCATTTTTAGAAAAATATCAAGCTCTGCATTGAGAAGTTAGTTATTTATACCAAGTTTAGTACAGCATTTTGCTATTTACCCAGGCAAAGAAACTGCAGAAAGCAAACAGGAACAAAAAAAAAAAAAAAAAAAAACAAACACTATCTCTTTATGTTTCCCCTAATCATACAAGATGTGTTGGGAATGTTACCTTATTTCCAACTCTTCAAGAAATTTGCATTTAAAAAGAAGATCTTGAAATGTCTTTTCTTCACAGTAGTTTAAATTACATTATGTAAACCCGGCCACTTGTAACAATACCCACTTTTTATAAATGGTTGATTCCATTTAAGGGAAAACCTCCTGCCTTTAGACAGATGTGGGATTGTTTGAGGATGTGCTTTAAGCCTTCGACCACATAATAAGAGAGGAAGGCCAAGGCATCATACTGCAGCCAGAACTTTTACCACCTAGTTACGTCCTCTCCACAGTGGAGTTTGATACCTTCAGCAGTTTGTGGCTTTCAAACCATTTTTCAGGAAAGCACTTCAAACTTTCTACACAAAGTTAAGGTTAATCTTTTTCTATTGTTGCTGATGTTTTTTGATCCAAGATCAGGAATGGCTGGCTCTCACTCTGTTAGCTGAAATCACAAATTGCAATTTTCACAAAGCTTCCAGAGCCAACAGACCTGGTTTAGTAGTAAGGGAGCAGAGAAAGAGAGAGGAAACGTGAAAGGAGACAGACAGCTGCCGTCTGAAATTTTCCACTGCACTTTTGGAATTATCTCCAGTTTCCACAACCCAGAGGGCCAGCCCAGTTCGAAAACTGCTTTTGACCTCAATTGAATTACATAAGCACTGATTTCTATACTCAAGGGTCTCTTAATTATGTGCTCGGTATTATGAAATCAGTCAATTCACACAAGCTTCCAGGACTATTCGAATAACAATGCTCTGCAAGATATTTATTTTAATATGTTCAAATTAGCCACAACAGGAAATATTGATCTTTCTTAGTGTTTTCTATCCTTGAAAGCATAAAGTTTATACGTTATAACTTCTAACATGTTTGGTACCATTCCGTATTTCCTTTTCCATCAAAATGTGGAAGTACAAAGTTGTTATTAGAATAATGTTTTCCTTATGCAAAAGAGAACTACTGACCGATGCGAAAAGCCTTTTATTGATGTTCATGATAATAAAAATGAAATAGAAATCAGTCTCTAGAAAGGGAATTTAATATTTTTATCCTAGTAATACCTTAAAGATTTTTTTTATGAGTTAGGAAAAAAATAAGCATATACACTTTTTTATTACTGAACATTCTGTATTATCTGACTATTTTACAATCTAAGTGAAACTTATCCCTTTCAATCTGGAATCAATTTGACATTGATTTCCACATTAAATTAATAAAACCTCAATTTCTTAATAAAATGTGTTTGAACAAAATTATGGCAATAACCGTAACCAGAAACTTTTGCCGACAATTATATTGAAGAACAACTGTAGAAAATTAACCAACCTCTCCATAAAAATAAATAAATAAATAAATAAATAAATAAAATCTTAACGTTAAAGCATACTTACAGATATATTTCTTCAAAATTTCAGACAAAGGATCTCATGCTCCTACAACTTAGGAATATTAAAATAGATATTCATGCACTGTATGTGTCTTTACATATGTATATATATATACCAGTAATATAGGAATAGTTGGGATTTCAGCAACTGTAAAACTAATCACAGAGAGTATGTGAATGTAATATAAGAAATATGTCATGTACAGTTACATGAAGCTTTTTATATAATACTGTACCTATGCGTTATAGGTATTGTGAGGAAAGCCACATTATAAAAACAAGTTTCTAAGAACATATGTGATATGTGAAGTCCTTCAGGGAATAACACAACATTGGATTACATGTTGGATCTGGTTAAAAAGATCGAAGTCAATCAAAAAGACATTATAATTCATAGACTATATATGGTGATACAATATGGACCACTACTAGTCTGCATTTAATAGTATACTGAATATTTTTAATGCAGCTTACAAATGTAGTACTAAGTTAGCTACTCATTTCAGATTTCCTGGGATCATTAGAGAAGAAATCTGGGGCCAGTGAGTCAGAAAGTGCTAAAACAAAAAAGTGTCAGAATGACACTGAATGTTTTCTCTGTAGTAGATCGATATATTTTCCCAGAGGAAACAAGGAAACAGAATTATGAAGAGACGTATGAGTATCGTTTCTGGTTTCCATCAATTACAGTAGGATAATACCTTAGCACAAAACCCTATATATCACCTCATAATTCAGTCTTTTGTTGGAATCTATGTGATCATGAAGGAGAGTATAGTTAAAACCTTATTTAGCACCATAAGCCAGAATAGCAGAAATGTAATACTAATACTTCCTTAGGAACTGATGATTTCAAAGAGTTTTATTATTCCTCCCACTTGATCCATTTATAGAAACACAGAAACAAAGAATGGTTGAGGTTGAGAGAGACCTCTGGAGGTCATCTAGTCCAAGTTCACTGCCCAAGCTGTAATGTCCACAGCCATTTTCCCGGGACCATGTCCAGGTGGCTTTGGAAGATCTCCAAGTGGAGTGATCCTACAACCTCTCTGAGTAACTGTGCCAGTGCTGTCAATCGCAGCATAAAAATTGTTTCTTGATGTTCAGATGAAACATCCTGTGTTCCAGTTTGTGCATACTGCCTCTTGTCCTAATACTGAGTACCACTGAAAACTGCCTGGCTCCATCCTCTTTTTACTCTTTCTTAAGGTATTTATATAAATTCAATGAGCTTTCTCTAAGCTGAACAGCACTAACTCTAGCAGCCTCTCATTATAAGGCAAGTGCTCCAGTCCCTTGGTTGTCTTTATGACCCTTCACTTGAATCTTTCCAGTATGGCTGTGTCTCTTGTACTGGGGGCCCCAAAACTAGACAGTCCAGGAGTGGCCCCACCAGTGCTGAGGAGAGGGGAAGGATTACTCCCTTGACCTGATAGCCATGCTTTGTTTCCTAGCTGTTGTTTTTTTGGTCTTGTTTTGTTGAATTCCTTATTTTTTATTTTATTTTCCCATGCAGGAGGTGGGCTGAGAACTGTAAAATAAAATACATTAAAAAAAAAAAAAAAAAAAAAAGTAGGAGAATGAACAGATATAAAATGGGGAAAAAAAAACAAAAGCAAAAACAAACAAAAGAAAACCATGTAGAGCCAGAGGCTGTTAAAATGCTGGCTACCATTTTGGTGTATGAACTAGCAGCTGTGCCTATGCAATGTTCTGATGTCAGGAACAATTGGGTGTTACTACGTTCTACACGTTACTACGTTACTACACGTTGATGACTCAGAAGGTCATCAAATTCTGGAACATTTTTACCAGCAAATCATTCTTCTTGCAAATGCAATGCACCTTCTTTTATACTCCTAAACTGAAAGCTTTATTGGAAATAAAGAAGATGTTGAAAGGCTTCTCCCTTGTTCCCTCTCTTTGCTTGATGAAAACAAGGACAGCTGCATACCGTATTGCTGTGAAAAGCCATGTTTCTACCTTCACTGGCAGGCCCCAGTCAGAATTTGTGAAGTCAGCACAGCTTCAAGTTTCAGATTTATGAAACTGTATACTTTCATTTCATTTAATTATCAGCAACCAAAATAACTCTGAGGTGAAAAGTAAAAAGGCTACAGATTTCAGCTATCCCAACAGACAGAGATGTATGAAGATAAAGCACAGAAAGATGCCAGACACCACAACTATGTATTTTCATTTCTTGTTTTAGTTCTGAAGCTTGCTGCTACCTCTCAGACTTGGAAGCATGAATCATCCAAAATACCCAGACATGAAAATCCAAAGCCATGTGAATAGCAGCAATATGAATATATGAAAGCATTTCTGCCCAGACGGTTTTGAATAATTTTACGTAATTCAAGCTGTATGTAGAGTGCATGTTTTTTCAGTTTGACAAAATAAATCCTGCTTTGTAGATTTTAATTCACAACTAAAATGTGAAAGATAAATGGAGCAAATCTAAATATATTTCTGATTATTTAAATTCACTTGCACTTCTTTTTCACTTGAACCATGGCCCAGTCTTCATATGGTCTGTACTGGTACAGTTTGGCACAGGCATATGAGGTAGTAGTCAGCGAGAGAGCCTTATTTCTTGGTGGTCTCACAGAAAATTCAGCTTTATTTGTCAGAAAAGTAGAATCTCTACACTGGCTTGTTTGGCTGCTCAATTCTGCAGCAAGGCAGTGTTTGTAATTGGTCTGATGCTGCCAGCTTAATCATTTGCTGTTACTTGTGACCTAACTTCATACCGAAGCTCCTTACTATCTAAACATAGGAATAGCGGCTCAATTCACTTCATGAAGTCTCCATGGCTCAGAACAATGCCATTAGTATCTATAGCTGGTAGAGAATTGAGTGAATATATAAACACCTGAATAGAAAATTTAACTTGTGTTGTCATTTATGCACCAGTGTCTGTTACGTAATATTCTTTTTGCAGTCTATTTCAGTAACAACTTTTTTTTTCAAACTGGGGGAGAACAAAGGGAATCTGTAAATTTCTGTATCAATTATATATTTTGCCACATTTTTTCGTGGATGAATTCTTATCTATTTGCAACTATTTAAATACTAAAACAATTAGAGTTAGATAGCTATTTTCTTTGCATTTGTTCAGATACATGGTATCTTCTCCCACTCTTAATGTCTTTGTTAGAGGCAGCTGAGCCCAGCACCGAGGCAAATGAAAGGCTGCTGCTGCTCTGTGCCTCATGTTCATCCAGCAGCCAGGATGAGCATGTGTATGCAAAAGATGAGCACACATACACATCTTCACATTCACATCCATATGCACATCCAACCTCAAGGACAGATGCCTACATAAATGTATATTATTTGCATAAACTGCAGTTCTAGCTTGGGCAGTTCACCTGCAACGGCTGATCAACTCTGAGGTCTGCTAATGAAGTATCAATTCACACTGCAGGTAACTCCAGTCCAGGAGCTGTTCCCAGGTGCCCTACCCTCTCCAGCTGCTTGCACCTGAGCACATGAGGCTCACAGCCCCTTCAGTTGCTAGTGCTCAGGCTTCTTAACCTACTCGCCAGCCAGAGAAGGTTTAGGTTCCCTCAAGTGCACTAGCACCTGTTCAATGTAGATAACACAGCCACAGAGAAGACAGAAACAGCATATAAAAAGAAGATAGAACATACAGTTTCTCAGAACTGTTGTTGTGTTGCATAAAAAAAAAAAAAAAAAGACATAGGACTAGACAGATGAACTGTCGTTACTTTTTGACAACATTTGCATAAAAGGTCACCCTTTTATAGTGCCTCTTCTCTAGAAAGTAATATCTAAATACAAATCTTTGGAGTACAGAGTTGGATTTGAATAATGGAGGTTGGTACTCTCCCCCTTGTTGCAGCCCCCAGCATTAAGCTCAGCAGGCAGACATGCTGGAGGCAACAAGAGGCCAGAGAATTAGGGACTCGGGACTGTTCTGGTGGCTGGGTGGCGCATGCACTGCAAGGGGGTGCATAGGGAAGCCCTGCCCATGCTTCTTGCACAGACTGATTGTTTACTTAGTGTGAAAGAAGAGCTACATAAGACAATGAACAACTTTGGCTTGAAGTTTTCATGCAGTTTTCATTGCAGAACCAATTCAGAACCTGGTATTAGATTCAAATAACCACACTGAAACCCTTGGCTTTAGCTTTTCTGAGTTCAAAGCAGTAGGGTCAGTGGTAATGTTGCATATTTAGTCCCACTGTCACTAAAATTAATGGAAATTTACTCTGATTTTCATCTGAGAAGATTTATACAAGCTACATATATAGAAGAGATACACCGGGAGCAGCCTTTTGCAGAAGACAGAGGTTGCTGTCTATATACTACGATAAACAGGTGAAATGAGGAACAGAAAGAAGCACTCTGCTGTTAGGCTGCTTGGCCGCATCTGTATTACTCAACTACAGATACACTGAGCACCCTTGGCTTTAGGTGTCCTGCAATGAGTATCCAATGCTCCACATTAAACAGCTCCATACAGCAGGGCTGAAAAGAAGTAAATAATCTTCTTGCTGATGGAATAGCTAAGGCACAGGGTTTGCTTCTAGCTGGAGGAGGTTGTATTGCAATAATTTCAGGAATGTTGCTGGTTATGTAGAAAGGAAACATATGCAATATATCTTTAACATAATTTATAAAAGGAAGGAGAAGGAACAGGAACACTAGTGACTTTCTGAGACTGAGAAGAAAATTTAGGCTGAAAGGCAATTTTATGAGTCTTGTCCAAGTCCTCAATCAGCTTATACATTGTGCAGGAAATCTGTGGGGAGGCTACAGGAGCTCTCTGCTTGGAAAGGGAAAGGTTCTGTGCTCAGGAACACGGCAGTAGAAAAGCAACCCCATGCAGCCATTTTACGTTTCTGACCAAGGAGCCATGAGAACTCCAAAAAAGTTGGCTAACTCTCATTTGGCAAGTAACACGTTCATTTTTGGCAGACCACTTTGGCATTTTTCCTCCTGGGCCTCTTCCTCCTTTATTGGCTGGGCATAGCTCAGCACTGGTGTTACAGGAAGCAAGGGACTGAGAAATTAATGCTGACTTCCAGAGCAATACTTTAGCCTGTCAATCCCTGTACGTAGGTAGATATTTGGCCCCAACTCTGCACTTACTCCATGTCATTTTACCATGATGCAGTGATTAGAAATTTATAGAACAAAATCCTCCAGGCTATTCATGCTAAAAGCTGCTATACAGTAGCCACATCATTTTCCTCTGTGAAACTAATGAGAATAGAATACAAATAATTACTGTACAGGGTGAAAAACATCTGTTGTGAATATGATATAGGAAAGATAAATAATTGCTAATCTTGTAAGAACAATAAATATACTACATGTATTTAAGTTTGAAATCTGTTGCCATGGTAGATACATTAGTTGCTGAGTGGAGAAAGGGCTCAAACATTTTTTTTCTGATTTTGGAGAGAACTCTGTTCTTTTAAAGTAAATACACACCTCGATGCATTTGGCTGGCACAACTGTATTTCCACATTCCCTAGGCTTTTTACAGCTCCCTCCTGTTTACCTGCCTGCTGCTCCCATGGGTGCCTGATGTAGTGTAAGACTTAATAATAAAAAATATAAATATTCTCAATTCGGTTTTATGTTTCAAAAAACAAGAGCTTGTTCTTCCAGCTTTTGAAGAAAATAAAATATCTGTTTTTAAACTACCCATTCAAAGATTGTGTCCTGAAAGTTGACTATATCAAATAACTGACTTCTAAATTTAAAAAAAAAATTGTAAGGTAGCAGAATATAGCCAACACAGGTTTGTGAAGGGAAAGTCCTGCTCAACTGATTTAATTCCATTTTACAATGAGGTTAACCATCTGGTCTCTTCTCTTAGGTGACCAGTGATAGGACAAGAGGCAATAGCCTTAAGTTGCACCAGGCGATGTTCAGGTAGTATATGAGGGAAAAAAAAATCTCAGAAAGAGTGGTGATGTACTGAAATGGGCTTCCCAGTGAGGTGGTAGAGTCACCATCCCTGGGGGTGTTCAAGAACTGTGGAGATTGTGACATGGCTAGTGGGCATGGTGAGGACGAGTCGATGATTGGACTAGATGATGTTAAAGGTCTTACCAATCTTAATGATTCTATGATACTACAGGGCTCAGACAAGAGTACTCCTCACCAGCCCGCATACTGGACAGCTTTTATCTCCTCTTCCATCTATGCCTTTTCTTTTACTCTGTACTACCTCCTTTATTCCTACACTTCATCTTTTTCTCATCTTTGTTCTTCCTCTAAATGTTTTTCCCAGAAAACATAACGCATCTCCTCCTTTTAACCATACTTTTTAAAATAATCCAAAAATGCTTCCCTACTCCCTACAGCATCCCACAGTGAGTCCTTTAAATCCCCAAGCCTGAAGTACAAGGGCTGCTCAGAAAGTAATGCCTCCTGCTTTACTATGTTGCCTCATGATAACAGAGGCGGATGTTGGTGGCATGGCAGTAGACACTGAACCTTCCCATCCATATTCTGTTACATTTTGTTGCCATGTGACAGATGGCAGCAAGGTGGCAGTCTGACAAAATGGCATCAGAAGTGGAAGAAGACACTTTTTCTCTTGCAAGACACTAATGCCGGACCCTACACCAGTTTTAAGGCTGTGGAGCACATTGTTAATCTTAGCTGGATTCTACTACCACACTGACTATATAGTATGGATTTGTTGCCTACTAAGTTCCATCTGTTTGGGCTGATGAGAGATGGTCTCTGTGGGCAACACTTTCCTAGCAATGGTACCATCATAACAGCTGTGAAACAGTGGGTCATCTCTGCCACTGCAGATTTTTGAGTGCAGCATGCAGGCTGTTGTTTATTGATGGCAAAAATGCATAGCGAATGGTGATGACTATCTTCAAAAACAGTGTTTTGTAGCTGAGAATTTGCTCAATCAAATAGAATTATTGTGATTTTTGTATCTGTTGTAGTTTCTACGCAAATAAAAAAAATACATTACTTTTGGAGCAGACTACATACCTATTTTATGACACAGAGACTCTTCAGATGACTACCCTGGGTGGCTTTTCACCCACAGCTCATGGTTGTGTCTCACCAATCAATGCTCCCTTGACCCTTAACAATGCTTCTATGATCACCTTTAGGCACTAAGCTGTCTAACTTTACCACACAAAGAGGAATAGGCAATGTACCAATAGATTTGTTTTAAAACTGAAGATTTTCAACTAGTTCTTAAGGACGGGGCACTCTAAAAAGGCCTCAGGTTTGTTCCAAGTCACCTTTATTTCCCACCTAGGTCTTTCCCTGTCTCTTCTTCTCCCTTGGTCCTTCCCTCTCCTGGACAATACTCACATCAATTTTCTCTGTGTTTTTCTATACAAGGTTAGTTGTCCTTTCTGTACTATTCAATCTGAAGACTTCAAAATCCATTCAAAGTGATTTTAAAAAATGACATCTTTTGATTAAATTGGCCATAATTTGTGAGCATGGTCATTACTAATTTTGAATCCATACCACTCTGGTAGTACTGTTGTCTACTGATTTTCTATAGTTTTCCAAAAATTTCCAGCAAATATATACAAAATATATAATTAGCTTATGCATATTCCTAAGCAACATAAAAATGTAACTTCTGTTTTAGTGAATATAGCTTAATGTTCAGTTTTGTGGTAATGTTTCTTCTGGACTTTTCTCTCAAATTTATGGTTCTCTTTGTACACACAGTTTAATGTATTTCAAAATGTATTTTTGGACATTACAGAATTCACTGCAGTATCAGTACAACTTCCTTATGTCTCAAAAATTTGCCAAACATTTCCTTTCATTGTGGCCAAGAAAATAATAGAGATATTTATCTTCTAAGGTAACCAGTTTTGGAGCTATTACGAACAAAATACAAATAAAACACTAATTCAAATGCCAGGTGACATTGTGAGATACTGTAACTATAAATGCCACCAAAAAAAAACCCACAAAAAAAAAGTACTGTGAGGAGAGACACAAAGAACATTATGAAACATTTCAGAAATAAATCTGAGGAGCTTTGTTGGGTTCTTTTGTTGATTGTTTGCTTCTTTTTACCAGTGATAGTTATAGGAAACCTTCCATCATAAGACAGAAGATTTCAAAGGAAGCATGGCCAGTCTCACCTGGAGTACTGCATCCAGATGTGGAGTCCTCAGTACAGGAGAGACATAGACATGTTGGAGCGCATCCACAGAAGAGATACAAAAATGATCCATGGAATGGAGCACCTCTCCTACAAGAACAGGCTGAGAGAGCTGGGCTGGGGCTGTTCAGCCTGGAGAAGAGAAGGTTGCGACATGACCAGCTAGCAGCCTTTCAGTATCTAAAGGGGAGCTACATAAAAGAAGAGGACAGATTCTTTGGGTGAGTCTGTGGTGACAGAACAAGAGGAAATGATTTCAAGCTCATAGAGGGTAGGTTTCGATTACATACATGTAAAAAATCTTTTACAGCAAGGGTGATGAAGCACTGGAACAGGTTACTAAATGATATGCTTGATGCCCTGTCCCTGAGGACTTTCAAAGTAAGGCTGGATGAGGGCCCTTGGCAACCTGATATAGCTGTGGTTTCCTCTGTTCATTGCAGAAGAGTTGAACTAGGTGGCTGTCAGAGGTCCTTTCCAACACTAAGGACACTATGATTCTATGATAATTATGGAACAGCAACTGTTACTCCATAAAACTGAAACTTTCTGTACAATCCATTTCCCTTTCCTCTACTTTTTGGAACAGAAAAATAACTCATGAATATTTCAATTTCCAATTACTTGGAGATAGAGAGCAACACTGAAATGCTGAGATCTTGACTAAGCACAATTTGTATTACACCAAGGAAAGCATGCAAGGAAAGGGTTTTGCTGAATTGTGAAAACTAATGCAACACAAAGCTTTGGAGGAACATGATTTTGAAGTCTTCATATTATATTCCATTTGCTTCTTCTGTTGGTTGAAATTTATGAAAGAATCTTGATACTATTGAGATCAGTAGCAAAAGTCCTATGGGCTTCAATCTACAGAGGCACATTTTTCCTTTATAGATGTGAATGTTTGTGTTAGTGGCAAGAACATCATATTTACTATGCTTCTGTAAGACACGCTGATGACAGAAGTATTAGTCCCTTAAGTATTTATTTGCTTGTTCTGTATGGATCCCATAGAATTACAGATTTTTTTTTTTCTGAAATTGTATTAAACATTTTCATTGTAGCTGTTTTTTGAATATTAGCCCTTCATACATAAATTAGGACAACATAGCTATTAAATGAAATACATAAATATATGTATGGATGTACATAGAAATTTTAATTGCCTCAGAAATAAAGAATATGGTACCTAAAGTGGAACAATGAATACTTTCTGTTTTATGTATGTTTGAATCTAGTAATGAATAAGTTGGTTAAGATAATTCCTCATAACAGTTAAAAAACCCAAAAAATGGCTTTACAAAAGAAGGCTGGAACTGAAGGATATATTCAAATATACTGCGGTGTAAAAAAGAAACATCAATTGTAACATATGATAGCTCTGATAAACATCAGTATTACCCAAGAGTGCTTTAGCATGACAGCAATCCAGTCTATAATTACAAAAAGAAAACAGTTACAAAACCAAAGATGTTTTCACAGAATAAAAAACACTCTTAGGAAAACATACTATGATAATCGTGCTCCTGGCTTCATATGTATTTTTTAGTTTCTACTGCATTTTTACTATAATTGTTAGTGATTTTACTCTTTCACAATAAACAAGGGAAATAACAAGAAGAACAAAAGCACAACCAAGCAAATAAGCAAATCAAAGCAAACAAAGGCAACAAGAAAAGCACCTATAAGTACTATTAGCATATGAGCATTAGTTGTTGCAGTAATGCAGAGGCTCTATAGAAACAAAATATTTGATTATTACTTATTCCTGCTGCTTCACATTTCAGACTATGCAGCTAAACTATATTGCTAGGATGATCTAATAGCAGAAATTGTTGTTTTCTGAATTTGTTGTTGTCTATATTTGTCTTTCAGACCATACATATGTACAATTAATCAAACAAGATGCATGTTGGAAGGTAAGGCCAGATTGTGGATATGCTTCACTTAGAAATACTTGAGATTACCTTGGACATTAGTATTTATTACCTAGACCCAGAAAGCTCTTGAATTTCAGGGGGATGCCCTTCCTTTTTAAAGTCACTGTAAGCTATCAGTTCTAGAGCAGCAAGACTGAACACACACACACACACACATACAAATCTTACAGGGTATATTTTAGTTATTTGAGTAGCTTTTCTCAATTTTGTAGCAAGCTAACACAGCTTCACACAGAGAATTATGGATCTCCCTGCAGAGAACAGAACTGAAAATATTCTTTTGTGGGAAAAGATGTGTAAGAGAGTTCTGTTTTCCGTATCAGTTCACTGACAACTCATCATTTCTTAGTGGCTGAAGGTTGTACTGAACACTTGGGAGTACTGGGTTTATTTTGTTGACAAAGCAGAATTTTACTGCAATCTGCTGAAATGCCTAAGCAGATTTACCACCTTTTCTAGCGCATAAGTTCCTGCAAGAAAACTTCCTGCTGGTAGTTTATGTGTAGTTACTCTTGTGGCTTTAGCACATACATCATCTACGTTGTTTCAGACTGCAAGGTGGCATGTGAAATTCAGGAACAGACGAAGGGAATCCCTACACTGGCAAGAAGCATATGTACATTTATATATAGATATTGAATGTTTTAAAACTAGGATAATTTCACAATGTTATTTTTAAAAGCATTGCCTTTGTTATAATGCTTTAGTGCAGAAATTCAATTATTCATGTATACCTTCATGTCTCTGTGTATATAGAGCGTGCAGAAGTTATGATTACAGAATCACGGAATTGTAGGTGTTGGAAGGGACCTCTGGAGAATATCTAGTCTCCTAGGTCTATCTCCTAGACCTCCTCCTGCTAAAGCAGGTTCCCTAGAGTAGTTACACAGGAAAGCGTTCAGGTGAGTTTTGAATAGCTCAATAGAAGGAGACCACATAACTTCCCTGGACAGCTTATTCCAAGGCTATATATAGCCCTCAAAATAAAGAAGTTCTTTCTCTAGTTCAAGCAGAACTTGCTATGTTTCAGTTTGTGCCCATTGCGTCTTGTTTTGTCACTTGTCACTCCTGAAAAGAGCCATCCATTCGACTCCTTCCTTTAAGATAATGGTAAGCATTGATAAGAGCCCCCCTCGGCCTCCTCTTCTCCAGGATGAACATTGCCAGGTCTCATATATCCTTCCTCATAAGGGAGATTACAGAATCATAAAATTGGAAAAGACCACTCAGATTCAACCATCAATTCATTGCCACCGTGTCCATTAAATCACATCCCTCAGTGCCACATCTGCACATTTCTTGAAAAACTCCAGGGACAGTGACTCCACCATCTCCTCAGGCAGCCTTCTATGAATGTTCCAGACCTCTAATAATTTTTGAGGCCTACCTATCTTGCTCTGGGCTCTCTCTGTAAGTTCTCTGTCCGTCTTGAACTGAGGAACCCAGAACTGGACACAGCATACCAGATGTGGCCTCAATAGGACAGAGTAGAGAAGGAGGATCATCTCCTTTGACCTGCTGGCCATGCTCTTTTTAATTCACCCAAGGATACCACTGGCCTTCTTGGCCACAAGGGCACACTGCTGGCTCATGGTCAACCTGCAGTCCCACAGGGACGCCCAGGTCCTTCTCTGCAGAGCTCCTCTCTAGCAGGTCTGCCACCTAACTTCTTGATGCATGTGATTATTCCTCTTGTAGATGGAAAGTTGTATGCTTGCTTTTGCTCAACCTCTTCAGGTTCCTCTCTGCCCAACTCTCCAGTCTGTCCAGGTCTTTTTCAATGGTAGCACAGCCTTCTGGTGTGTCAACCACTCCTTCCAGTTCAGTATCATCAACAAACTTGCTGAGGGTGCATTCTGTCCCTTCATCCAGGTTACTGATGAAGATGTTGAACAAGCACTGATCCCCTGGTGAAGCTGCTGGCCTCCAAGTAGACTCTACCACTCTTGTAACCTTCATAACATCATAACTCTCTGAACTCTTCCAATCAATTGTTGGCTCCTTCACCACCTGTATGAAAGATATGCACTAAACACTGCAGGAACCTCCTGGACAGTGCATGCTTGACAGTGTTGTTTTTCCAGCAAATACCAGTGTGAGTCAAGTCCCCCATGAGAGCCACTGTTTGGGCGTCTTTCAGCTGTCTACGGAAGGCCTCATTAACTTCCTCTCATATCAGGCAGCCTGTAGTACATACTCTTAGTGCTGTCACCCATACTAGCCTGCCCCTTAATTCTTACCACAAGCTCTCCACTTGCTCATCATTCATCTCCAGGTGGAGCTTAATACATTCTAGTTATTTTCTTGTAAAGAACAACTTCACCACCTGGCCTGTCTTTCCTGAAATGTACATAGACATCCATGACAGCATTCCAGTCATGAGAGCAGCCTCATCATGTCTCTGTGACTGTAATGAGATCACGTTCCTTCAATCACACACAGATCTCCAGTTCTTCCTGTTTATTCCCCATGCTGCATGTGTTGGTATACAGGCACTACAGAGAAGAAAAGGGAGCAGAGGACACAGGTTTCCGTAGAGAGATGCAAGAAGATACCCTATAGTTATACATGCCCTTGAGGTACCTGGCCAAGGAACATTTGCTACTCTTCTGATTGGCCTGGCTTATTTCCGAGTTTGTTGCAATGGTGGCAACATTGCCATTTTGGACCCCACTTCTCAAGTTCTTCAGTTCAAAGACCACCTCATTAGGTAGGGTAGTCTGCTGCCAGAGATTGCCTTGCCTCTTCTGGACAGATGGATTACAGCCCTTCCTAACAATCCCCTTAGTAAGGCTCCTTGTTATAAAAAAACAAAACCCTCTTGACAGCACCAGCCATGTAGTCAGGATTTGATACACATTATACATATATTTCTGCCTTTTAACTTGGAGTCACGACTATAAACACATGGCATTTCTTTTTGATACCCACTGCAGACTGACACTACAGTTTCCTGTATCAGACTTCTCTGCAGATTTCCCTATATGGGAACTGGTTTTAGTCCTCAGGTGAGTGCCCAGTACCATAGTGATGGAGATCAAGAGCACTTCCCATAGTTGTGAATCTGGAAGCAAGGTACAGCACCCTGCCTGCATGAAGTGCTGTTACAGAGTGTTGCTTCCAGAGGAGATAAAATGGGCTCTCTGTGCCCTGCCTGTGCAAACTGCCTAGTAAACTGAAGGCACTTTTCACTGAGAACTTAGTTCATTTACAGACAAGTGTAGATTAGCCAAATGTTTAACAATTCAAACTATCTAACATTCTTTTTAACAATTTCTCTAAAAGATGATGCAAACAGTAAACCTCATTGGACACAGTGGAGTTCTGAGATACGGCTATGAGCAACAAAATGGTGAGGTACAAGGAATCCCTACCCATAACTTGTTGTAACAGGGGAAAAACAAAAAGGAAAGAAAAAGACAATAAAAAGACATTTCATGCTACATAAAAATCCACGTTATTCTCCAGAAAGTTCCTGGGGCTACTAAGGGCTCTTGCACCACAAGTTAAAGCACAGGCATGGAGAAATCCTGTATATCAAGCGTAGATTGAAAGAAAACTAGTAGTTGAATAAGGCCTATACCCTCTCTCTGCAAAAATAATAATAATAAAAAAAAATGTTTTAGTGGGCAGAATGACAGATATGACTGCAGCACCACTAAAATATCATTCTTTTATCACTTGCCCTCATTTCAGTTTTAATAAGCTCTCTTGGCTCTCTTTTTATGTTCACTCCACAGCAATTAAACAGAAATGCAAATGTCATACCTATTTTTTATAACGGCGCCTCTTATGAAACTGCAACAAAATCAGCAAATGATGTTTGTTCAATTATCTATCATCTTTTTGTCAGTGAAATCTAGCCAATATTAGGAAAATGCTTACATAGGTAGTATATATGTGTGTTTGCATGTTGTATAAACATGAGAAGATTAGTCACAATCTAGCACAACTTCTGAGGAAGTCAGATTAGACTTGAAAGCTCAAATGAGCTAAATAAGGCAGGAAGAGAGTTATGAATATTCAGTTTGGATTTCAAAACAGCTGTTCTATTTGACCGTTAAAAAAAATTACCCCTTTTTTATTTATACTTTTATACTATGTGCAAACATTCAGGAAAGTGAGAATATGATCACACAGATATCTGGTAACTACTTTAATTCAGATACGTTTTCATACAGCTCTCTTCCCCCTTTAAAGGAAAGCCTCATCACAAAACAAATAAAATAAATGAGATATATCTTTCTCTGTTTTGTTCTGAAACAATTCCAGTAATCCAATCAAGAAAAACAGGCTACAACACACAAAATAATTAACTAATCATCTGTCTTGAATAATGAACTTAGATGCTGTCATAGTGAGCAGCTGATCACCATCATCAGTAGAAAAGACCTTACCCAATGTAGGAGAGGTGCCCTTTGCTACTAGACATATTCTGACACACACAAAAAACTCACCCATCTCCAACCCAGGTATTTTCCTGTGACCTGAACCAAAGACAGCCAAGTGTTTAATACTCTGTAATACATTTGCCTCACAATCCATGAAGTATGAAAGCATTATTTTGTTGAGAAAGAACTAATGTGGAAAGGCCACTCCTCCTAGAGAATAATATGGCTAAATATCACAAAAATAATTAAAACAGAATTATGGATATCTACCTTCTATAACCAACACCTTTTCTGAATTAGCATATTACTAGATGAAGGATCATGAGCTAGAAAGAGTAAAGGAAAAGAAACGCTACATTCCCGTTTTATTTTTAGCATATCAAGTCAATCAGTCCTTGTAACTATCATTTTCCCAACATTTGTTTGGACTTAGCAAAAGCTGTTCATACCAATGTGTACCATCAAATTCAGGGTGCAAACATCAGGAAAATGTTAGAAGTGAAATTAAGACCAAAATAGCCCCAGCAGGGGGTGACTGAACCTTTGTCAAAGAGAAATACATCAGGGTACTGATTAGAAGAACCAGGTAAAATAAAGGTCTATACTGGGTTTAAACGAGAAGACTTTGAAAAGGAGGGATTAAAGGGGTGACCTCTGTGAGAAAAGGACAGGGCTACCCTAGGTCCAACACAGAAACTTCATCTGTCTCCAGCGGATACAAAGCTGTCTCGATGCTAGCCAAAGCTGAATCAATGGGAGATGTGGGTGGTGGTCCTGTGATAACTTATTTACAAAAGGCTAATAAATGCTACATGGCAGCTGTGAGAGAGAAAATGAGAATCAGCCCTGTATACACCAGGGTCAGTGCAGAAGGAGGAAAAGAGATGCTCCAGGCATTGAGCAGGAGCTCCCTGCAGCCCAGGAGAGAACCACAAAGGACCAGGCTTTTTTCCTGCAGCCAGCAGGCACTGTACAGAGCAAATCTCCATATGCAGCCCTGGAGGAGCCCATGGGGCAGGAGCAGATAAGGTCTGCAGGAGGCACAGCCCATGGAGCAGACCCTGTCTTTGTTTGTCACCATCCCATTCTATTTATTTAATTGCCAATAAGTCTGTTTTGCCAATGATGATAATTGTTTTCTATCTTATCTTCTCCCATACGCAGTTGAGGAGAAAGAGTATGAGAATGGTGTGGCAGCAGCTGTATAGCAAATAGCAAAGGCTAGCCCACATCCAGCTTGCCAGTGTCATTTCAGATCATTCTGAATCTCAAAGGTATGAGAAGAAAAAAACATTTTTAATTTTCAATACTGATCAGTCTCTAAAGAGTTTTTATTAGTCTTACTGTCCTTCTGGGCAGTATGCTCACAAATTAAAAAATGACTTTAAATAGGCTATCGTATATGAACTTCTTCAAAAAATAAGAGGGCTGCAGCAAAAGTAATGCCTCCCTTTTTGTTTTGTTGGCCCACAACACAAGAGGATCATGTTGGTGATACGGCAGTAGAGGTTGAACGCTCTTATATTCCATTATATGTTGTTGCCATGTGACAGATGGCAGAAGAGGGACAGTCTGACACAATGGTGTCTGACATGGAAGTGAGGATGAAACACAAGTGTGGAACTGAAATTCTTTCCACATGGAGGAATTCACCCACTGACATTCATTGATACTTCCTGAACGTTTATGGAGACCAGTGGATTTGAGCACAGAAAGGTGGTACATCTCAGCAGTGGGACAGTGACATAAAAAACAAGCCACATTTCAGGTGGTCATGCAGATTTTCACAGAATCACAGGATCATGGAAGTTGGAAGGGACCTCAAGACATCATCGAGACTAACTCATCTGCTAAAGCACTTCCCCTACAACAGGTCACACAGATAGGCTTCCAGACAGATTTTGAATATTTCCATAGAAGGAGACTCCACGGCCTCTTTGTGCAGCCTGAAGAAGTTCTTTCTTGTGTTATACAGAACTTCCTATGTTCAAGTTATAGGCTATTACTGCTTGTCCTATCACTATGCACCACCAAGAAGAGCCTGGCTCATCTATTTCTCTTCTACCTCCCTTTATATATTATAAACACTTGTCTGAGCCTCCCTCCCTCAGTCTTTTCCCCAAGCTGAATAGACCCAGGTTACTCATGGAAGACACTCCAGACCTCTAATTTTCTTTGAGACCCTCCGTTGGACTCCTCCCTGTCTTTTTTTGAAAAGGGGAGCCCAGAACTGGACACAGTATTCTAAATGTGGCTTCACCTCCCTCGCTTAGCTGGCCACATGTTTTTTTGCATTCCAGGATACCACTGGCCTTCTTGACCACACTGATGGCTCATGGCCAACCTGTTGTCCTCTGGGACGCTCAGGTCCTTCTCCACAGAGATCCTCTCTAGCAGGTCATTCCCCAGCCTGTACTGATGCATGCAGTTATTCCTCCCTAGGTGCAAGACTCTGTACTTGCTCTTGTTAAACCTTATCAGTTTCCTATCTCCCTAAATCTCCAGTCTGTCCAGGCCTTGTTGAATAGTAGCACAATTTTCCAGTGTGTCAGCTGCTTCTCCTCACTGTAGTATCACCAGCAAACTTGCTATGGACAGGTTCTATCCCTCCAAGCAGGTTGTTGATAAGATATTAAACAGGACCAGACACTACCAGTAATAGGCTTCACTTCTATGGGACTGCATAGGACAAGCAAAGGATGTGCAGCCCTTGTTCATCACTGGTAAAAATGTATAGTTAATGGTGGTGACTGTTGAAAAACATTATTACATTATTTTATAGCTAAGAATTTACTCTAACAAATAGTATTATTGTGGGGGTTTTTTATGTATCTGCTGTAGTTTCTACAGAAATAAATAGGAGGCATTACTTTTGGAGTGACCTAAATTTATTCAATTAGACATGTCTTGCATGATTTTCTGTAGTGTTAAAGAAAAACAGAGGAGACAGCCAGAACAAAGGTAAAATTGTAGGCAAGACTACTACTTTTTTAAACATCACTTTTGGAGACTAGACAAGATTATTTTGATGTCCATACATGTATTCTACTACAATTTTGAATATGAAATGGCAGAAAAAGACCATAAAATAAAGCTTAATTGGAAAGCTGGCTTCAAAAAAAGACTAGGATAACACTGGAGTGCGAGATTAAGTCAAATGCTGGACCACAATGGACTAAGAAATCACTCCAAAATACATCATTACCCACAGCTGGTTGAAGCCAGAGTTCTTTTCTCTACTGGAAATAATTCATTTCATATAGCCTCTTAAAGATGTGTTTGCCACATCTTGACTATGATTCAACATTTTCACTTTACTTTCTTTTCAATCTCCATTGCATTGACAGTAAAAACATCTTGAATGTAATTCTCATCTAACATGTAATATGATGAACAGAAAAATGAATGTAGAACGACATTTTTTCACATGTTTTGCAAAATGCTGGTAGCACAAACACAAATGCTGATGGGGAAGTAGCACAAAGTACAAATCCAAGAATTGCAGTAAATGCCTCATCTAAAATAAATCAATTCTAACAATGGAGCTATGGAGCAACAAGAAGCACTCTGTAGACAGGACCAGCACAGAACTGTCTTGGGTCCCAAGAAGTAGTGGCGTTACTCTGAATGCAAACAATCTAGCCAGCTCCCTAGTTAGGAAAGCTGAATGGGACATATAATTCAGCACTGAAACAAACAGTAAGAGTCATAAAGTTTGAACTAATGTTTAAATGCTTTCAGTGTCTACCTAATTGAAGCAGCTTGAACATGGCTGCTTTTCAATAAGCAGGCTGACCTTTGTGATCTATTTAGTAGGTGACAAATGCTCCATGGTAGGTGCATTTAAATGAACAGAGTTTAGAAATCTTTCTCCCTCTTAAAGTTTTAACCCCCCTCTCACAAATGCCTGTCTACTGAGAAGAAATTGAAATCCAATGTTTACCTTATAACCCAAGTCTTAAAATTGTAACACACCACTTTTATTCTAGCAGTGTCAAAATGCTTCAATCAAAATGAATAGCTCCCTTTTTAAGTTGCTGTGTGAAAACACAAAATAAGATGACTGAAAATCTTACATTAAGAAAGAACATACAAAAAGAGGAGAAAGAGTGTTTAAGATACAAAGCCATATGGTTTTTCACTTATTTTTTCTAATATATATATATTTTTTTTCCAAAATGGCGAAGTAATTAAGGAAGAGTTTGCTTAGGCTGTAAGTGGAGAAAGGTAGATCACTAAGAAAAAAATGAAAAAAGTGTTTGAAATTGTTCATTTCCTGAGGAGAAGTGGGAGGTAGGCAGGGTAGTCAGAAAGACTGTTAGGAAGGAAGGGCTGGAGAAAGCTAGACACCATAATAAGTGATCTCTTAAGCATCACAGAAAAAGATTAAGGTCACTTTGTTCCTGGTCTAAAGTCAGCTGCAGTGAACAGGAATTTAGTTCAACAGATTTGGATCAGGGTTGTTTTTTGAAAAGTTTCTTTCCTGAGAAAGAAGGAAAGATGGAATAAATTCTGTAAGAAGTCAGTCAGTGTCTTCGCAAGGGTTTAATAAGACTTCCACTGTCCTCAGCTGACCCTGCAAGAGCCAGAATAGGAAAGAGAAGCATAACATTTCCCTTTCCCAAGTCATCTCTGCAATTTGTCCTTTAGTTGCCAGAGCGTGGGTGCAGCCCTGCCAGCACTGCTCTAAGACAAGGCTCACATCATCACACACCCCAGGGATGGACCAGCACTGCAGCACACAAACGTGCCCTACGACTGCTCTTAGAGGCCATTTCTCAAATTGCTCATCTGGTGCTTCCAATATCCTGAGGAGAAATAAATCTTGTTAGAATTGCTGTGGTGTGTGGGAATCTGATTCTTAAGGAAACTATTTTTGCAGTCCAAGAATTTAGGAGAAGCCAATACAGAATATCCCCATTTCCAACAGTATTTTTGTCTGAAAAGCTGAGGAAAGAAAAAAAATAAAAAATAAAAATAAAAACCTTAAAGTTATATTAAATTGCTTTATAAAACAAATCCAAGCAAAGTTGCTGCAGAGCATAAACATCTATATGCTACTTACATCTTCTAAGCAGATAGGATCAACTGCAACATGTCATGGACAGTGTGTTCCAGCAAACAGAAGGAAAATATACATTTGTATGGATGTTTGTTATAATTAAATCAGCATCTCATGAGACACAGGTTAAATAGAGATTTATACTTCTGAATAGTATATTTATAAAAGGAGAAAAAGAATACAGGGAAGGAACAGCAAAATAAATAAATAAATAAATAAAATTCCAGGATAGCCAAGTTATGTGAAACATATTTTTAAATATCTTTCTGTATCACATTAGTAAAAATGCTGTGGCTATACAATTTCTTGTTTTCAGAGAAATGAAACAAAACAGCTTTGAAAGCAGAGAAAAAGAATCGCTTTGAGAATTATTGCCTGTGTCAGCAGCTGTTACTCAAATTTCTTACATATGGTGCCAGGAAAAAATATGCTTCTTCAGACATATTATAGTACATTGCATCATTATGTAATTTTGACAGTCTGAGAAACACTTATTTCTTCAATTCAGTAGAGTACCTATATATCAAAGCTGAGGAGAGTTTGAAGTTACATAAAACAAGCAAAGCTAACAGAGTAGAGACCCATATGCCAATATACAATTCCTCCCTACTCCATCTCCAAAAAGCAGTTGTGAAATCAGGCACAAAATTGCGCAGGACATACTATAAAAAGCAGTCTCGAGGGACTGCAAACGTACAACCTTCCAAGGAAAACAAAGTGAGCAAAAATAAAGTTTTGTTTTTCTTTTTTTTCATTAGCAGACCAATCCTATGTGCTTCAGAGTTACCTGTGTAAAGAACATTCCCACCATTTGCAGCTGAAGCTACCGCTTGTGGGGAAGGTGGATAATTTCAGTAAACTGTGATTAAAATACTAATGAGAACCATGATGTTCAGCCATGGAACTACTCAGAAATCAATAAAAATTGTGGAACAAAAATTGAAAGTACAAACAAGTAGGCAAATGGTACAGGAACCAGCATGTCTTCAGGAGATAAAATACAGACCCAAAGCTGTCCTGTGCCAATTTGCTTTACAGTTTTCTCAAGGATATACGGATAATACTACTGTTTACGTAAGCAAGGTCTGGTTGTATTCAAGCTTAATCTTGGAAAGATGTTCACAGAAATAAAAAATTTATGTAACAAATTCAAGTAGCATTACAGAATGGGTTATCCTGAAAGAAAAACAATTTACAACACTGCTAAATGCAGAAGGATATAGAAACTTTTTAGCTCATGAAATACTTAATCAGCTAGGGACACAGTGTCTGTAGTGGCAATAACTTTTTTTCAGAACTTAAATGCTCTTATTTGAAAAATAAAAATGCGCTTCGCCAAGCCTTAAGTACAGTTGTTGAACATGATGAAAACTACATATATAAAAAAAAAAATATTGGATATTAGAGGACTATTTTTCTTTGATATAGCTATGTAAAAAACCTACTGAAATACAATATTGATCATTAGTTAGAAATGTTTTAGTAGGGCTCTAGGGCTCACATACATACAACCCAAACTCTTTTTGAATTCCTGAGCCCAATGTTTCTTAAAGCCAGTTAAGAAATGGCTTTTAAATATATAGAGTTATAGCAAATATGGTCTTACAGATCTCTTTGGGAATTCTAGAATTGTTTAGAGCTCTCGAATATGTTGGAGTCAGTGATGGGGGGAGGGGGAGAAAAAAAAAAAGAGAAAAAAAAGATAATTCCTAATCAGTGTGCCTCAAGTTTACTGCTAAGTTTAACATTTTAAGAATCTTTTACAATTTTCATGCTGTTAAGTAGTGTAGTGTTAGAAACTAATGATACAAAATACAAATCCCACATATCACTGCATTAATTATACTTTCCAAAAATAAAATCTTGAAAGGAAAATGTTTTTTGCCTTTTCTGTTTTTCCATTTTTTATTATACAAAGCAAAGTAATTAATATTGGTGTCAATGCATCTTACCCCTTTCATAACAACTTTTTTCAAGAAACATATAGGAATGCAGTGCAAAAGCATAATGACACTTATGTAACATGACTAATAAACTTTAGTGGATAGGAAAATAAAGCATAAACTTCAAAAAGTGGTACGGATACATATTTTGCATTATATGCTTTATGGCATCACTCTAGTTTATGGCATAAATAATAAATCATGTTTACATGCTGTTCACTAAAAAACTAGTAGTTTTGAAGTAAAACAGTAGCCTTTCTAAACTATAACCAGCCACTACCGATTATCCAGTCCTTGAACAAGCAGAATGCTGCCAACTGTACAAGCATCTACTTGAATAATAAAGGAGATCAAATAAACTCATTATTAAATAATACACTGTTGTAGGACTAAGGAATTCAGTAACTATTTTAAATTTGAACAAAGTGCATTATAAATGTATTAGTATCTAAATACTTAAGGATTGTTATAGGATATATAAGGATTATTTTGCTTACTCAGAAATCATGCTTCCTTCAAACACTGTTAAGTCAAAACAAACTATTTTATCTTTACAGGATATAAAATAGAAATACATTGACATGAATGACAGATAATACAGAGTTTTACAGGTTTGAATGCTTAATTAAGCATAAATCATAGTTTTTACTTGATCCAGTTCCAAATAATCCTCTCATGTTTATCTGCTCAAATGACAACCTAGGAAACGCTCGTAATACCTTGGCAGAGGATTTTCTTTGGCAACCCACTATCTTCATGTTACTCTCATTAATAACACCTATTTAGAAGATAAATACAGTTCTTCAAAGCATAAAACAACTGTAAAGGCTATTCAAATAGCACATCCTTATATTTCATTACCTAATTTCATAGAATCATAGAATCACAGAATGGCCTGGGTTGAAAAAGATGTCAAAAATCATCTAGTTTCAACCTCCCCACTATGTGCAGGGTCGACAGCCACCACACCAGGCTGCCCAGAGCCACATCCAGCCTGGCCTTGAATGCCTTCAGGACGAGGCATCCACAACCTCCTTGAGCCTGTTCCAGTGTGTTACCACCATCTGTGTGGAAAACTTCCCCCTAATACCTAACATAAACCCCTCCTGTCTCAGTTTAAGAGGCATTTCCTGTACTTTCATTTTATAACATAAAGTTCCTATCCGAAAGTTCCTATCTGAAAATTCTCTGCTCACTCCAGCTTTGAAAATCTGCATCCTTTTACATGACAATGTAAAAATAGTCATAAAATATAAAGAATAAATGCCAATGCTTAGGGACTATTAAAAATATTGAAAGAGGTAAAATGCATACCTCATGAAAGCAATATCAAAAGCTGACTGTGAAAAAATTAAAATTGAAGTTGATATTTTGCATAAAGAGAGAAACTGACATTTTACAGGCATAAAAATGCTATTAATGTCCACAGAAAACTATATATATTTTTTGTTTTGTTTTGTTAAACTCAGTAAAATGATGACTGTGCATTTGAGATGACACATTTGAATAAGTTGACCCACTCAAGAAGAGTTTGATACTGCTTTTTTGACCTTTTCAGAATATTTCTGAATGTCTTTTTTTTTCAAATTACAAATGAACTATTAAAGAAATACACTTTTTAACCATAAATCCTTATTCCCTTCCAAAAAATAAATCAAAGCAAAAGAGTTGCCTGTAAAGCAAAATGCTCACTCTTTTAAGGTCAGTAAAAGGGAAATGAAGTTCCTTTGAGCAGCTCTTTTACTGTTATCATAAGATGAGGAAAGTTCAGACATAGCTTCTAATTACAAACTTTCCTTCTCTTTTTTGTATTTCAGAAGAACTTTTGAAAAACATTTCTTCATTTTAAAAATGTTAAAATATTGTGAATGTATCTGGAACAGAATTTCCAGCTTTGGTACTGGTTGAGTGCAGGCCTATGATTTCATATTGTTCAATCCAAATAACTAGAACCACCAAAACATACAATCAGCAATGTTGGAAAAGACTTCTAAGATCATCCAGTCCAACTGTCCAACTATCACTAATATTTTTTCACTAAACCATGTCCATTTGTAAAACATTTAAATGTTTCTTGAACTCCTCCAGGGATGGTGACTCCTTCACCTCCCTGGGCAGCCTGTTCCAGTGCTTGACCACTTTTTTGAAGAATTTTTTTCCTAATATCCAACCGGAACTTCCTCTGGTGCAGAGGGCAGTCTCTAGTTACCTGGGAGAAGAGATCAACCCTCACCTTGCCACAACCTCCTCTCAGACAGTTGTAGCAAGCAATAACGTGTCCCCTGAGTATTCCATTCTCCAGACTAAAAAATCCCGGTTCTCTCAGCTGCTCCTCTAAAGACTTATGCTCCAAACACCTCATCACCTCCTTGTTCCTGCTGGCAACACTATTCCTGATACAAGCCAGGAATACAAGCCAGGATGCCATTGGCCTTCTTGACTGCCTGGGCATGCTGCTGGCTTGTGTTCAGCCAAGTGTCAACATACATCCTCAGGTCCATTCTTCCACACAGTCTTTCAGCCACTCTGACTGAAGCCTGTAGCGTTGCCTGGAGTTGCTGTGGCCAAAGCGCAGGAGCCAGCACTTGGTCTTGCTGAACTTTATCCCATTGGCCTTAGCCCAGCAATCCAGCCTGTCCAGATCCCTCTGCAGGGCCTTCGTATCCCTAGACAGGTCAAATCTTCCTCCCAGCTTGGTGTAATCTGCAAAGTTACTGAGGGTGCACTTAATCCCCTCTCAGAGGTCATCAATAAATATATAAAATAGAACAGCTCTAACACCAACCCCTTGGGAACATCACTTGTGACTGGGCACCTACTGGATTTAATACCATTCACTACTACTCTCTGGGCAAGGCCCTTCATCTAGTTTTATGCAGCAAAGATTGTACCTATCCAAGCCACAGGCTGTCAGCTTTCACAGGAGAATGCTGTGGGAGACAGTGTCAAAGGCTTTGCTGAAGTTTATGTAGGCTATGTTAACATCCCTTCCACCTGATGTCCTGAAGTACTCCCTCTAGAAGTCTAAGGTAGTAGTTCTGCTGCCCCTCATCCTGACTTCACCAAGAATAGAGATGTCCACCATTTTGTGGTCAGGACACCCAAGACAGCTCCCAAGTTCTTCATCTCCCATCAGTCCTTCTCTGTGAACAATGGCTCCAGCAGAGTATCTCCCCAGTAGGTTCTCTTACCAGCTGCATAAGGAAGTTATCTTCCACATACTCAAAAACCTCTTAGACTGCTGCTTTTCTACTCTATTTCCAGTACATATCAGGGAAGTTGAATTTCCCCTTGAGAATAAGGGCTGGCAATTGTGCAAATTCTACCAGCTACTCATAGTATGCCTCATCTGTTTCTTCATCCTGTTTAGGTGATCTCCACCAGGATGACAGCCTTGTTGGCCCTCCCTCTCATCTTTACTCACAGGGACTCAAGGGGACACAGGGACAACAAAATCAAAACTCCCTCTAACACTGGGAGGCATGCCACCACCCTTCCATCCTCACCTAACTCTTCTGAAGAGCTTATAGCTACCCACTGCAGCACTCCAGTCATGGGAGTTATCCCACCATGCTTCAATAATGGCAACTAAGTCATAGTCTGATATACTATGTCTTCCAGCTCCTCTTGTTTGTTGCCAGTGCTGCGTGTATTGGTATCAATGCAGTTCATCTCAGCCCCTTGCCTCACAAACTAAAATAGATCAATAAAGACTTATGCTTGAAGAGTTTTAGCAAAAGTATCTTAACAAAGAAACATTTTTTTTTTTTTTTCCAAATGGAATGTTGCACTAGGAACCCCCAAAGGCACTTGAAACATATTCTTTACTCAGCTGTGAGTAATCCCTTGCAGAGGAAATAATGTTACACAGTACGTCATAGAATGATTGAGGTTAGAAGGGACCTTCGGAGGTCCAATCCCTGCTTCAGTAGGGATGCCCAGAGCAGGATGCTCAGGCCCACATCCAGGAGGCTTCTGAAAATCTCTAAGGAGGAGACTCAGCAGTCTCTATGGGCAGTCTGTGCTAGTGCTTCATCACCTGCACAGTAAAGAAGTGCTTCATGATGTTTAGACAGCATATTCTGTTATCATATTCTGATTTTTATTTTTTGTTGTTGTTGTTGTTTGGAGCTCCTTGTCATCCTTAGATTCAGCTGTCTAATCCACACCCAATTTGATGCAGCCAATTGAGTGCAACTGAGAGACTTTGGCTTAATTTTACCCAGAAAATTGTTTTAACATGTGAGAGAGTATGTCATTTAGAGTTATATCAGAAAACCAATTATAAATGTTGGGAAAATAATAGCTAACAATTTCAAGAGGAAGCGCATTACCATGAAAAGGTATAATATTTCTTAAAAGTCTGAAAACTAAATCTCCTCATTAAGACTTTTTGAGAGTGAGGAAAAAGGGAGGCTTTTTCAACTTCTGCTATCATATTTTTTCTCTATGATTTGAACTACTTCAGTCAGATACTTCTAAATGTGTAGGTATCCAAGGTACATACAAAGAAATAGGATTTAGGATCCTTAATAGCCAAAAGATTAGAAAAAGACTTAAATGTTACCTAACGATATTTCTCCAGCTCAACTTCATTGCACATGTTATGCATTGTACTTTGAAATTTTCATGGTATTTAAAAATGGAGACCTGGAATCTCATCTCACTTTTCTCTAGGAAAATACAGAGACATTAACATATGTCTCTGCTTAACTCATTTTATCCATTTCATGCACAAGTGAATTATTCTCTGTGAAAATCTTGCAGATCCTCATCTGAAAATTGTTGTATAACACAAATTACTATTACTGATGACAATTGGTGCTGGCAGCATTAAGCAACCAGAATATGAAACAAAATTGTTGAGAAAGCTATGCTACAGCGTTTTCAGAAACACTAAGAATTTGCTGTTTTCCAGTTCCTAAAGAAAAAAATTAAAGCGGCAGTTCTGAGCAGTCTGATCACTCTGGTATTTATATATATTAATAAAAGCTCTTAAAGATTATTTGAATTGAGATGAGTTATTAATTATTAGTATTTACTTATGAAAACTAAAACTTTGGGAATATGTTATATTGCCTGGAATACCAAGCAACAAAGCTATTAGTATATGAATAATTTTGTCCACTATATTTTTCTTTAATAGTTATAAAAACATATTGAGAGCTACAGACTGGTTCTACTCATTAGGACAGGTGTAACTATTAGAATCAATTAAAATTGTAAAAGATATCTTACAAAGCAACAGAATGTCACCAGCATTAGAAAAAGCTTTGATGACTGGGCTGTTGTGTAATTTTGCAGAAGTCTGAGCTCCCCATATACATCAAACTGTGCTTTTGCGTATCAAGCTCAATGAAAATAATTTTTCTGTCATTATTCTTCCCTGAGCATACAGTTGTGACTACAGCCCCTATTGATTTTCCCAGATAGGGATAGGATTCAGGCTGTATACAGAAGTATTAAATTACCTCCCCACATTCCTCAAACACAGAAAGCGAAAGCAGCTTGTAGAAATCAAGTCCATGTAGAAGGCATTATATGTATATACATACATGAATATATGTATATACATACATAAACAAAAATAAAAAAGGGATGCCTACAGATGTTACATGAGTACAGAATATTATCCCTAGGGAAAGATTCCCATGGAATCTCCCCACTCTTATCCTCTTCTTCCTCTACTGGGCTACAGTGAGCCAGTTTTTTAATAGCAGGAAAAGATGCAAGGGATGATGGGCTTTCAAAGAGAAGTGAAAAATGAATAAAGAAGGGAAAAAAAAAAAAAAAAAACATAGAAACAACAAGATGTCTCAGAATTCAGCAAGGAATTATGAAACAAAGTACTCAATATATGTTTGCACCACAATATTCCTCTTACAACAGACTGGGCATCAGTCAGGAGACCCTGTGAGCGATACCAGCAGTTTATGCCTACTGCTCCAAAAAGATTTTTTTTTGTGTGCTCCTGAGCTAACTAGCTAATTCCCTGAGTCACAGCATTCACGGGCAGAACAAATTTGCCCACTAATGGAGCTGAGTTTGGATGAGAGGGTCCCAGGAGTGAGAAAAATGGAGCCACATGTGCATGGAAGAGGCATTTCCTAATGACCATTTGGGAGCTGACCTGACTGCTGTCAGGTCACTACTTGAAGAAGTTTATGTGCCCCATGGGCATGCGTGAGACATATTTTCTCCTGTAAATCACAGGTAGAGAGGTGGACTGAAAATTCAAGGAAGTCTCTATGTTTCAGCACATAGGGTGGGGGGATTTGGAAGCATCTTCAGTGATCACAATCTCTATGTTAAAAAAGGATGCCCTGCAGCTGCTTCTGGTCAGCTTGAGAAAAGAGATAAATATGGCCTCAAATTTTTATGGAAAATTAAGCATCGCTTTATGTTTTTCTTGTCATTCATTCTTGTCTGATCCATTATGGATAAGGAGGAAGGGAAAAGACGGATAGATCATTATGGTTCAAATTAATGATCTTGAATGTCTTTTTCCAACCCAAATGATTCTATGATTGTATGATGGCAGATCAACCAATCGGTTGATTGTTGATAGGCATATCATTACCTACTAAGTCTTTTTAGGACACCATCATCTTAGCTGGAAGTCTTCAGTGTTTAAGCAGTTTGAAAATGAACTGTTTTCTGCTCCATCTTTGATATGCTAAAATCATTTCTCTTCAGCCTTGCTCACAGTTTTCATCATAGGATAAATGGATTGTGAGTCATTTTGTAGCTAGCTCTTCACAGTGATTTACATCACACAGTTGGGAAAATGAAAAGCAAAGTTTACAGTAAGCATCCATGCAGAGCATAGATTCCTGGCTGGACTTAATTTATATCATGTATACCCCTAACCATGTATGTTTTTAGGTCAAGGTAAATGGCTTCATGTAACAAATTAATTCAGGTTAAATCAAGCCTTGTGGGTTTTTTTAGTCTTTTTAACCAGATATTTGTAGTTCATCAGATTACCTATTAAATCTGTACTGCTAGACACAGGACTAGTGTCAAGAATACACTTGAATTTCAAGTTGCCAGATGACCATATTGCTCTTCTATCCAATCCACAATATACGTTGCACAGGAACTGCTGAATCGCAGCTTGAACCTCTGATTGATCACCTAAGGCAAGCAATGGCTCAGCCCTGGGAGCACAGGTGAAGGCAATTCACCTGTGCTGCTGGAAGGGGCTGCTGGAAGCCTGGCTCCACCTCCCCCAGACCCATTTAAGAGCTGACTACCAAGGGAAAGGATCTCTTCTGGAGATCCCTCCTCTAGAGTTTTGTAGCAAGCCCAGGATGCAGACAAGCGGTCTATCTGTTCTCTTTTTGTTATTATAACCTGCTTTGCCAAAACTCTCTTGTTTATTTCATAATTATAACATTTGATTTCCGTAACTAGAAACACTGATTAACTTTTAAAACATAAAAAGTATCTAATCTCTCTGCTGCTTTATGGTTAAGTAGATAAAGATAAAATCTGACACTCAGGCAGTTCTAAAGCTAGTTGTTGCTGAAACAGGCATCACATTTCTATCATGCAATTACTTTTATGCAATACACTGAATGATAATAATTCAATAATATTTGTAGCTCTGGGTACTAAGATGAAAAAATAAATAAAAAATATTGGAGTCATCAGTAGTAGTAGTGATTAGTTTCAAAATGGCTGAAAGATCCCAGAGATACAGGATCCTCAGTATGTTGAGGGAAGTAGCTGTCAAATCCTAAATTAAAATCCCATACAACAATAGCAAGAAGGAGTTAAGCCTGATTATGCATCTAAATAAACAAATAAATTAATAAATACATTTTCACATTATGAGAAAAATAATTAAGGTATTAACTAGCTAAGGCCCTGTCAAAAAGTTTTTACTGAATGTGTCAGGAGAGAAAGACCTGGCCATCTATGACTTCAGAAACACAGGTTCCATCACTTCTTGAGAAAAGATACACTGTTAACTGTAGCCTTATAGGCCATGTACGCACAGCTAAAGCAAAGACATTGCACCTCATCTAAATAATCCTTGAAAGAGCAGAGATTGCAAACTTGAAGAGGCATGTTCAAATCAAGGGAAAAACTAATATCTGTCACAGGATAATTCCCATTCATTTTTCAAAAACTCATAAAACTTCTCTTAATTTTCATGTTTTCTATATTGCTCTCAAGATCAATCAATTTCTTAAGGTTGCTTAATGAATTAAAGATTAAATTGCTGCTATCTGATCCAAAATTATATAAACACACACCCCTTGCAAGTTAGGATACATGTAAGTGGTTATTACAAAATATGAAAAATGCAAAGAGAATTCATCATAGTAACTTTATAGTTATTTGACCTAAATGTCTGCATTAATTATACGGACAATGTCATTGGAAAACTATGGGGACATCATTACTTGCTTTTTTTTCCATGTATCATTATGATGCAAAACACTTAAAATTCAGGTCTTCAGAGACCCAATGGCAATACTGTCACAGTGCAATTTTAGACAATTCAATTTAGGTGCAGCAGCTGCTTTTGAATGAAATTTTGATGTTTACCCAATTTTGCTGCTGGGTTAATTGAGTCATACTGAGGTCAAGTGGCTTGTATGCAATCACCCATATGCGGGCTCAGTGAGAATTACAACTCAGGACTATCACAGCTAGAAACCTTTGTTTCCTCCATAAGGGCAAAAATATAAACAAATAAAATAATCACTGAAACACTATCAATAGGAAGCTGTCAGCTGCCAGAGCACAGAAGTGTGTGGGTTTACGGTATTCCTAAAGAACAATCACTAAGTAAAATGGAAGAGAATGCATTACTATGAAAATGAGACTTAAAAAACAAAAGAGCTTTATCTTACTGAATGGACTTATTTTAAGACATGCCATGTTAAATCTGAGCAGTAACCAAAGCAGAAGAGCTTAAGTAAAATCTCTTAATTCTGCCACAGGACAGAACAATTTCTTACCAAACTTATTACACAAATAGATTGCTTCTCTGTCTAAAAGCAATATCCAGCATTGTAGGCAATGTGGAAAAACACATGCTCAAAGAACAAGCTGAGGTTCTCCCACCCACTATTGAACTCAGTTCAGCTGAAAATATTCAGGAAAAGTTGTCAGAGGAAAAAGTCCTTCATACAGCTGCAAATCCAGCTGTAACAAGAAATTATTAAAAATGATAAATCTTACAGTGGCACACATAGATAATTTAAAAACATATTTTACCTATGAATATTACACTAATTTTACAAAACAGTATTTGAAAATGTTAAGTAAGCCTAGCTTGTCACTTATCTAGCCCTAATTAAGCCACAAGTTACAGTATACATTACTACAGACATGAGTTTTGACTAGGTTTTGGAAAGAGAAAGGAAACTACACAACTTTTGAATGAGAGCGCTCCTTTGCACAAACACAGGTAAACAAGACCATCAGGGCAGAACTGATGACTCAGTAGCAAATCTGACAGATAAAACATGGTTAAAAAGTGCAGGGTCAGAGAAACAGAAGCAGTATATTGCTTATAAGAAGAAAAGAGAAGTGAGTAGTGGTATAATTAGGACAGTGAACTAGCAGCAGTAGTGTGTCAGAAGGGCTTAAGGCAGATCAAACTGAAAACATCAAAATGTGGAAAAGGAGTCACAGATAAGAAAAGGAGAACAGCAGATCTACATTAGCATTTTAATTTGGAACAAGAGAGCTCTTTCAAAGATAATTTCTGGATCATCCATGTTGCAGCATAAGACTGTACAGACCAGACTATTTCAGAGAAAGTTAAACAGAAGGATTGCTTGAGGATGATTCTTAATGCACCCTGAGAACCAACATAAGGTCAATCCAAGGTTCCGGACTATATACAGGCTACAAAAACTCATCAGAAATATGTGTAATGTAAAAGTCAGATCCATTGCACTGGTTGTTCTGCTTTTCACATCAATCTCTATGGCACTACATTATGTCCAGTCAAATCTTCAGAATTTTTAGAGATACTTACAAAACTGTATCGGAATTGCATGGCAATGTTTTTTGTAGCAGCAGTCTATAGGGGTGACCTGTCTAAGCAGAGCCCAGTACTGCCCCATGTCAAGCAGAGCCATCTTCAGTTGCTCCAAAGGGACTAGCTGCTGCCAGAGCTGAGGTGTTTTTATAGGTTGCTTTTAGTTTCTTACAGCTACAGTCTGTTGGTAATAGGCAATAAATTATATCAACTTCTCTATGCTGAGTCTGTTTTGCTCAGGAGAGCAATTGGCAAGCAATCTCTATGTCCTTATCTCAGCCTTTGAGTCCCTTTTCCTCATATTTTCTCTGCACTATTTCCTTTAAGGACATGGAGCCAGAGAGTGATTGCAGTGGAGTTTAACAGCCATTGGTTGAAACAATCATAGAAAACTGAAACTGAAAAATCTGAGAAACCAGAGAAAAGCAAGGCAAAATTCTTTGGAACTTGAAACAAACATCTTTATTAAAAAAAAAAAAAAAAAAAAAAAAAGTAGAGAAGGAGACATTCTCTGTAACTGCCAATGTATTCATACCATCGTAACTTAGGTAGAAATGGACCTTGAGAGATCAAGTTCAACCCCTCGCTCAAAATGAAATTTAATAAGAGAGCTTAGCAAAGATGTGACTGTCATTTATTTCTAAGTGCAATAAAAGCCCTTTGTAGCCTACTCTGACAGTCTAAGTAAAGAATGTTTATATTATCAGGAGCGCTTCTCCTACGAAGAAAAGTGGAGAGATCTGGGCTTCTTCACCTTAGAGAAGAGAAAGCTCTGGGGAGACCTCATTGTGGCCTTCCAATACTTAAAGGGAGAGTATAAACAGGAGGGGTAACAAATGGTTACAAGGGTGGATAGTGATAGGACAGGGGTGAATGGTTTTAAACAGAGACAGGGGAAGTTTAGGTTAGATATTAGGAGGAAGTTTTTCACATAGAAGCTGGTGATGCACTGGAACAGGTTGCCCAAGGAGGCTGTGGATGCCCCATCCCTGGAGGCATTCAAGGCCAGGCTGTATGTGGCTCTGGGCAGCCTGGTCTGGTGGTTGGTGACCCTGCACATAGCAGGGGGGTTGAAACTAGATGATCTTTGAGGTTCTTTTCCAACCCAGGCCATTCTATGATCTATGTTCTTTAACATACTATCTGACAATGTGAACAACTTTCTGATTACTACAGAAGACCTGAAATCTGCAGATTTATGTAAACAATAACTAAAATATGTATAAGAAAAGTTTATTTAAAAAATTCATTAACTCCTCTGCAATAAAGCCAATATATATAATCCTTTTGGAATTTCCTGCTTAGTTGCAGTAGACCTTGGAAACAGCACTAAAGAGTGCTATTCTTTAGAGACCTAGTCATAACAGTGAAGCATTAAGAATTTCTAATAGCAATTATATCTTGACATAAAATATATTTTTACTTACTGGAAATCAACAGCTAATACATTGATGCATACAAAATCATGTCCAAACAGCAAGGAATAAACTAATTAAGAAATGAAGAAATCAAAATTTACTGCTACCTAAACTGTGTTTTTACAAATACCATGTATGTGAACATTAGCACACATACAAAAATCCCTCTACACACACAATCCACTTGTCAAAATATCTACTAGAAATGAAAAAGCTTAATTCTGCCCTGAACACATTCTGAAGAGAGGAGACAGTGAAGCAACAGCATATGGTTTTTTTCATTCTCAACATGGGAAAAGGGTAGAGATTCACATCAAATCTCTTACACAGTACATAGGAAGGCAGTAAGTAATTATTTTTCTTATTAAGAAGATAATCCATTATTTTAATTGAATGCTGCAAGAAAATAAAAGCATTTTGTAAAGCATGGTATGTGGAGGTTTAGGAATTCATCAGAGCTGAAATATTTGAAATTCACACTGAAAATACAAGATTCATTAGTGAGGAAAAAAGATTCCAAAGTCTTGGATTCTGTTTGCTGTGTAACACCAAACAAAATTTCCCACCTTCTTTGTGACGTTTTTCTTACTCATCAATAAGAGGTTAACAATTTACCTTCCTTTTTCTGGAGTTGCACAGATTTGTTTGTCATTATATGAAGGCTTTGATATTGGGAAACCATGGAAGTGTCTTATAAACAAATAAATATTAATGCATAGTATAAAACAAGATGGTATTTTGATTTCTTCTTCATTAATAATCTACAGTGAGTCCAGTGGAGAAACACTAAAATGTCTCAAAAGCCAGAACATGTGATACACAACAAAACACTACGGGAGTTGGCTTGAGCCAACTTGAAAAAGACTTCGGTAGGCAAAGGGGCACTCTGGGTGCTGTCTTTAGCCACCAATAGAGATAATAGTGTCAGTAACAGGACAAGTATCATGGGCAAAAACTGGAACACAGGAAGTTCCACACAAACATAAGAAAGAAATTTATTGTGAGAGTGACAGAGCACTGGAACAGGCTTTCTGGAGAGGCAGTGGAGTCTCCTTCTCTGGAGAGATTTAGGACCTAGCAGGATAATTCCCTGCTCAGCTTCACGTAGGAAACTTCTAGGAGAGGGTTGAACTCAATGATCTCCAGAGGTCCCTTCCAACCTCAATGATTCTATGACTTATAAAAGAGCTTTTATACTTCTCTTATAGTTCTTTTAGAAAAGAGAAAAGACTATTGTGGTTATTTCATTCCATTAAAGTATTTTTCTCATAGATAATGTTTTTATTGAAAGCAACAACATAGAATATGTCAGTATGTTTCCTTTTGTGCTTAGTTAAATAAAGAAATATTGTTTTGTGCTTAGTTACATAAAGAAATATTAATTTCTAGGAAGTACTATTCATACACTCATCAAATCTCATCTCTTGAAACAGTGGTAGAATCCTTTAATTTGAACTCAAATTTCCACGTAGCAACCCAACAGATCAGTATTAATTTTCCCTCTATTCCCACTGGAAGTTGGTCGACTCAAAAAAACAAACAAAAAAAAACCAAACCACCTAAAATATACAGCTTAGCTCTTTGCTTTTGTAGTCATTTGACAACACTAACCTAAAGGTGATTTATGGCATTAAAACTTTGCACAAAACCAGACAATGACTGAGTCATTTCCTGTATGACTAAATAATCTCCCAATCTTTTATACAGCAACTTGACAGACTTAAAATGTACAAATGTTATTTACTTTCTTAGTTCAAGTCTAGTATTAAAAGTGTTGGAACTGCTAATTTAGATTTCAGTCTTACTGTTGTGAGGAAAACATATTTTATGATGTCTTCTCTCATTTTAAAGACACTCTCTACACAGTAATTCAGCTGGTTCACCATCTTATTTCTCTGGGGTTATTTTGAGCCAAAGACATCATGCGAGAACCTTTACTGTTCCTTAATTTCCCTAATAAAATTCAAGTGATGTTTTGTGATTACATTGAATGGCTATTTAGAAACTTAATAAATACTGGATTAAAGTGTTGGTGCTAATTCAGAAATACTCTACTTAAAACAACCTGCTGGTTGCCATTAACTTTTTTGAACTGAAAAAAAAATAGGAAGATGAGAGATAGATATGGTGAAATAAAATGATTTCTTCTTCTCATATTAAGACTAAAGAGGAAATATAAGGATGAATAAAATTAATGAATCAGACACCAAAATACCTCTAAAAAAGTAAATGTGTTTCACTTTCCATTGTTTAGAATAGTTTTACAATTGGAAAACTCTTAATTGCAGGTTTGGACACTTATAAGCATGGATAATAAAGACAAAAAAAAGTTTTCCTATATTATCTACCTTACTTTAGAAAGTACTTTAAAAGTTATTATAAATAATTATTTGATTAATATTTTGCACATGAAATTGGCAATAGAAACCAAGTTAAGTTATTTATAAATTGTAAGAAACAAACAGACAAACAAAAGAAAACCACCAAGAAACAGAATAACAGAATTGCAGGAGTTGGAAAGGACCTCTGGACATCACCTAGTCCAATTTCCTGCTAACGCAGGCTCTCTACAATAGGTTTCACACAAAAATGTCCAGGCGGGTTTTAAATGTCTCTACTGGAGACTACTGTTTCTCTGGGCAACCTGTACCAGTGCTCTGTCACCCACAAAGTAAGGAAGTTCTTCCTCGTGTTCAGATGGAACTTCCTGTGTTCTAGTTTGCGCCCACTGCCTCTTGTTCTGTTGCTGGGTGCTGCTGAAAAGAGCCTGACCCCATCCTTGTGTCTCCTGATCATTAGGTAAGAACATATAAGATCAGCAAGAATAAAGAATCATTTACAAATTGTTGCTGAAATCTGATTTTAGCTAACTTACAACATTGAACAGATTGTTTTGTTTTAGAAACTGTAACTTGCAGAACTATTAAAACTCTCAAGTGCTTCTATCACAGAAATAGATCTAATATCTCACAAATGACAGAATATCACTTTGTTTGACTGTATCATAACTGAACACACTGGGGATAAAAACCTTTTCTCCTACCCATTTGCATGTTGGTTAGCATTAGTTCTAGTGGTTACTATGTCATTTTAGAAGTTAGTTTTCTTAAAATCCCCAATATTATCCAAAGTAATCCTGAATTTTAGTGGCTTTCCTCTGAATATGTCTCTTCCTCATGTTTTCTACTTCTGTAACATTTTCCAAAAAAATTCACTGTAAGGTGATGAAAGCCCTTACTGGGAAACACAGCCCAAAGATCAGAGAGACAAGATCAGAGAAGATGCTGCAGTCTTGAGATCAGAGACAGATGATGCAAAAGCAGAATTATTAGCTCATGCTTGTTATTTTAGTAAAACTTTATGGTGCAAAACAAATAATATTTTTGAAATGATACAACCCTGCTTTATTTTTCAAAAGTGATTATTTGCACTTTCCAGTGATTTCTAGCTACTGAGAAAGCTAGAATTGTTATAAAAGTGAAGTACTTGCACATTAAAACCACGTGGATTGATAGGATGTGTTTAATTCATTCTTTCATGTGGAGTTAAGCTTTTATGAGAGAAGGAAAGAAGAGGAGTAGAAAGAATAGAGCATTTTTGATTAACAAGTGAAGAAAATATTGAGAAACTGCAAGTTAAATTAACAGGCGGGCATTAGAAGGATGATATTGTTTTAGTTATTTTGTTTAATGAATGATAAATCTGCAAACTAGCTTCATCCCATTAAAAACTCTACACAAAGCAAACATGCAAAGATTCATTTACTCTAGGCAAACTTACTAATTTAAGTGGAGATTCCAGCAAACTATTCTCACACACTTAAATTCTTAGTTCTGGTGTGTCACTTTTTTGTACTGTTAAAGTGCCCTAATGTTATTTTTCTATAATATGGACATAATTTTGTTTAAATCTTAGGTTTACATAATGATGCTTCATTTGATCGAAGAGGGAAGAAAAACAATCTCAAGTTTATTTTACCTAGAAAACGTTTTGACATGGTGATTTACCAGTTTCTTAAAAATAAATCAAACTAAACCAAACAAACAACAACAAAAATAAACAAGAAATACAAAACAAACAAGAAACACCAAATCATAGTAACCCGACTCACATCAACTGTATGCTTTCTCATCTAAGCAAATGTTTAATACAACGTAGGAAAAAACATGCTATCATTAAAGTCTGAGCTGCTAAATATTCTTTTAGGACTGACAGGAATACTTACCCTATGATAACAGAACTTTGCTCTTCGTTTATTTATTAAATGCAATTGCAGCATTATAAGCTGGATATGAACATGATATATGATATATATATGATATATATATATATATATATGATATATATATATATAACATGATATACATCTGGACTCTAAAAACGTAGTTTCTATTTACCCTGCTCCATCTGCTCTTTTATTACATGGAAGTGGTTTAATTTTGCTCCTAATGCTAACCTTTATCTAATTTTTTTTAATGTCTTGTGCTCTTGAGATCACAGCTATCGATTGAGGTTCCCATTTGGTGTAACACATCAGCTGCTACAGTGTTTAGTTTTAGCAGAGTAGGATCTTTTCATTGTGAACAGAAACTGCTCAGTGTCAGCAGTTTGTAAGTACAACTGCAAGAGAAATGAAGTCTAACATTAATGGTTAGTTCTTGGCACATCACGCGTTAATTTCAATGATCCATGCTATATATCTTTTTTCAGAGAACTTCGGAACAGTTAAAAAGTTCAGTTATTCCAGATGAGGGAGGATAAACTGCTATTTAATTTAATTTTTGCCCTCGTATCTCACTTTACTGATGCTTCAATACTTGGATGTGCCCTGTGCCCTGTCTTTTACCATCAAAATTAATTCAATAATTACTGTGTCAGAAGAAACCAGTTTAAACTAGCAAATGCAATTGATCACTAATTTTAAAAATGTAGTAAGAAATGGGATGGAAAGCTGACCTCATAATAGAATCATGAAAATAATGTTCAAAAGGATCTTCCCATCTGGAAACTACGTTACATAGAACATGGTCTGATTTTTGAGACTTTTTTCGAATTTAACTTTTTCACCTTTTCTAACTTTCTCAATGAGACAAGATAACAGTAGTAAAGAACCACCCATATGGAAAAAAATTATTATTTTCCTTATTGTGATAGTCCACTGACAAATGTATGTTCACACAAGCAATGAATATACTGACTGCAACATGTGAGGTTTTTAGCTTGCTAAATCTGGGAACTTTGGTATTTGTTTTGTCTGTTCTTTCAAGATGAAGCAATAATATCCATGTTGCTTGGGAATGGTGGGGAATAAATTGTTCTGGCAGTTGATTAAATACCAGACCAAACCCAAGACATTTAATCAATGCATAACACCTTTTATTCCCTGCACATTCCACTGTCATTAATGTAACTGTTACTATAACAAAAATAAGATATTTATGAACGGCATGCCTTGTAAGCACTCTTATTTTCAAAGCTTTAAACATGATGTCATAGTGACACAATTCATAATCCTTAATGTTCACAATTCAATTTAAAAAGAATCTATCTGAACTCGTGAGACTTCCTTATCAATTCCATATTCTTTTAGTTCCTCACACATCATTTTTTCACAGAGCTTACTCTCATATGCAGTAAAAAACAACTTCAGACAAGCAATTAACCTCATTCTTTCCATTAACGTTATTTGTTTCATTGAAGAAATCCATAGGCTATCTTGGCAGCCTGTCATTAATGTCAATTAAGCATCTTGTTTAAATAACCTACACAGTTTTGTCTCTTCCTACATAAAGCAGATCACAAATAACAGACAATGCTAGATGTGTATAAATTCAGCATGTGGCAAATATTTGCAAGGATCTGCTTTAAAACTTCTGAGGTTGTTCAAATGATGTATGAACACATAAGCTATGTCTTGAAAATTCCTGAATTTTTCTTTATTTATAACATTTTTTCATCTTATGACCAAAATTCTCACTTCATATGTACACCACATCCTCCTACACTGCACTACATACATGTAGGGAAAAAAAAAAGGCATGAAAGAACGATGAAGGATGAATGAGAAAGAATTAGTGATAATGGTCACAATGAACGCTCATTTAACAAAAGAATGCAAGAGAATAACTATTTTAAAGCAGTATGCTGTTTACTTTCTTAATGTCTATCAAAATTCCTTTTTAACTTTCCTGGTAGAATTTGTTTCACAATCATTAGAAGGGTTAGAAGGGACCTCAAGAAACATGAAGTTCCAACTCCCCTTCCACATTTAATACTAGACCAGGCTGCCCAGGCCCCCATTCAATCTGGCCTTGAACATCTCCAGGAACATGGCATCCACAACCTCTCTGGGTAATATGGCATATTTTGCGAGGAACCAAACCTATTGTTCTATTGTCCAGAATTTTGTGTTTTTTTTCTTTAATTTTTATTTATTCAAAAGAATAAATAAATAACAATTCACCCAAACAGTAGGGGAGACTTCAAAGACAGCAGTGATAAATGTGCAACTTGCTCCTATCCTATAAGTAGTTTGTTTTCTACCGCAGAACTTGTTCAGCATTCTACTGGACAACATTCTCCCTTCTTCTCTCACATGTTTAGTGTAATAGCAGAAACAAAGCAGAAGCTCATGTTTGAGCATTATTTACAGAGATTCCAAAGACCTTTACAATTGCTGCGCTCCTAGAAAGAATTCTTTATCCTGTGTGACTCATGCTCAGTTCTGGAAGCCTTAATTAATTTATGATGGGATTAAATATTCACATTGTTGAATTGACTCTGCATCATGAGGCTTAAAATCACTATATACCACTATCTAATTCATAATTTGCCCAATGTCTCACTTGTATAAATCTTCCAGGAATAACTGTATTTTCTCTAGAAAATGGAAATCTGTGACTGACAGGGAAATGTTTAAGTGATAGCTTGCAGATACACAGTAGGGCTACATCTGACAGCTGTCTGTCTACAAAGCTTCGAAGCCTCAGTCATCATGCTTTCCTGGATGAAAGCTGCTTATTAATTACCTCTGTCAAAGATTAGATAAATACTTCAAGACTACTCTTCCCCCATCCCACCTTCAAAAACTATAATTACTGAGATATATTGATATCATTTATAATTATCAAATATCTATGTATTTACAGTCTTGACTACATATATAAACTTCCTGAAAACTGAAATTTCAGCTTAGTTGAAAGAATCCTTATCTGCCAGTTTTTCAAGTTTATAATAATGGCGGCGATAGCAGTGTCTGCACTACAGAGGATGGCAGAAAAAATTAGGATTACAGAAAGATAAAATAGTTTTTATATTACACTACTTTGAACTACTATTCTTCACTCCAGACAGCATCATATAAATGATCAGACTTCATTTATGACTTTATATTACTAGATATTTTTGTTTTATATTCATTGTTGAAAATAAAATGATCCTGAAGGCATGATTAAGAATGAATTGTAGTATTTTTTTTAATTCTAAAAATATAAAAAAAAACAATTCTAAAAATATAAAAATTTATAATTCTAAAAATTCCTAAAGCATATTCAAAAGCATTACAGTTATACAAAGCAGTGATCTCTGAATTGTTTAAGTCACTTAACTCACTGCTTAAATCATCTTCTATGTATTGGATGAATTTGCTCTATAATGCACATGTTCTTAACATACGTATCCTCCTCTGCCTCCTTTTGTCCAGAGAATACTTTAAATTACTGTTGAAAGAGATTCCTCAATTGTCCAGCTGAAGATATTTATTACTAGCAATAAGCTATCCTGTCACATTTCACAAAACCAGACTTGTGCATACTGCTGTTTTCAGAGTCACAACAGATCAAAAGGGGGAGGCATCACTTCAGTGGTCCCCAATTAGAAAATGCGTATATTTCAGCCTATAAAGTCTACCACAAAGATACAGAGGGAAGCATAAGAATTCTCAGTAAAGATGGTTAACATTAATTGATATATATATATATTTTAATCTTTGGAATTTTGGCTCATTTTGACAAAAAGTGAAGATTACTTTTTTCTATCCCCCACTTATCTAAATGCAGTAATTCATACAAAGTTTATGATCTAACCAGAATCACAAAAACTGTAAATATGGAAAGACCTCTTTGTCACATGCGGCATGTCAAGTCTCCTGAATGTTTCTTAAATGAAGTGGTAACTTGCTAATTAATGAAGACTGAATGACTTAAAAAAATAAACCCTTCAGGACTTCAAATAAGAATAGGAAAATATAAAAAAATCCAGACAGTGTAGTGCAGGATGAGTAAACCACCTACATTTAAACACAATATTACAACGTCACTGGTGGCAAGGGACTAAAAAGCAAGTAGGCTGTTTTATATTACAGTTTGAATGAGACTAGGAGGAAGTGATAGCATTTCCTTAGTTTCCTCAGCTAGAGTTTTCATGCCATAACTGCTGTTCTGCTTTGTGCAAGAAAGCTAAGCCTTTGGTCTTCTACAGAACATTATCTACTTTGTTCACTTCCCACTCCACTGTCTTAGAAGAAAGATCACATGCTGGACAGCTACTATATACCCCACATACGACACTTGTCTTATCTAAATCACTTTATGACAAGTAGGAGACACAGCAGGGACCCCCTTGTCCAGAACATCTTGACTTATCAAGCAGTGCTGCAATGGTAGGACCAGCATCTAAAAAAAAAAAAAAAAAAAAGCTGACCTTAAGGCAAAGATATGTATATGCAATCACAATGATTTTGAGAGTCTGAAGAATGCCCCAGAAATATCTGGATTATAATTTATTATTTTGTACATGCAGTCGTATCTTTCATTTGGCAATGAAAGTATATTGCTCTCACAATTAATCTGATTGCCATTATTATTCTGAATATAAGCATCTTAGAAGAAGGAGGAAAAAATCAAACAAACAAAAATTCTGAACTCCTCTATTTTAGCTGATTTTGTTTCATTTGGCCTTTGCCAGCTTCCCTCATGCAGTGAACACCCATAAGATTTAAAGATGTGTGGGAGGAATTTTCTCATAAAGAATGGGAAAGTACAGCTTAGAACTACCACTCTAGACAAACTGTACATTATTACATACACTGATGGCTTATTGCTCTAATTAACAACTAGGTATTTTCTCTCTGGTGAACAATATGAGAGGGTAAGAGTCCGTATTTTTCATTCACTTCCTGCTGAAGACTCCCTGTGACCAAAAAGCCTGCTACTGGGACCTGTGCAGTTTTAGAATGAACCCCTAAAGTTAAAAAGACATTCTCTCAAAAATAAACA
The DNA here is from genome assembly GCF_951394365.1 of Tetrao urogallus. Taxonomy (NCBI): domain Eukaryota; kingdom Metazoa; phylum Chordata; class Aves; order Galliformes; family Phasianidae; genus Tetrao; species Tetrao urogallus. Next base: position 79,105,615 of record NC_136813.1, on the reverse strand, counting down.
AAAATTTGCTTTGTTAAGGAAAATTGTTAATGGTGAAAAAACTGAATAGGTTTTCAAAAGCGAAGGACAGTGTTTCAGGCTAGACAACTGTTCTGGTGTAACACTCCTTGAATAATGAGCAGACTTGAGATGAGAAATTTCTTGGGCCCAGAAACAAACACACACTCTATTTTGGCTTCAGCACTTGAGAGTCAAACATAAAAATCAGCAACTGCAATGAGCACAAACGGACTATTTACTGACATAATCTTGTACATCTTATTCTTATCTGAGGCATTTTTTCCACTTTAAAGTGGCAAATGAATGAAACTAACATTGTTGTGAGCCAAAAAGGGACAGAATGCAAGGGTATTATAAAGGAAATATTACTGCAGAGGGTGAAGCAGCCAGCATTCTGCCAAGGGGAAATGTGATGCATCCTCAGTGTCACCATCATCTCGAACTGCTTGCCTGAGGGCACTGCTTCCACTGAGTCTTACAAGGTGGCTTAAGAAAGCAATACAACCCAGAAATCGGGAAGATGAACATATAACTATTGCACTTCGTTACTGTTTCAGAAATGATTTTAAGAAGGATGATGATTCAATATTATTTCATGTAAACCTGAACCTGTACAATTTGTTAATGACTTTTCTACCTTGCATGCCATACAGCCTGGGGTAAAATATAAAAATATAAAATTCAGAGGACAGTAGAATCACAGATGACATATTAATTGTAACAGTATATATATGCCCCATTAAAATTAAAACCATATAATTCTAACAAGCATCAAATTTGTAGATTTAAGGTACGGGGGAAAAAAAATGTAATGCGAAGAAAAAAACAGAATTATTAAAGTTTCCATAATCCTGTCACCTTGCGTGCTTATATTACAATGTTATCCTTATATACCATGAGCACATTTCTTCCTTCCCAATGTTTCCTCCAATAAGCATGTTCCTCTTCTTAAATGGTACAGTGGATGCGATTGGTACAATCAATGTACAACTCCAGGAATATGCTCCGATCTGATCTCGTTTTACTTTCTATCTTACCACTCAGCATGCAGGTCCTGATTCCACTTACTCATATCCTGAATTGAATGCAAAGGATTTAATTTGCTTATAAGCTTGAATATAGTTTTATTAATGCCCTACCAAAGGTTTTAATTAACCTTTCACCTTTCAAACCACAATATTTGACTGCAATCACCCAGGGAAATTATTTTTCTTTTTTTTTTTTTTTTTCTATCCTTCTGCTCAAAACTTTAGACAAGCAATGAAGAACTGTTTGTTTTACTGAAAAGGTAACAGAAAAATTCTGTTTTCAGATTAACTGTTCTCAAATGTATCTTAATTAACTAAGTTGAAATGTCCTTTAAAAAGATATGCAGATGAAATAACCAGCTGAAAGTTTTATCTTACTCCACATGGAACTTACATAAATTCAAGAACTGAGTTCAGTCATTTGAATGTATTACACAGTACCTTTCACTATAATCAAGTTAAGACTTTAACAAATATATTTCCAAAAACACTCAAATTATACTTCAAATGAAAACACTTAAGTGTAGAAAAGAATCATAGAATCATAAAATATCCTGAGTTGAAAGGAACTCGTAAGGATCATCAAGTCAAACTCCTGGCTCCACACAGCACCGCCCAAAATTAAACCCAATGTCTGAGAGCGCTGTCCAGACGCTCCTTGAACTCCGGCACTCGGGGCCGTGCCCACAGCCCTGTGCATCCTGTTCCATGCCCACTACCTTCTGGTGCAGACCCTTTCCCTAACACCCAGCTGCCCTCCCCTGACACAGCTCTATGCCATTCCCTCGGACCCTGTCGCTGTCACACAGAGCAGAGCTCAGTGCTGCCCCTCACTCTTCCCTGCTCTATGCTGAACAAACCAGGGTACTTCACTTGCTTTCCACACACCTTGCCCTTCAGAGCCTTCCCCATCTTTGTAGCCCTTTTTTGGACACTCCGATTGTTTTTTGTCCTTTTTATACTGTGGTGTCCTGAACTGCACACATTATACAAGGTGAGGCAACACCAGTGTAAAGAAGGACAATCACTTCCCTTGACTATCTAGCAACGCTGTGTTTGATCCAGGATATGGTTGGCCTTCCTGGCTCCTTGGACTGTTGATTCATGTTCAACTTGCTGTCAATCAAGACCCCCATAACCCGTTCAGCAGGGCTGCTCTCCAGAGTCTCATACCCCAGTCCATACATATAGCCAGGGTAGCCCCTTGTCAGCTGCAGAAACCGGCACTTCTTAAATTTCAGGCAGCGATTGCCCAGCTCTCTAATTTGTCCAGATGTCTCTGCAAGGCCTCTTCACCCTTGATGGAGTCAGAAGTTCTCCCCAATTTTGTATCATCAGCAAACTTGCTCAAAATACCTTTCTGGACTTACATCTACCTGTTTATGAAGACATTAAAGAGAACTGGCCCTAAAATATAGCCCTGGGAAACCCCACCAGTGACTGGCCATCAGCCTGACGTAATCTCATTTACTATAACCCTTTGGGCCTGACCCATCAGCCAATTGCACATCCACTGCATTGTGTTTTTGTCTAGCCATATCCTGGACATTTTCTCCAGAAGGACACTGTGAGAAAAAGAATTAAAAGCTTTACTGAAATCCAAAAGGATAACAACAGTTGGCTTCCCTTAGTCAACTAGATGAGTGACTTTGTCATAAAAGCAAATTAAGTTAGGTAAACAGGAAGAATACCTTCCTAGTGCTGAACAGTTGTGCTGTTTATTACAAAAGATAATAACTGCAAATTCAGGACTTGTTGGAATTATTAACCCATTCCCAGAGACCATAAATAAGAATCTCAATCAAAACTCAGAAACTTTGAGAGTGAAGAGCTCTCTATGGAAAGGTATTTTCTGCACTTTGGGGATAGTTTTCATTTACTGGAAAAATAATTGTTCCTGAATTATTATTATTTTTTTTTAATTTATTTATTGTTGCAGCAAGAGTTTAAATGAATAATCTCAAAATGCGATATTCAAGATCATCTGCGAGTAGTGGCACTGAAAAATCTAATGCCAGTCATTACTAGAATATTGTCTATCGAGTGCTGCTGTAGTAATTTGAGCACATATGATTATTTAGAAGTTTCATTTTGAAACTTTTATATGAGTGTTATGCAGCAACATACAACAGTACACTTCATGCTATGCGTCCTTCATTTGCATTCCAGTAGGAAGACCTTGTGCTTACTGGGACTTACAATGTTCTCTGATCATGTGCTGAATGGCTACAAAGCCTTGGGATCTAAGCACCTTATTATTCTTTCCCTTACCACTGAATGAAAAGGGTAACTGAAAGCACATTTCCATTAACAGATAAGGTTTTGTATTTGATTTTTCATTTATACTCACTGTGAAATAAATTATTAAGTAAATATAGTTTATAAAAACATGTCTTTTTCTAAGAAATGACAAACAGAACAATACAGGCAAACTGCAGTTAAAAGCAAAGATGTCAGCAAAGCTATTTTTACTATGCAAGACAAATAATGATTATCCCTTTGAAAGCATTTAAGCAAATCTTTGGCATCAAAGTACTGTATTAACAATTCCCGAGCTTTAAACAACACTGAAAGTATAATGAATATGTGACGGCTACTCTGAAAGCAATGACTCACTATTTTATTATGTTGACCCGTGACATCACAGTTGGTTGGTGGTGTGGCAGTAGGGGTTGAACCTTCTCACCAATATCCCATTACATGCTATTAGCATGTGACAGATGGCAGCAGAGAGGCAGTCTGACATAATGGATCTGACGTGGAAGTGCAGATGAAGTGTATCACTGAATTCCTACATACAGAAAAAAAGTATCTATACATATTGATATACATCAATGCTTGCTGATTGCCTGAGGAGACCAAACAGTGGATGTGAGCACAATGAGCGGTGGGTGGATTGTTTCAGCAGTGGTGACAGCAACAGTGACATGCAGGACAAGCCAAGGCCATTGCACAGTTTTCACACCATGAAATGAAAACTGTTTTGATCAGTTCATCTGCAAAAATCAGCTAATGGTGTTAATTATGTTGAAAAACAGTGTTTTGTTGCTGAGAATTTGCTCTATCAATGATATTGTGCTCTTTGTATCTGCTGTAGTTTCCACGGAAAAAATTGGAGGCATTATTTTTGGAGCAACATGAGTATCTTCAAATACAAATACATACATACATCTATGCATGAAGGAGAAGGGTTCAGGTTACTAAGTAAATATTTAGAAGCATATTTTCTAGAAATTGTTGGAACATTTGTTCCAACAATTCCAGAAACTGTTCATTCCTGTTGCACCAAGAAAATAACAGTAACTCAATTCTGCTTTCTGAATAGGTGAACAGAGCCTTAAATACAAGACCACAGAATAACAAATGTATTAAGAATTTGAAAGGGGGTCAATGGAAGCTTTTATGTGCAACTGAAAAGCTTTAGTTTCCTGAATTTTCCCTTCTGATGTTCAAAACATTTATTTCTGAACAGACAAAAAAAAAAAAAATTCTTTCTTTCTAAATATCTATAAAATGCTATCTATAGCATCACTTATCACTCCTGCACCATCCCTCTGTTTTTTGCCTCATGTCCTGATTAAGGCCTAGGTATAGAACAGAAATAATTTGTATTTTTCATAACAGCATGACTTGCAACATGTCTCCCTGCAGCGCTTCACATGCCTTTATCAAAGCATTGTCCCATCAATGATTCTGAATTTTTTTAGGAAGTAAGACACAGCAAATCTAAGAGATACACTGTTGTCTTGTTTAATACACATATTATTTGTTGAAGTCTAGCTTCCTTGTAATCTTAAACCCCATTATAATCATAATAGAAACCCCAATGTGCCTGTCCTTGGCATGAGTCTACGTGCTACAAAGTCCAAAACTTCTCAAAAATAACAGGAGAGTTAGTGTGAATACCGAGGCAAAAGTGTACCTGGGCCCAAACACTTAGCTGAGCTGCTCACAATTATGTCCACTAAATATAAAATCCAGACAAGACACACACACATTTCAGGAAAGGAAAACAAAGAAAACAAACAAATAAACAAACAAACCCACAAACTTGACCCCTCCCCCATAAAAGCATGTTACGAAAATACAATTGAAAATGCATTAGTTCTTATTCTCATTCAAGGAATGTCTGTCACTTTACTAGCCCTGGTTAAAAGTGACACACTTTTAACATGTACACTTTGGCTTTAGAAGCCATCCAACTTAACCACATATACTCAGCATCACAGAAATAACTTTGTCTGGGTAGTTTATTATTCCCTGCTGTTGAATCTCAACAGTTCACCTTATTTTTGAGACAGAAAGATTTGTTAAGCAAAGAAAACATACACAACTGTCTAATATTTGTTCTTTTCACTACCTATTGTAAATAAATGAAAATTGAATATAAAAAATGTTTTCTGCTTGTCATACAGCAGCCTAACATATTAAGCAAAAAAAAAAAAAAAAAAAAAAAAAACACAATTGTTATAATTTTCCTTTTGAGACTACTTTTCAAAAACTTCATTCATTTACTTCTATATAAATCCTCTAATTAAATTTCATTATGCAAGTCCATTAAATGCTTCCCTTTGGGAGCATTTTAATGCTCTGGCAGCAGGTATATATATAAAACTGAATCCAAATAAAGCAGCTAGACCAAAAACAATCTTACCTCTTTATATGCTGCAAAGCATTTTAAATAGCTTATGTCAAGATTAGCATACAAGGATGAAAAAAATAAATGCCAAAATAATGCAAAGGTCATGTTACAAAGATTTCCTGCAGACTGACAAATGTAATTCCCAGTTTTTATTATCAGAATATCATTGAAAAAGTTGAAAGTATGCCCTTCAGGTAACAAAGTTTAGCCCCAAAGCAAGTGGATAAAATCCACAGTGTAGCCTTAGAAAGGCCAAACTGGCTCACATGACTTGGCTACATTCACACAAGAAGTCTGCCCCAGACAGCAGTTAAACCCTTTTGTCAAGCTCATCTTCATTACAAATAACCAGACTATCCCTTCAGTCCTTTAATTCTCTTCCTTACACACTGTGTGCGTATCAATATGCTGGCATGTTTATCAATAATGCATACGTATTTATGGACATATTTACATGTGAACAGTAAACTTGCAATAAATGAAAATAGGAGCCCCCCTCACTGTTCAGTAATGATTAGCTTTCTAACTGAAGTCTATATTTAGTACTCAAAGGTTATACCATAATCCTTCCTGCATTAAAAGGTTGAACTAAAACCATGGAGCAAATCTTGATGCTGATCATCACCTTTTCACCCTTTGCAATTAAATACCTCCAGACCTGTTGGGTCAGTCACACCACCTATGAAACTAGCAAAGCCAGGATTAGAAGCCAGTGCTAATTTGACAGATGGCAGCACTAAATAAGCAACCAAGATGCAATTAGCATTAGTTTTTCTCTATAGAGAGATTTTCTGCATAACATTATTTTCAGTGTTACAAATAGTTTGACTTGCCAAATGGGCTTGTAAACATTATGCCTGGAAGATATAAAATATATATCTATATCTTTAACTCTACCAATTTAAGACTACATTTGCCATTAGAATTGGCCAAAAAATTCATTATGAAATAAAAGTCACCACAATATGCATCTTTATTTAGGTTATGTTTACATGTAAACACTCACTTTATCATAACAGAACAAGAAAGAGACACATTTTTTGGATACGAAGTATTTAGTGCTATTTTATTACTTTTATCAAGCCTAAAGCATCTTTGAGGTCTGGCTTGCCTGAAAGCAAGAGAAAGAAATCTAAAAACAATGTTTGGAAACAAAATAGTTTTGAAAGTATCCATAAGCTGTTTCAGTTATTTCCTTTGCCTTCTATTTTCTCAAGTGCCTGAAAGTACATGATTTACTACTGAATGAAGTATTTCATATAAGGAACTAACTGTATTTTTTCCCTTCACCACTGGTGAAATCATGGCTGTTAACTTTAAATTCTTCTGTTATATATAGTTTTCTAGAACTGATATTTTGTTTATAGTCACTCTCATGTACCTGAACAGGACTTGTTCATTTATATGTGTTCTCTAATTATCTCAGCAATTATATTTGTAAACACCTAAAAACAAAAGCCTTTTACAAAGACTAGACTACAGAAAAGTAAATAAAATTATCCAACCAACTCCAACCACCATTATTAAGGACAGACAGAGGACAAAGGAGAATTATATCATTTAAGGACACAGTGTATAAGGTACAATACATTATGTTTAGAAGGAGAATTTCTAGTTATAAAATAAACCTTACTATAACACATGATTTTATAAGGAACAAACTCACTAGTTATTAAGAGCATCTTCAACTCAAAAAGATACCTGAATTCCTACATACACTATAATGAGGTGGTAAAGATGATTTCTAAGCATTATCTAACGGACATACCGATGCAAAACCCTATCTGAATGAATTTAAAAAAACTATTTCATGTTTTTGCAGTAGAGATCACTGTAGTACTTTAATATAAATCTGATTCCCGCCTTATTCTCAGGCTCCACTCACATCAGCTGTTATTATATTGGGACATTATTGGACATACTGTTATAAAAGTTTTGAGACAGGGAAGAAAAAGATGAAAATTGTAAGATAATAGCAGTTTAACAGAATGACAGTATTTCAACTTTTTTTGCAGCACTGAAGGAGGTAAAGTTTGACAGAAACTAGTATGCACTGACTCCTATGCCAGGTGTATATGTGTATTTATATAAACAATTTCTGCATGCTTAAGTTCAATATATACTTTCTTTCTTTGTATGGCTCATCTAGTTTTGCTACTGCCCCTATACACAACAAGCAACTGTGTGATGTAATAACCACTGAAAGGCTTAATGCAATGGTGCCTGAAACAAAGAACATTATTGTCTTTCTTTGAAGCACTATGTAAGCTCATACATTTTCTACCAGTTACATTAGACCTTGTATTGACAGCTGCAAGCTGAAAGTTATTTCTGTCCTCACTTCTCCAGCTATGGGTGTGCACCAGTTCCTTGGTAATAAGAACTCAGTCTTGATGTTCTGAATTTTCAGCTTCTGAATCAGCTTTTCATCAGAAGAAAAGTGGAGATAATAAATTAAAGATAAGAGTACTGCAAACAGTTGTAAATAAGGATTAAAGTTGCTTCTTTGCTTCTGAAGTAAAAAGAGCTACTGCTATCTTCAGTCTAATTTTTCTAAAACTATCAACTCCCCTAGGCAATAAAATCTCATGTTTCAACTGCAATCTACTCATTGTAGAAACTAGTTTGGCCCACCGACTAGTTTTTTAATATGTAGCTAGCTTTTTTTTTTTTTTTTTTTTTTTTTAAATACTTCCTTTGCAATTTCTTCTCCTTACTGTTGGCGCAGGTAGCAGAGGCACAGAACTGCGAAAGAAGGTGTTGTTGAGGGAATAAAAAAAAAAAAAGCAAAAAAAAAAAGCAAGTACTGGAGTGTTTCACCCCTTTAAGCAGATCTGAAATGGAAACCAGGAATTATAGTGTGGCTTAGGTTGGAAGCAAAAGTAAAGCCCACCCAGCCCCAATCCCTGCCATGGGCAGGTCTGCCCTCACCAGCTCAGGCTGCCCAGGCCCCCATCCAACCTGGTCTCGAGTGCCTCCGAGGATGGGGCACCACAGCTTCTTTGGGCAGCTGTGCCAGGGCCTTGTGGCCCTTTGAGTAAGAATCTCTGCCTATAATCTAACCTAAATCTCCCCTCTTTTAGTTTTAAACCATTCCTCCTTGTCTCACCATTATTTTAACCCACACGCTCTCCAACCGTGGGTTTCTCAGGTTCATGACTGCTTCTCAGAGGCAGCAATTTGCACTCTATTCACCTCTTAAGATAGAAGGCAGCTCCTCAGCCCCTCCTGTCCTGGCTATCCCTTAAAAAGAGCTTGCAACTTGTACTATTGTTTCTGTGATAACAATTAGGTCATAGTTTTCTAATTCCACCACAGTTTCTATCTCCTCCTATTTATTTCCTATTATGTGTGGATTGGTGTAGAGGCAATTTAGCTGGACTATTGACCCTGTTACCTTGGAGGAAGAACCATTTATTCAAAGCTCAGTTCTCCTTTTCCCTGTTTGCTTTTTACTGTCTGTTACTACAGACAGTCTCTTGTTCCTGATCTATTCAAATTGTTGCAAGAATCACACTGAAGATTGTTTTTTTACTTGGACTTTTAATTGAGCTTCTCAACTAAGTCTTCAAAACTAAATAGTTCATAATATCGTTTTGAAGGTATATAAAGCTCTCTTCATTAAAATAAGAAAAAAAAAACTTCTAATGTGCAAAAAACAAACAAACAAAAAACAACTAAATCTCATCTCTGCCATCTTCATCACAATCCCTGACAGCAATTACAGTTCTTGTTCTCTAATCCTTCCTTTTTTTTTTTTTTTTTTTTTTTTTTTTTTTTCCAGATAGTATACAGTGTAAGAATCTGAAGAAACAAATGAAGAAAAAGAAACTACTACATTGCTGAGGAATTTATTTTACTTATTTTTGATAAAAATACTGAATATATGTTTATCTCAGGAAGATAAATTATTCTGTTTTAAATTTGATTGTAAGTGGGCATCCAAAACTATTTCAAAGTAATCTTTCACAGTAAGCATAAAACAATCTGAGATGAAGATTCTGTTTTCTACCAGTAACCACACTGATCATACAACTGAAAGGTTCCATGAAACAAATTTATATCTGAAACATTAATATAAAATAATGGGCAGAGACTTCTGTGTACTCTCCAACTGATACCTGCTTATTCCAGTGGATCTCCTCAAGCTGATAAGACTTTTTATCTTATCATAAAAGTATTCAGGATCACAAACTAATCATTATTATTTTTATAATCTCTCCTCTCTCAACACATAAGAGCACTGACAGTTGGAAATTAAGCACACACTACAAAAGCAGGATGCAGCTTAAAGTAGATTAGAAAAAGTTCTTATTAGTTTTAAAAAATATGCTTAGATAAAGCATTAACACAGGTTGAAATGATGAACAAATTTTAAAGAATGACTGATTATCAAAATGAAGCATTTATCTAATACTTTTACAAAGTTCAATATCAGATGTTTGAAGTTTTCTTTGTCCAAAGAGTGAGAGCTATGGAATAACTGACAAAAGTGTTGCTATCTTCATGGCTACTGTTATGCACTTCAAAACATTAATCTAAGCATAAATATTCCCCCTAAGTAGCGTAATGTGTAATATTTTCTTAAAGAGAAAGCCATCCTGATCAGAAGAAGAAACATACTGAAAACATTATTGAAAAAATGATGCAATACCAAGCCTCTAAAAAATTATGCAAAGAGCTCAGAAACAAATGTTAAAAACCACATCCAGTGAAAAAATCTTTCACCACGCACAATTCAGACAGCGTTGCCTTCCTGAACCCCCACAAAAGGAAGAGTAGTAGACAGAAAAATAAAATAAAAAATAAATATCACGGGACTTTTCCGGTGCTTTCTCATTTTCCTTGTAACATAGAATAGCTTCATTATGCATTTCTTGTCTAGTCCTTCAGCTGCCTTATTCTTTCTTTTTTCTATGGCGTGTGAGTAGCAACACTGCCTTATAGATAGGCTGAAAGAGTGGAACGCTGCTTCATCTGTTCACCTAAGTACAACCAAACATTTCAAACCCTCAAACAACAATTAGTAGCAACTCTTCTCTGTACCTGTGATTCTAATTTGTGTAATTTCAAATCAAGTTAAAACTTGTATAGATCTGCTAGAAAATAACAAATTGCCTAGATAATCTTTTTGAATTGAAGGGCTGGAAAAAATACCTCAGTGCAAAGCATTATAAAGGTAGAGAAAGAAGCTCTACATCTGATTTAGAAAGCAGGAATTAGAATCTAGACTAAGGTACGGTGATAAGGCTTGATGCCTTGAACCTTAAATACCTTTGGAAGACATCTGGTATCAAGCCTCCATTATTAAGTTAAATCAGCTGTGATTAGGATATGTACATCCATAAAAATTTTTGAAACTTCTCCATAATTATACTCTATTTGAATTCATGCAAAGTCAAACTTTACATCAAATAGCATTTTTTTACAGGAAAAAAAAAAAAAAAAAAGAATTAAAAGAAACCAAAGAACAAAACTCATATAAAAAGAAATCCAAATATGAAAAAGGAACTTTTAACTCCAGAAAAAACATTTTAGGAATTAAATTAGAATCAGAAGCAGCAACACAAGACTTACATATCCAGTTTTACCCACCTTATGAATGTTGGATATTGCAATAAATAAATTCATACAACTCCCTCCCCCCCTCCAAATATCCCAAACATTCAACCATAATTTCTAATTAACATAAAAAACTTCAGGGAAGGAACAACAAGAGAAGAAGAAAAAGGAAAAAAATCAAAAAACATTTTTCTTTGCATAAAAGTCTTACTATTAAGAGCCATGACTGATATACATATGTATTATTTAAATGTAATATATTAAAATATAATACCTTATAACACATGCATAGAGTCCGCTGTCTTGTACCACTGTTGGTCGGAACCAAATAGAATCTTCTTCTTTGCTCATTCTAGTTCCATCAAAAGCTATAGGTTCCTCAAAATCTCCTGGCCCAGAGCTTTTGTACCACATCAAGCTGAGTCCAGCACTTTGGGCTAGGGAGTAATTAGCTCTAATGTATCCATAAAAGAGCGCACATTTTATACGAACAGGTTCTCCCACTAGAACTTGATATTTCTTGTAATCCACAGACCAGTCAGTGCATCCATCAGCTGAAAGAGAAGAGAAAATGAAAAGAGATTACCAAAGGCTTCAGAGACTTCTCCTTATATATTGTTTCATTGTGGGAGAGAACCGCCTTTAAAAAGGTCCATTGAGTAAATAGTTGTAGCCTTTTGATCGCTGAAAAATTAACCTCATTTTCACACCATTAATTTAATGTACTTTTCTAGGAAGAACAAAGAAATGCACTTGTGTTAAGTGCTGGTAATTTCTGAGATAACTGAGCATTTATTTATTTATGTATTTATTTACTTTAAATTTTGTGCAACACAAGCATGAAGAGTTGAGAAAAATAAGTAGAGAGGACAAACTATGGTGATCAGATGCAGTGTTTGGGCAGACAAACACAGTGATTGACATCAATTTACACAGAAAACAAACTTTTTACACCTTTTCTTCTTCTCTTGTCCTTCCTTTCCCCTGCAAAACCTCCATGGGTCTGCAGAACTCTACACTTTCTACACCCTCATAATCTGGTGCCCTTGGCTCACAATCCTATTGACTACAAGGAAAGAATGGAAAGAAAATTAGAGTGGCATGTTCTTAGGAAAGAGATTACTGTGAAGGCTCAAATAGATGACAGCATGCATGTGCTGTAATGGGCACTTCCTACATATAATCTACATGGGATGCATAAAGCATTTTCTTCAGTCTAGAAAAGCTTGGATGTATGGTAAAACAAATTAAAATCTTGACTCTCAACTCATTTAAGAATGTAATTTTCAAAGACCCAAAGACAACTACATTCAAAATACAGTTTACTTTCAGAGAAATCTTTGGAATATTCTGTTGACATTGGTACCTTAAAAATATTATATATTTGCAGTTGGATATTAAACACTTGTGCTATTAGTCTCACAAGTAGGAAAAGACAAGACCAAAGGCTTAATATTTATCCAGATATGTTAATATTAAGTAAATTGAGGGATTTCTGTTAGGCTTTCTGTTCCAACAGTGGTCCATTTCAGTTTTGACTGGATTATCTTTCTTTTGGAGTATTTTCCAAAGAAAGTACTTAGGGTTTCCTTTTCAAATTGTGGCTGCTACAAGTACATAACTAACCAAAAGGTGGCAAAAGAAGAACTGTGGCAAAAATTAACTCCAAGACATATCAGATGTTTATATTTCAATTGTCACATCAAACAATCAAACATCCTTTTTTTTTTTTTTTTTTTTTTTTTTTTTTAGTAATTATTACTTTATCTTATAAATTGGAAAATACTTGAATAATTCAACAGCTTTGAAATTTCAGAACAGCATTCAAATGAATATTTTTAGTCCCTGATCTCTATTTTAATACGCTGCCATTTAATGCTATACATAATTGTGCAACACAGGGACCAGGCTGAATATAATTCACTCAGTTATTTCCTTGAGTGATTTCAAGGTATGAAGTAAACCACACTACATCACTGTCCTAAAAATGAGTTTGTTCTGCTAGATAGACAAGCTCATTGCAGGCTGTAAAAAACAGGACCTACCTCACAAAATAATTTAACATTACAGAAAGGGATTTCCCTTTCATTTTTTTTCAGGATCACATGCAAAATTTTCAAAAGGAAATTCTTCAAAAGGAAGAAATAGAACTATACTGGCTTCTGTGTCCAATGCCAAAACTTGGCTTCATTCAAAAGTTTTGATTCAATTTATAGGTTTCAGAGCCCACGTAGATCCTTAGGTTACCAGTACATTGATGGAAATCTGAATTCCCGAAATATAAACAGTTTAGGTCTGATATTAGTTGAAAACAGTTACCCTAAAGCATCTATAATATCAATACAGTAACAGTAAATTCTTCAAAATCTCTTGCATTTAATACAAAATAAAAATTATCATATTTATTTCTTTTTCCCCTCTTTATCTTTTTCTTCTATTCCTAACCTACACAGAGACTTGTGCAATGTCAAAGGTTACTATTTATCAGTTGCCAGCCACTACAGGATTCCTGAACACATCAACTATTTGTAAAAAAAAAAAAAAAAAAAAAAAAAAAAAAAAAAAGTGACAGGAAATAATAGATCTCATGAATTGTGAAAGATGAGTATGTAAGACAGAAGGCATCAGGTCTTATTCTTAGAACTGGGAATTTATTGAGGAAGTCTATAGTGAAAGGATAAATAAGTTGGTAATAGCTAAGGATATAAAATATGATAGAGAAAGTGAACAAAGGATAATGCAGCAATGTAGCTAAGACTGTTGGGTAGGGAGGGGATTTCGGGGTCATAATCTCCTAGGAAAATAAACTTCCATTAATTGGCTGTTCATAGACAATCTTTATGGAAGATTATCACGAGACACACAAGACTTTCTTTTCAAAATTATTCTATCATGACAGTTTTCACAATGATGTTTTACCATCAAAAATTACAAAATCTAAACTTGTACTCTGCTCTGAATTATCTCATTTCAACCTGGTTGTTTCTTTTTGCTTATATGAGCCAGCATTAAAAAGAAAAAAAAAAAAAAAAAAAAACCACAAAAAACATTCCAGATGGGCACTGATAATTATCCTTAATACTACGCTGTCTATACTTACTAAAATACTTGAGCCTATTTGCTACATGCAACATAACACATTTTATTCCGCTGTATGTTCTTTTCATGAAAAAAGCAAAGATTTACTATTTTTGGCTTATGTATCCTTTCATTTGCTATAAAAATAAATCCCAACATAAATGAAGTAACAGAGTTAAAAATGCAGTGTGCATGGGGAGATGAGAAAGAAAAGTGTGGTCACTTCTATTCTTAGACCACTTAAATTTTGTACTTTCAAGAAAGTACCAGTGTAAAATTGGAAGCATGAAAAAAATATGTTTTTATCATTAGTAGTAAAGTTTTCAAATGACCACATAAAATATATTTTATACATGATTTCCTTTTTTCACTAAGACTGCTATTACAGATTTGCACATTACTATCTGGCACTTATGTCTGAGACAGCACTTTCCATTTGAAATCCCATTTTACATTCCATATAAAACTCTCAGAAATTACTTTGTAAGCTAAAAACTTAAATATTTTGATCTCTGTCTAGAACTATGTGAGGGCTGGTATGAAGTGACGTCAACAAGGGAAAAGGGGGTTGCTGAAGGACATTTGAAGTCAATGTAAAAATTATTTTAAACCATATTGTCCATTAAATAAGTGAGGTCCTATAAGTTACAGTCTTCTCAGTCTCAGCTGAGAGAAGCACTAAACGTGGAAGACTTGTTATCTCACAAACCACAGCAAACTCATAAGTCCACAGAAAGAAAAATAATGGAGAAATAAACTCAAGGTTTGCCTTAAGTTAATTCATAATTCTCTAGGTTTTGGCTTCAGAATGCTACGTTAAGATTAAACGAAGTACATATACCCAGATACTGGATTACACAGACTCAGGATATCCTGTTGGAAGTTTTTATGTCATCCTTTTTTTATTATTATTATTTTCAACCTACAATAGGCCAAATTAAATGATAACTTTTGTCTGAATTAATATAAATCCTCTATCACCATTAAATTGAAAATAAAAACAAAACAAAAAGTATACAAAAGCTGTATTATGCAAGTCAGAGCAACCAAAAAAGAATGACTGTATGTTGAACTAGTTCTTAAGAGCACTCTTCCCTGATGTCCATTCAGTCTCCCTCACTTCTTTCAAGCGTTTTTGTAGTTCACCATGATATGTAAAATAGGAGACTTTGTAAATATACATTTAAGGGTAGCCTCACTTTTACTGACATGTCAGGTTGTGCTGGGTTGCCCCCTGTCAGCAGCCAACCACCCAAGCACCAAGTCACTCACTAAGCCCCATCTACAATGGCATAGAAGAATAGGAAGAGAAAGTACAAAAAAATCTTGAAACAAGGTAAAGATGGTTTAACCAAAAAAAAAAAAAAAAAAAAAAAAAGAAGTAAAATAAAACCCAATACTACTAATGCAAAAGCATTCACTTGCAACTGCTACAAGGAAGCTAATACTCAGCCAGTCTCCAAGCAACAGCTACCACACAAGCCAAACTGTTGCTTTTTATTGCTTAGCATGACGGATTTGTTGTAGAATATTTCTTCAGCCAGTTTGGTTTGACTGAGCAGGCTGTGTCTGCACACAATTTCTTATCCATCCCTTCCCACCAATCTTCTTTCCTGGGAGAGCGGAGTAGGAGAAAGCCTTCATGCTGTGCAAGCACTGTTCAGCAAAAACCAAAACACTGATAGTGTTAGCAACACTGTTCTAGTCACAAATCCAAAACCTTACAATCTGTTAAGAACAAAATTAACTCCTAGTCAGATCCAGCAATCAGGTACCTATTTTTTTCTGTGTTTCTTTGTGCTCCCTTCTTCCAATAATTCATTTTTAATACAGAGACCTTCTGTACATTTGCAGTACAAAGTTGGCAGCATATTACAATCAATAAACACAAAACACAATGATTAGTTTATTAGTACAATTTCTATTGATCTGATCATTAGCGCATTAATGATCAGTGTACATCTAAAATGAATTTGCTTGTTCATTTTATTTACCATACACCTTTACTTGAGGTGTATTCTGCAGCCTTTGTTTCTTCTGTGACAGCACTAGAGTACCTGTGGTACTTTTTTAGACTTTAAGAATGCAAGCCTCTTCCCTGCCTGGTCCCCAAAAACACGTTATGATTTACTTTGATAGAACTTCTCCCTAGTTCCACTGGCCTACAATTTCTACTGTTAACTACATAATTTAGAAATCTGAATCCCGATACTTATCGATCGTAGACATCCTGCTGGAATTGCAAATAAATGTAATTCTAACTCAAACTGAAGAAAAATTACCACAGCAAGTGCCTATGTTAATTTCTCAAAATTTAACAAATCAAGCTAGGATGGCTTTTGGAAAGATTTCCAAGAAAAGAGATTCCCTGAACTGTACTGGTGTATTGTTGTATAGCAGATGGCAAATTATTTAATTTTTCCCAGAAGCACTTCTTACTCTTGAAACTGCTTCTGAAAAATTCATTCTGTACTCCAGTAGCTTCACTTCAGAGATTATGAAGGAGATATCAAGTTTTTCTCCACATTGAAATTTCAGTAGCACTTGGGTAGCAGCTGCATATTTAAACTTTTTCTCCTACAAAAGAATTTAACTGCATAATCACGTTTTGGAATATCAGCTATATTGAAATAATTAAACATGTAAAGACTCCATGTCTTTCCACAAGAGAATCCAACAGATTAGTTTGTAATACAAGAGGATTACAGTTGATCAAATTGTCATGTGTGTAGGAGAGTGCAAGCACCTTGCACTGCTGTGACATAGCTACCGGATATTTCTTAAGCTGCAGTAGCACAACTGTTTGATTGGGGCTATGCAGAAAGGAAAAGATTTCTAGTGAGTGCTTCAGAGGATCTGAGACCCAAAGAAACATAATTTATTTCAACCAGACATTGAATCAAAGGATAATTTTTGACTTTAAAAAGTTCAAGGATTGAAAGTTATAAGCATATAATTAACTATACATAGGCCATGAGTTGCCAGCAATAACACATATTAAAAACTCGTATTTCTGTTTGGTAGTCTGTTCTACATTACTTTTAATATTGAAATAAAAAGAGATAATTAATATATTAAAAACGGTGATCTTGGACTGACAATATTAGTATTACTTATCAAAATGTATATGTATATATACACTGCATGCAACTCCTATAGATTTTGATGACAGTTTAGAGCTCAGAAGTAGTACTGCTAGAATCAAAACATAGGGATGGACTTATTGAAAGATACAGATCTGTCAGATAGACATTTGTATCTGTATCTGCAATTGCATAGTATTAAAATACAGCATGACATTTAATAGCATAGAACAGTTTTTGGAAGGTTTTTCTTTTTCTTTATTCATAAAACTACTGATTTCTCCAAAAAAAAAAAAAAAAAAAAAAAAAAAGATTACTTTCAAAAAATCTTCAGTACATGTAGCATCACTGCTTCAATTTGATTAACTGTATGTATTTTTACACACAAAAGAACTGAGCAAGTAATTAGAGTATTCTACATGGTTATGGCTGTTCCAGTTCCAACATATGACGGGAGATCAGTGCCACATTGGGAGCCAGAAGATTTTTCCACTGGATAAGTCAAGCCAGCATCTGCACTATCCTATCATCAGACTGCAGTAAATGAGTAAATAATTACTAAAATAAAAACAAACAGCAAGAAACAACTCCAAAACAACATAAAGAAAGCAAACAAATAAACAGAAAAAATGTTCACTTTGGTTTAACTGTCCTTAGGGCAAAGCACACATTTACATTAAAAAATACTTGCCAGTTTAAACAGATTAATCTATTCTATGTTGTGAGATTACAGAACAGTAGCAATAAAAGAGTCACATCTGTTAATAATGCTAGATTTTGAGTGTTTCACTTTATGTAAATACAAGAAAGTGTGTTGAACTTAGAGAAGGACACAGTTTTCTTCACTTCAGCATTTGTTCTCATTCCCAAGGGCCCTTTAAATGTTTCTGTATGAATATCCCAGTGGCCAAAGGAATTTTTTAATATTGCTCTGCAACTTACTACCAGGACACTATACAATGCTCAGCTGCATAACACTTAGAAAACACACACTTGCCAAAATAATTAACTTATTCATTGCAATTTGAGAAGTTTTTTTTTAATTAAAGTGCAACCCTTTTTGTATAAAAAGAACTTTCATTTATTGAAAGCAGGATATAAAAGGCTGCAGGAAAAAAAAAAACACACAATTGTGTTTGCTCTATGAAACTGCAATGGAAATTTACATCTGTATGCAATATAGGAATCTTTTAGCATTAAATTACTTTAAAAGAAACACATTTGCTGATGAAATAGAAATAATTTTTTAATTAAATAACTTTTTATGGTATACTTTCTTTTCTTGCAGATGCTATGAAGTCCAAAACATGATAGCTTAATGGTTGTAGGAACCTCATGAACGACTTAGTAGGAAACAATAATATTAACTGAACTTTAAAGAGAAAATATTAACTACAGTAAATCTGCTCTCTGTGGATTATAAAAAGACATTATAAATCTGTCTGTACACTTTTCCTTTTGTTTTAGAGGGACCCATCTTATTACAGCATCTGGCCTTTTCCTCTTTTTTTTTTTCCTTCCCAATATTAAGTTTAGAAGCTAAAGCTTAAGAAGATATTAAATTTTGTAAATCTTTGCTCCCTAGCTTGACATTTCCTCTCTTCCCAGATGCCACATGCCTGCCACAGTTGAGCCAGCTTACCAAAGAGGCCACTGGAGTAATATAGTAGTTCAATACTTTAATCTCATTAGATAACGGAAATAAAAATCATTTGAATTTGAGGAGAAAACTTTCCTCATTTACCAAAGTTTACTTTTAAGCTTACCATGAATGCTTAGGTTGGAGTAAATCTAAAGAAACAAAATGGGTTTAATTGATTTTGGAAACCAAATCTCGTGGGATTCAGAGAAAAAGCTCTCTCAGGTAACTTTCCAGATCAGATAAGTATGCTGAAGAGCACTGAATTTTGAAGGCAAAAATCACATCCGAGCATTTCTCTTCCACTGCTTATGCTATTCCCCAGACTACATCCAAAACAAAATTAAGACTTGTTAGACAAGGTAAACAAAACACATTCTTATATTCTAATATATTTTTGCAACCTTGACTCAATAAATACAACATACTTTCTCAGAGGAATGAAAGACTTAGATCTTTTTCAAGGGAAACCACCTATTCTCTTCAACTCAAAGTGGTTTTAATTTTTATATTTGGAAATAACATAGTTTAATTAACAGACTTATTTCATGGAACTATGTCTTTGTGATCAGGTCAGATGGCTAAGATTTGCCCTAAAAGCCACAGTTCCTAGTAATAATGTAACACAAAATCCTTTCAGGTGTGAAAGGTGCAAATCAATTTATACATAGACATAGCATTCGGCATTAAAGTTTGAAGGGAGAAAGAGTCTGGACTTTGGACATTCAAATTGTAACTTCCAAAGCAGGAAAAATATGACATTTCTTGATGATTTATTTCAAGAATTGCTCAACGCACATCTACATGAAATGCCACAAATTGGGTCAAATCAAAGTCAAAAGATGTTTCTACTTCTCTTCAGTGTAAGACTAGATAAATGTAGCAGATAAAATGCAATCTCATTAAATCACACTGAACATAATACATACATTATGCATAGTCTCACACACTTTTCACAGTTACAGCATATATAAAAAAATCGGAAAAGTGCTTTTTGACATTTCCCAAGCCAGGAAGTGAAGAATTCAACTCAGACACATTCTCAAACTTCATCTTTTTTCCTGCATATCTAACCTACACAATCTATGTCTGTACTATACTTTTGTGCAATTCATTACATTGTTTACATTACATTTTAAATAAGATATTATCTTTCTGTTGTCACATTTGTTCATGCTACAGAGCCTAGTTAACTTCACCAACAGGCAGCAAAAAATAAATCTTTGTGTTTTATTTGTTTCTGTCTGTCTTGAATCTTAAATTTTCCTTAAAAATGCTTCTCAATAGAGAAGCTACAATTTCAATGTTGAAAATCCTAATGTCTTGGTTCAAAGAAATTGAACCTCATGGCTCTCTGTCTTTCACGGGCTTGACAGATTTCTTGGCTGATCTGTAACTTTTTTGTAGAAAAGCTTAGTATTCCATCCCTTAGTTGTTACGTGGATCCTTACAGAATATGTTATCCAAAGAAGCCTAATACACAAAATCAACAGGGCTAGGAATTACAGCATTGAACAACACAGTGGTGATACCCTCACTACTATCTCTTTTTCTTTCCTTTTTTTTTTTTTTTCTTTCTTTCTTTCTTAAAAGGTTTTTCTTTCCTCTGAGATGCAAAATATCCCCCAAAAACCGAAACTGCTTATAATAAACTATGCTTTCAGTCAAGCCTAGAACTCACATGTCTGCCTGAAGCCAAAGGTTTTGCTTTAACTTCAGAACAGCATTAGCCATGATAGCACTGGATAAAATGTCTTAAGAAATCTCTTACTCTCAGTGCTTTTAGTTAATTGTGTATCAGTACTTCAGTTACATGAAAAATTGAATCACTTTAAAACAAATGAATGTTCTTAACATGCTCAAAAATCAATTAGTGCAGAAAAGTAAATAGTTATGTCTGTATTTTAAACTAAAGAAAAGACCCACAAGCACACAGTACATTGCTGTGGTCACCAAAGGAATAAATGCTTTTATAAGGAAGTTCAGTGAAATTAGATATGGTTGTAAGAGCACCTTGTAACCCAAATATTTCTCTGTCAATAACTTTTAAGTGATCCTTCACTCTGCTTGATCTCTGTGCAGTCTTTTTCCTACCTCAAATGCACCGAGGTAAAGAAAACGCTAGTATATTTTTCAAGATAAGGTCACAGAGCTGAAATAGATTTTGATCTGTGGTTATTTAAATTTTCTTCAGGGATTGTTCAGTCTAGTAACCAATTCACCTTTTCTCCATACTCATTGTCCACCTGTGCACAGATACACACACTTACATGCACATTTTAATTAATAATGATGAATTTTGCTCCACAGTGTAAGGAATATTGAAGAGATGGAAATCTGAGCCCAGACTGGAGCTCTGCAACCCGAGGATCAGTGGTGTCACAGCCTGCTGCTAGTACTGAAGGCATTACGCTACACATGCAACGTGCAAACATAGGCTCCTGTCCAAAGGACAGGAGGCATGGCTGAGGTAGATCAATAGATACCGATCCCATAATTTGTGCAGACAAAACTGAATATATGTTCATGTATCCAAATGGAGAGGAAAAAAAACTAGGGGATTCTTCTGTCAGAAAAAGGAAACCTCTTTCCTCTTTCTTTTCTCCCAAACTAAGGGCAACAAAACCGAGGGGAATTAAGTGAGGGGAACAATAGGAAAAATAAAGTATATATAGGCATTAAAAGTAAATAAGAGTTTACAATCCTCAAAAGCAGAGGAAAACACAGATGAAAAGAAACATAGTTAATGAAAATTTGTGTGTTTTTATGAATGTCAGTGCACAAACATCTTGTTTTACTTTTTTTTTTTTTTTTTTTTTTTCTTTCTCCCCACTCCTCCCCCCATGAATCCAAGTCTTTATAGTAAAATTTAGTAACAACAATACCCGAGATCCTGCAAGAGTTCACAGTACCTTCCCATTTGTTTTCCTGTAGTAAATTATATACATATCAACTTACAAAACACCACAATGCTATGCGTATGCATGGATATGTTCCATTCATATATTATTGATTAGTTTAAGATCTCTGTCTTATTTGCTTTCTTAAGAGGATTTTCTGGTAGAATGATGATGGAAGCAGAAGATAAAACTGCAACATTCATTTCCAAATTTCTAGCAATTTGAATATGGAGAGGAAATTTCTTCTGAATGCAAGATCCTTCATCAAGGTATTTCTCTTGCACTGAATTCTTGCAGTATCTATACATTCAAATGAAATTCACTGGGACGTTCTAGTTGCTTCAATGGTTGTTTAGCCATCAGGTTAACTGCCTGAAGTAGGAATACAGTAGGAGAGCCATACTCCACCAGGACTCAACTTCTCAAAAGTACCAGGAAAGACAATCAAGTGTATGAAAGTATACACATATATTTTTGAATCATTGATTTTTTGTTTATTTGAGTCCTGTTGAAATATTCACATTTGTTCTGAGTGAAAAAAAGCAGCATATGTAGATTCAAAGTTGTCTCAGGTTAGCCTGGCCTGAACTGGACATAAATCGTCTCTAGTACAGAGTACACAAACTGTTTTCTTCTTCAGGTTGGGATTAACTGTGCTAACGAAACCACACTACAGCTTCTAGTTTGGAGAGCTGCAAAGTTCACAAATGTCAGTGCAGGCATCTCAAAGTGAGGTATGATTTCTATTTCCCTTTCCCCATCAGAAAAGTTATTTCAACCCCTCATTTTTTCCACACACTTCCCTCAGGGTTCTGCAACTGGTGGTATTCATTGTGCCATTTTACATTAATAAATTACTGTTATTCAGTAGCTCAAAATGGCTATTTACATCTCATTTTTAGGCACATTAGCCAAACAGTAGGAGAAGTCATATGTGCCTCCAGTTTGAAACTGGAGTCCTATTTGACACTTGGAGTTGTAAACAGAGTAAGGAATAGTATTTTTTCTCACTGTAGTCTTCCTAACATCAAGGGAAAACTGTCTTTGATAGTGAAATCATCTCCAGCTGAACAACGTCTTCTATACTGCTGGGCAGCAGTCTGTAAGTAAACTAAGCTCCTATATGGGTTATGAGAAGTTTAATTACCACCTTTCTCTAAGGTATGCTCTTTAATGGCAATAAACATACCTGAGGAAAAGGTTTTATTTTGTCTATGGCTTAACCATAGCAAATAAATTCTTCCTACAGAAAGATTATAGGTTTACTGAAAAGACCTGATTAATATGAATGACTACTGTGGAAGATATTGCTAGGAAACACTTTCATTCAGCAAACAACTGAATGCAACTCCAAGATTTTTCTAAAGGTGTACTTTCATTTAAAAACAAACAAACAAAACAACAAAACATAGTTTGTTGCCCAGAGCTAAAAAGCACAAGAAATCTAAGAAACAGAAAATACAAGCTTATATGACCCCTGAAGTGGCAACTGCAAATCAGTTATTAGATGTGTCATAAACCAAGAAGAGTAGGCAAGAAAAACAAAAACAAGACAGAAACAAATGAAAAACCAAAACACATACAGTTGCATTATGAGTGAATATTTAAAGAGATTAAGCTTAACTGATAATGATGTATTTTTTCATACCTGTAATTGAGTCAATAAACTGAATGAGGCACATAAATATGAATCCCAAGATTCTCACAGAGTTAGTCCTTGGGAGTTACATCTTCTGTTTTCTCAGACGTGATGTTATACAATCACAGAATCGTTATTTAGGAAATCTAAGATCACCTAGTCTAAACATTAACCCATCACCACCATAGCCATTAACCTTGTCCTCAGTGCCACATCTGCATGTTCCTTAAACACTTCAAGGCACTCAACAACTTCCCTGGGCAGCCCGTTCCAATAACTCACCATTCTTGCCAAGAGGAGATTAAAAATGATGATAGAAGAGAGACAGAAGGGCTATTGTTAATTGTAGGAATTTAATTATTACAATTAAAATGCAGGTCTCAATTTATTTGGAGGAAGTTACATAATTACATGTACATTTTATAGGACTTGACTTTTTATAGTTACAGAACTGTTACTATTATCTTAACGCTTAAAGCCACGTTGACATTTGGGTTGAAAGTGCAGAGGAATAAATCCTTCAATTTCAAATTTAAGTGACCGAATTTATTCTCCACACAAAAAACAAGAAATCTTCAGAAAAGATATGGTGTTTTTTGTTGTTATTGTTGGTTTTAAAATCTGGAAAATAGCATCTTTTAGAGGAAAAAAAAATAGAGTATTAAGCTGATCTCTTCTGGATATCTACTTTACCTGATTTGTGGTCAGAAAAATAGTCTTTTGTGTTAGGTAAAAATCTCTCCCCTGCTGTTTTATATTTTGCTTCTGGTGTTGCTGGCAAATGTATGAAAAGATGCATTTGCCTAAGAGAGGAACCTACTCCAACTAAGAACAGAAAAACTGGTAGAAGATATGCCCATGAGAGTTAGAGTAGGATTTTGCTTTGGTAAAAAGGTCATTACAAATATAATGTTCTCTTGTTGTCCTTTGAAATGTTTTCCAGACATACTGGAAAATTTCAGCTTGACAAGGAAATTAATTTATGTGAAAGGTTTTAACTTAATCTTTGACCTCTCCACTCTCTTTTCTAAGCCATTCTCCAACTTGTTTTCTTCACCTTCCTCAAGGTATCCCACCTAACACTGTCGAGTTACTAAACACTGTAAGCAGTTAAAAAAAAAAAAAAGGAAATCATAAGGATCTCAAAACATTCCTATTACAAGTAAATATGAAAAATAAATAATAATTTTAGAAATAACTAACAGAACTTTGTGCTGCATAGTTTGTCTCCATCTTAAAATATCCTGAAAATCTATTGTGTTTAAAAGGCTTACTTGAATATCTGAACCCACCAAGACAGGAAAACGTGAAATTACTAAGTCCCCTGTGAACTAAGCTCTGCTGTAAAGCAGACACACTAAACAATGTAACAGTAAATGAAGGAACTACTGCAGATAAAAGACATCAAAATTAAATTCTAAAACATTAGAAATAAAATCTTACATAGTAAACATACGGAGGTACAAATAAAATAAATAAATAAGAAACTAAACATTTAGTAAGATATTTTCCTTTTTTTTTTTCCCATAAATTGCCAGTAGCTGCTTGTCTTTGAATTCAATCTGCATATGTTATTTTCTTTAATCTTTTAGTAGCTACTTCTTGAGATCCTAAGATCTATTTCACTATTTATATAAGAAAGTGAAACTACTGCTGAACTTTATCAGGTATATCTTTTAAAACAAGAAATAATTCCCACTTTTTTCTTTCCTTATTAAAACAATCCACTGTTCAGCAGAACACAGATTAGTTAATGGTTCTAGTTGTCTGTGAGCTTCAAGCAGTGGAGGTACCAGCTTTAATATAATAATCTAAATCTTAATGCCACTTAAACCCCTTTTTTCTGAAATTCCTATTGGAAATTGCTTCAACATTTTCTACCTTCAGTTTTTTGAAACTAGTCCAAACTATTTTAGAAATTTCCATTTCTAAACACTTTGATTTTAAAATTATCCAAATAACAATATCATTTGGACTATTTCGTAGTCCAGATATAATTTCCGCGTATATGTATATACGCACACATATATGTACTTGAAAGTATATATATTTTCAAATATGAGATACATATACTGTGTATTTGTATATCATATGCAAGTGTATCACATTATTTTTTCTTGACTGCGGCTACTAATCTGTGAGAGCCCTGTAAATAATTTATGTTTATCTCTTATGTCTACCTGAAATACAAAAAGGAGAAAAAAATAATTTGACCCATCAATATATACATTGATCTACATTTGGTAGAAGAAACAGTCTCCTTTGAACAGGGATATTTTGAAGAAGCATATTTGTAATAAAATTATTCTGTTAAAATACCAAAACAATCTTTTGAGCATACATTAAGAGTCCTGGATCAAGTGCATTGTAAAGAAGAAATCACAAAACTGCAGCACTGAAAATAATTATTTCAGCTACTGATGCTACAAGCTGTCTTGTATCAGGTGGGTCTACATTTGTCTTCAGAAAAAAAAAAAAAAAAAAAAAAAAAAAAAAAAAAAAAAAAAAAACAACTTTTAATGATAATAAATACTTAATATTCTTTTTTTCTTGTTCTCCATTACTACAGTCCAGACTATTTTCTGTTATTTCCTATAAGGATTTCCACAACTTAAACTGTAAATTTTATTCCGTGTCCATGTAGACCATAGAAAAATTATTTTATATGTTATCATGTTTCCCTTGCTTAATTTTTCCCTTATGTTCCAAAAAGAATGGTTTCACAGCTTAGATTTACAGCTGAAAGCTTGATATCCTATTCAACAGAATTCAAGATCTCCTCAATAGAACAACCAATTATACAGTTTTTATTTTCAGTTTGTTCATTATGATATGTAACTGACCTACAGGATCCAATTCAACATTTTTTAGCAAGATCTTGACCATATCAGAAACAAACCGACATTTTGTTTTTGTTAAAAAGAGAAAATCAGTTTCCCAGAGAAAGCAAATCTGTATTACAGGTTTTCACTTTTATGGTCCAGACATAGTTACTAACAACATACTTCCTTAACCCTTTCCCCAGAGAAAGGCCAAGCGCATGACACAGAGGATGGATAAAGGGAAAGAGACAAAACAAAGATGGTTTTGCTGCTAAGAACCAGTTGTTACGCACGTTTCCTCTCTTTTCTAAAAAAATAAATAAATAAATAAATAAAATAAAAACAAAAAAAAAAAAAAAAGAAAAAAAAACAATTTCACTTTGTGAGTACAAGTCTTCACACAGTGTCCCTAAGCAGCTGTCAAGTGAGAATCAATTTAATCAGCCTGCGTGAAGAAATCTGGCAACTGAACCAATCCAGGGATGGGAGTCAACCTTCAGTGCTCTATAGATATTATGCTCAAAAACATTTCAAAATCCACAAAGAAACACATTACAGCAGATCTGTTTCACCCGGTGAGAAACAAATTAACATCTGTCTAGAAAATGATGCTCTATTGTATACTTCGTCCTTCTCTTCAATTCCCGCTCCTATTTTCATTCAGTTTTAATTCCTGCTCAGTTCCATCTTTCTGAAGAGTGAACAACTCAGGGATTGCAACCCTGAACTGCATGTTTTCTAGCTAGCGGAGAATAAATGTGTTTTAGTAGGTGTTCTTGCCAAGATAAACACAATGGAAAAACATAGCAATTTTCATTACTGAGCCTGCTTTGTCAGATATGGGATTTTCAGAATCCCTGAATTCAGGAGTAATATTATCTGCTATAAGAGATTAGGCAAACAAGTGCTAATTAAACTGCTGGACAACAGCCATGCTATCACTGCTAAACAAGTGTTACCTGAACAGATGCATCTCAAACAAAGACAAGAGCTACTACTTTAAAACATCTGTTGTTTCACTTCTGCAAACCTTTCAGATAATGATATAGTCATGAAACTTGCACAGATATTGGATTTTGTCTCTTATGTTTGGAAACAACTAATGAAACAGTTGAATTTGTAATTAAAAAAAAATACTCTGAATGGCACAAAACCTGCAACATAACTAATGCTTGATTTCTACAAACTCGCTAAGTTTTTGACAGAAAAACTAATACCCACTCTTTCAGCAGTAGGAAAAGTTTTGTTTCACAGCATTTGGATCAGTGTAGTATGGTTAGTCAGGGAATTGGGATGTTGCCTAAGTAATTCTATTATCCATCAAAAAATATAAATACAGCAATACAGTAAATTAGAATAGAAACTACAGATTGTTGTAAGCAACAAATCATACATACATAGACATACAAAAGACCTCATAGTATTTCAGTGATGATTTTACTAGACTCATTAGATTCATTCCATGAATTTGGAATACGTAGAATTCTGGTTCGCCAGTGAAGACAAACAGTCTGGAGGTTGGATGAGACCACAAGCTCAAAAGATACGGAATAATATAATCATAGAACCTCCCAAGTTGGAGGGACCAATAAAGTTCATTAAGTCAAACTCCTGGCTCCATAAAGGATTAACTAAAAATCAGAGCTTATGAGTAAAGTTGCTGCTTCACATTGAAAAGCAGAAACAAGATTTGAGCAGTAAAATCATTTCCAGTCTTTTAAAGATATTTACAGTTTTGAAATGAATCTTTACTTCGATATCTAGATCAGTTCCCCACTTCTTACAGGATCATTATAAATACATTGCCGTGATTCCATAACAAAAGTAACATTGAAAGTGTGATATCCCCTTTCTCAGAGAAGTTTTTCTTTTAAATGGAGACATCATTAAACATTCCAACAAACTCATCCATATTCAAAATATGGAACAACATTTAATGAAAACAAATTAGAGATACTAACTAGGTGGGTTTGAATACCTGTTCCAAAAGGAAAAATACAGATCAATAAAAAGGTTGGAAAAAAAGAAAGTAAAAAAAAAAAAACAAACAAATTATTTGTCATCTAGAAGTGCACCTCCCAACAGTTTCCTTAATTATGGAAATAAGAAATAATTGCAAATAAAGGAAAGCAATATGATATTAGGCCAGAACTGAACAGGAGGAAGGGGGGAAAGGGGTGTCAAAGTGAGCATTTTGCATTATCCTAAATGGTAGAAAAGTAGAAAGTTGACAAAATAAAAAAACATACAACAAGTACACAAAACAACAACAACAAAAAACACCCTCAAACTGCTCAATATTAACCAACAGCTCTTGAAAGTACTTCCAACTACTATTCTACTTTGGAAATAAAAATTCCCTCCCTCCCCCTGGCCTTCATCAGAGTATGAACTAGGACATGGTTTTCTGTTACTTGGTATCTCAAAAGGACTCTGACAAATTAAAGCTTGCAGGGAATTAGTATCTTGATTATCTCCTTTCCTACTGAATATAAATCCACCTCATGACATTCCCAACTACTAGGAACCCATGATACAAGAAGTCCTTTACAAGAGGATTTGGAAAGAAAAATAAGATCACATGTGAAGTCAACAGTGTTCGTAAGCTACAAATGAAATAAGATATTCTTATTGCTGGACATCATTTCCTCGTCTCCATTCACTGGAGAATGAAATATCTTAAGACAAGATACGGCACAATTTTGCATCTCAGACAAGAAAGATTTAAATGGAAATATTTTTTTCTGAAAACAAAATTCTTCAAGATAGCAGTGTAGATGTGCAGCTTAGCAAATCACAAAACAATAGACCAGATGAGGCTGGAAGACACTTCTTGAGATCATGTAGTCCTGTCTCTTGTTCTGAGCAGGATTAGAAAGAACAAGATGCTCCGGGATTTGTTTTTGTCTTTCACATACTGAGTAGTCCCCTTTTTGCCCATAACAGACTGAGTATAAAAGTAAGATTCTGAATATAAGAACAGCCTTTCCAAAGTAACTCATTCTAAAACTAATAAGTTATTAAAGCCTGGTCCATGCACTCTCTGACATTTATGTGACTTCAAAAGAGAATTTGTGAGCTACTTTTTTTTTTTTTTTTTCTTGAGAAGCCACTGCACCATTGTTAGTTTCTAAGTTGCTAAGGAAGACATTACTTAGCATGAATAAAATACTTATGTGCTTAACTCTCAGCACTTCTCACAAAATAACTTGTTTTATCCTATAGATTTTACTTCTGACATAAAGTCAAACCTCCTTGTTCATCACCTCCAGACATGTGCTCCAGTAACAATCAAATATACCATTAACCAAGAAAGAGAAATGTAAGATAGCCTTTGCAAAACAAGGCCCCAACTTATGTGAATAGTGCAAAACTGCAATATGAGTACGCATGTGGCAGATGAAGTAACTCAAAGGAGTGGCGACATCAAAATATACTACTTACTTGACACAAAGGTTGAAATTTGCAGGCATGATATTTCAGGCAGACTAACAAAAGAACTCAAAGCCTTGCAATTTCTCCTTATATCTACATTTACTTCATAATTCCATGTAATAACAGTGGGTTCAGAACTCCCTAAATTGAGTACTTCTAACCCTTCCATTTTGATATCTTTCTAAAGATAAATGTCCACCTACACCTTGTATAACTTACCTGTTTTTTAAACAACAAAAAATTAAGCGATTTAATCCAGGCTTTAACTGTATTGAATTCCCCCTTTAAACTGAAGTGATTAACATTTTTCTTAATTTCATATGACAAGCTGTCAAAACCTTACTTTTCCCCTCCTATCCTGAAATATCTTGATTTATGTATTAAATTATTCAGAATTACTAACCAGAATACTTAGCGAGCTTAAAATAATAATAATAAAGGAAGACAGGAAGGGAATCACGAAGATTGGAAAAGACCTCCAAGATCATGAAATACAATCACCCACCTGTCAACAATAATTTCCCACATGTCCCTCAGTACAACATCTAAATGTTTCTTGAACACCTCCAGGGACAGTAACTCTGCCACCTTCCTAGGCAGCCCATTCCAGCATCTGACCACTCCTTTGAAGAAGAAATTTTTCCTAACATCCAATATGAATCTCCCCTGGCCAACTCGAGGCCATTCCATCTCATTGTATCACTAGCTATGCAGGAGAAGTGCCTGATATCCACCTCAACATAGCCTCCTTTCAGGTAGTTTTAGAGAGCAATGAGGTCTCCCCTGAGCCTCCTCTTCTCCACACTAAACAATTCCAGTTTCTTCTGCTGTTACTCATAAGTTCTTTATTTGTAAATGCAGTGAAGCAAATTAATGAAACATTATTTCTTGAAAGAGGCTCGATTTTCACTTGTAAATGCAGTGAAGCAAATTAATGAAACATTATTTCTTGAAAGAGGCTCGATTTTCACTTCTTTCCCACACATCCTTACAAGACATTTTAGATATTAAATGTTGCACTGTATAATATTGCACTGTATAACATACTTGTGTATGAAAAAAGCCTACTCCCATTATTATACTACTCTGTTAGATTTCAGAAGGCACACACCTTAATATCACAGAATAACAGCATTGCAGGAGTTGGAAGGGACATCAAGAGATCATTGATTCCAACCCCTTTGCTAAAGCAGGTTCCTTACAGTATGTCACACAGGTAGGTGTCCAGAATGATCTTGAATATCTCCAGAGGGAGACTCCACAACCTCTCTGGGCAATCTGTTCCAGTGCTCCATTACTCTTACCCTAAGGAAGTTCTTCTGCATGTTAGTACAGAACTTCTTACGTTCAAGTTCTGGACCATCACTCCTTGTGCTACTGCCGCTACAGAGATGAGCCTAGCCCCACATATTTTCCTCCCACCTCCCATTAGATTTTTAAAACATTAATCAGATCCCTTTTCGGTCTTCTTTTCCCCAAACTGAACAGACCCAGGTTACTCAGCTGGAGTTACTCAGCTCAGTTACTCCTCATACAGGAGATGCTCCAGGCCCTTGATCATCTTTGTAATATTAATTTTCTTTACAGTCATGAAAAATGTGCAAGATTTTATATAGCCTTAACAAACACTAACAAAAAGGAACAAAAACAAAAAGAAACAAACAAAAAAACAAAACAAAGATTCACTGCATATCAAATGCTTGATTCATCTAATTTGTCCAGCATCATTTGTCAAATATATTACAGAAGTATCAGTCACAAAACCACAGTTCATACTGTACTGAGATGTGCACTTAAAGCAAGATTAAAATTTTCCCATTTCATCCTTCGGTGATTAAAATTAGATTCCCAGTGATGTGACAACTCCTCAGAAGATATCTACATTCTAAGCAATTTAAAGATGAAAAATTGAAAACAGTTCCCTTTTAAGTATTTTCTCCAAGATCCTTAATATGCTGGCACCACCTTAATACAAATGTGTTGAATTTTCACAAGTGTATCATAGTCTTAGAATGTTTCAAATTCAACATGGTTGTTAAGAAAGCGTTTAAATTTCATCACTGACTTTGTTTCTCTTTTTCTTACAAAAGTCTGAAAAGGCAACGTGCAACTCTTTTGGCTGTGCCTAGGCCAGTAAGAGCTTCCAAACTTATTTTACACCAGGTCCTGGTCTTCTCCTTAGTCCTGACTGTAGTTTTTTGTTTTTTTGTTTTTTTTGTTTTTTTTTTTTTACTATAGCTTTTCTCTAGGATGGGTTATGAATAGAATACATTAATGTGAGAACTGAGAAATTCTGTATTAATTCTGTATTGGGACGTTCCCAAACATTCTTTTAACTAGAAAATCCAGAGAATTCATACAACTCATTAAGCAAAGAAAAAGAGTATCAAAATAACTAGATTTTAATTTAAATTACCAGGAATAGCATAATTTATTTTGCTTTCCTCAAGTACCCTTTCCTCACTTGGATCAGGGATGTTCAAAGACAGCTAAACACCTGCAAAGAAGGGCTAGGTTGTTGCCCAGCAAGATCTGTAGCCCTTACAAACCAAAACGACTGCAATCCAGCTCTTTCATCAGGTCATATACTTCCCATGAAGTAGCTATCATAATATCTTCAAGATCAGTTCTAACATATTTTAAAAAACAAACAACTCAGATCCACTAAATTATAATAACATTCAAACTTTTAACTAGTTACAAGGTGACAACAACTTCTGTATTGTATAGAAGCTAAGAAAAAAGAGTTATGGATAAAAGCAAAGTTCTTATATTGGCAACACTCAAATGAATTGAAAGTACTGGATACATCACTGTAAATAACAAGAAAACTCATAGAATCATCACAGAATCTTCTAAGTTGGAAGAGACCCTTAAAGGTCATCTAATCCAACTCCCCTACAATGAACAGGGACATTCACAGCTAGATGACTGCGCTCAGAGTCCCCTTCAGTCTGACTTTGACTGCCTCCAAGATACAAGCATTCACCATGTCTCTGGGCAACCTATTGAGTACCTCACCAGCCTTACTGAAAAAAAACGTCTTCCCTATGTCCAATCTAAATCTCCCCTCTTTCAGTCTGAAACCAATTCCCCCTGTCCTATCACAATAGACCCTGATACAGAGTCTGTCCCTCTCAGTCTTACAGCTCCCCTTCAGAAATTTAAAGACTGCTCTCAAGTCTCCCTGGAGCCTACTTTTTCCTGGGCTGAACAGCCTCAGCTCTCAGCCTTTCCGCATAGGTGAGATGTTCCATCTCTTGGATCATTTTTGTGGCTCTCCTCTGGACACACTCCAGCAGATCCATGTCTCTTCTGTACTGAGGACTACACATCTGGATGCAGTACTTCAGGTGATGTCTCACCAGTGCAGGATCACCTCCCTCAACCTGCTGGCCACACTGCTTTTAATGCAGCCCAGTTTATTAAATAAGTACAAATAATTCAAGGTATTTTAGAAAACATTTCTGTACACTGCAGCAGAAGTGTTTTTTTTTTTTTTTCCCCTACAGAAAGATCTTACTAGTTTTATGAAATCACTGTGAAGCACATTTTAATGTAATTATAATCTCTATACAAGGATACCCAAATAATTCAAATTACACAACTATGGTTTTGAATTTATATTATCCTATATTTTGAAGTCCCAAGGTATCTGCCAAAATCTTACTATATTTTAATATACATACCAAATTAACATATTCCTGCAAAATTGATGGGTTCTTACCCAGTTGAGTTACCAATGGTATCCTCAATGTAAATTGTGAGATGATGTTATGCAATTTGCAATTTTAATTTATTTAGTTACTTTTAAAAACTCACCACATGTATTACTTGCTGAAATCTCAACAGGTTTCTCTCTGAGCAGTGCGAATGAATACACATAAGAGTCTTCATGACATGCACCTTACTTTTGGATTCTTAGTAAAGAGTGTAACAAACTTCCTCCAATTTTAAAACCTTTTATGCTGTCATTAAATCCAACTAAAAAAAACCCTGGACTTTTTTTTTTTATTTTCTCATAAATTTTATTCAGCTTAGATATACTGATGAATCAGGGCAGAATGAACTATTGCCTAATTATTAGCAGTAGGTAAGCAGGATTTTACAGAGAAAGACAGCGATCCCTATTCACTAGAGGAAAAAACAACTCAAAGTTGTAAATTTCAGTTGCTGTATGAGAACTCCAGTTTCTCAGTAGTGAAGCTAAGTAAAGTGATTTCACATTAGAGCAAAACCATCAAAAAGATCACGAAAACTAACTGGTAAGCAACAGACTATAGTCAGATACAGCTCTGTTTTGCACAAAGAGTCAAGTGTTAGTTTCGGTCTTCTCACAGTGATCTTATAATTGCATCCCATAGACAAATAGTTTTTATTCAAGAGCTTCTGAAGGAAAATTACATAAGCTGAAAGTGCTAAATTTTATTCCCTTTATTTAAATTGTAACTGATTTTTGACCTGTAGAGGTAGTTGAACCATTCTCTTTCTGGGAGAAGGTTCTTTGAATATAAATGAGTTGGGAATCCTGCTATTCTACTCTTTCCAAGTAGTTTTAACTTCTGTCGTTTTAACTTTTGCTCCCCGTACTAGTTCTGCTTATACTTTATATTATCCTATGGAAGCTAAAATGTCTAGTTATATGCAACCTGACATCCAGAGAAATAAGGATGTACTTGATGTGATTGGTATCTCAAAGGGCCCCAGACCTTAAATGCCATACAGTGATTCTCCAATAATGACACCATCAGTTCTCTGATGATACCTTCTGGAAACTTTCCAGTATTCCAGTCTGTCTCCCAACTCATTTGAAAAACGCCAATTTTGTATATAGTGAAGAACTCCACTCTGAAATATTAACACAATTACAGAAGCACTTAGCCAATTAAAAAAAAAAAAAAAACAACAAAAACTAAACAGTTTCTGGCTTTTTGTTGTTGTTTATTGTGCTGCATTCAGGTATTCACACTGTCAAAAAAACAAATGGCTCTGCTTGAAATCCTATAACATTCCATAGAGATGGCAGGCTTTTTTTTTTTTTTTTTCATGTTTTATTTGGAGAGAAATAACTGCAGAGGCTGCTCTGTTATCCAAAAATAGCCATCTGTGAAACAAATTACTTTTACATTTACATTTTATAGCTTCTTCACAGTGAAATATTTTTTCCTCAAAATACATGAGTTCAAGAAATGTAACATTATTATTAGTCGTTCTTTCAAAAACACCAAACATGCAATATATATTACCTAAAAGGCTCTGCTTTACTTTGCAGCATTAGTTTCTTCTGAAATGGTTTACATGAAATACATGAAAGAATTGTCAGCTTATTTTGGAATTTATGTTATAAATAAGGTCACTGCATAATTCAGAGCATAAATACTTGTTTTCTGATGGGAAAAAAAAAAAAAAAGATCAAGTCTTAGTGCCATACTAGGAGGATAATTGGGCCACTGGGAACAGATATTTCAGGTAAGCAGAAACCATGGATACCTTGCTACCATGTATAGACATCAGTCTCTAAATCTGTCTCTAAATCTATTGGTTTGGTTTCATTTTCTCTATGACAATCATTTAAATCATGCACAAAGATTCTCTCTAACTTATTTTATTCTAATAACAACACAATACACGAGACTTCAGCAAGGTGCTCATGTACAGAGACAAATTTCTGAGACCTGTAAAAGGCCAAACTTACACAGAATTGTGAAGAGCTATTTGTTGTTTTCTGGATCTATTCTTCTCAACAGTAATTGCTTAAATCATTCTTTGCTTTTAGTATGCCACAAGGTAATTCCTGTAGCACGTTTATATGGTTATACACACTGAACATCAAAGGAGAAACACAAAGGTTACAACCAGACAAGCCTGAAGCAATTGCAACTCATTTATTAGTTTCAGTAATAATAATGTTCCACTTTAAGCAGATCTACTGATTTTTAGTCATATCTTTTGATAAAAAGCTGGAAATGTAGCAATAATTAACACAATCTAAGAAGAGAGATCTCTTAACCCTTACAAAGTGTGATTTATCCAAGCTCAACTCTCAGTGACTAGGGTCAAACCTTACAATAATGACATCATCGAATAACTTTGATGCATATTCAAATCGGAAATGCTAATTTAGGCTAAGTGCCTATTTGGAAAGCTTTACAGTTCTGAGCTCTACCTGCTGATCTGACCTTATCCATAGCCAGCTTGCTTAACCTGTCATTGTTTACAAATAAGTAACTTCCTGAAGAAGGAAGAGAAACAAACTTTGTATTTTTCACAGTGAAGCAGAGGACAGAAACAAAAATAGAGACCTTAGAAATCTTCTAAGGCAATAAGGACAGTCTACACATGAGATTTTTTTTTTCCAAACAAGTGACATAGGTCTTAGAGCTTTTGCCAAATTCCACCTGCAAGCAGTGTCAAAATAATATTTGTTCTATTCCTTTAAAAAAAAAAAAAAAAAAGCAAGCATTGATGTAAGTATTGATACAAGTACCTGTTCTGCATGCAGCATTTCTGGTGCTAATCGTTTCAAACAGAATTTCCAATTACATTATTAGCATAATATTTGAGGTACAACCTGGAATAAAATGAATGACTCTGAGAGTGAAAATAGTAAATCACATTTAAAAAGTACAACCAACTGGCAAAGTTTTGTCTCCTCAAAATGTGACACAAATTAAAAAGACAGTCTGTGTAATAGAACTTTGCACTTGAACGTGGATAGTTATTTAACAGAAAATATATCTGTCTCTGAATGCACTTATGTGAAGATTTGTTTTTAAGCAAATGCAATTATAAATCTTCATAGCCACACAAATTTAAGAGGGAAGCAAAACATTGTAACAATGGATAAAAATTTAATTTACACTTTTTTTTTTTTTTTAACCACACATGGGAAAGTCACAAGTAACTTTAAACAAGACAGTTCTTTTCATATATGTGTACATACAGGAACAGTCTCTTAACATCTTTATACCTTTTAGGTTGTCCCCCTCTTCCCCCCATTCCCTCGAATTATACCTTCCAATGTTAAGACTGGATTATCAGACAGTGAAGGTCTAGATTTCTTCCTAGAATGGTCATGTGTAGGAAGAGGAACATTTGGAGTAATGGCATTTATCTTCCCAGGAAACTGCTACATGTGACAGAGCCCTGCTTTGTAGGCAGAATATCCGCCTGCAAATGCGAAGCAAGAAATGAATTCCTTGTTTTGCTTTGCTTGTGAGCGCTGCTTTTGCCTTACGTTGCCATTATTTCAACAAATGAATATTCTGTTACTTCTCTGATTTTCTCCCACTTCCCACTGTGAGGAAACAAGCCGTGAGGGGCTGAGCATCCAGACTCATTTATATAACAGCTGGATAAATGTTTTCATATACCTCTGAATTTACGTGCATTATAAAAATAAAGATATCTCCCTCCAAAAATTATTCGGACAATACTAATCTGTTTGCATCTGTTACAAAGCATCCTATCACCAATCTAAGTGGATTATTCCTTTGCAAATTTTTTTTTTTTTTTTCCCCCCCCTTCTCCAGGCAGCTCACAATATTGGAAGATTGAGGCTTGCTCAGTCCCGAGCCTGGAAAATAGCAGAGGATCTCTTGTTCCTGCTGAGTCAGAAAAGGTTCTTCATATCACAGGGAGGAAGTAACTGACAGCTTTATAATAGCATTCACTACAGGAGGTAAACACAAAGCTGAGGAGTTACTTCATGGTAGGTACACTGGTTTGCTGATTTTGATTATATAATGTTACTTGCATATAAAAGACAAAACTCAAAGGTGAAAGAAAACCTTCCAAGATTACTGGAGAATATATCTGTGGGATGGATTCTCTGATTACTAAGCTACTTTCACATAAAGAAAATTTTCCATTAATCCCTTGCTGTGAGACTATATAAAATTAAATCATGGAACATCAAGTACCTGAGGATTAAGTCAAAGAGAAAATCTTTTCACGTTTCATGTTAGATGGAAAGCAAAATGAGCAGAAGTGTATATTTGTCTAATTACTCACTTATAATTAGAAGAGTCCAACAATTACAAGCTTATATTGCATCCTCTAGCAAACTCTGTCCTTCGTCAATTCTTCGTAATGACATCCTTTTTCTCACAGCTTTGTTTTATTTTTTTCCCACACTGATTTGATAGTTATCTAAGGTTAGGAAAGTGCTTCCTTGAGCATGTGCACAGTGCTAACCACTGCCAGATTGACTGTAATATTACGGTTACGACTTGCCACTCTTTTTTCATCCAAAATGACTTTAACTTTGCTTTTGGCATCCAATTTTTTTTTTTTTTTTTTATTCCAACAGATTACATGCAAAGACACTTGTAATTTGCTAACAAGCTCTTGAAATTAAAAAAAAAAAAAAAAAAAAAAAGAACTAACCCCAGAAAGACATAATGAAGTGCTATTTTGCAATTAAGAACACAACTAGTGAACTACGAGGAATAAAGCTCTCCTATTAAATCTCCCTCTCTGTGATCTAAGGTTTGTTTTATTTTTTTTCTTATTTAGTGTGCACAGCTATTAGTCTGAAGTGGATGGAACGACTATGAAATGGCATTTCTGTGAAAAGAAAGCCTATCTACAAAGAAATGTTACTAAAAGAAATGTTGCATAAAATATATATATTTTTAAAGCAAGATTAGCTTTATTACCTACTCCTTAATTTCCCGTAATGTATAAAAATCAGTCTAAAGGCTTCAGCAAACTCAGCAGGGCTCATACATTTGACTTAGAACTGGTTTTTGGTGTTAAAATAATGTTGGATAAATGCCTTCTTATTGCTCTCTTCTAACCCACAGAGATTATCTGTTTCCAATCTCCAAGTGTTGAGAAATACATGCTGTTTTAAAAAACACATTCACTCATTCATGCTGTACTTTGTAAGTCAACAAGAGTTGTAATAATGAATAAAAGACACCTCCACTCACTATCATTTCAGCTTCTTTCATTTGCTTGAAATTAAAGAGGAAAAAAACTAAATACTTATTGCCTATTTACTGTGCCCATTTGACATAATGCAAATACAAAAGGGAATGGTTTGTGGAAATAAGAACTGATATTTGCAATTTTCTGACTGAACTGCTTGAAAGTTTATTTATTTTAAAAGTTAACCTTCAGGCTTTCCGGGATGAAAAAGAGCCTTATAATGACATGAGATTATTCACTAGACCTGATCACAAAAGCTTCCTTTAAGTTCTCTTTGCAGACCTATTTGGCTTCTTAGAGTAACATAGTAAAGGAGTATTCATGACAGAATTGCCATAAAATCCCTATTTGTTAGAATTCCACTTCTCTTGTTAGAATCTAATCTGAGCATGACAGCTAACAGTACTTGTCTGCACCATGATGCTTCAGTTCTGATACAGCAACTTTCTTCTTTCCCCTCACAACACTGCTGCAGCTTTTTTGTCCCTTTGTACATGGCAGTTGTGAGTGAAGCCACCTGAGTATTACAAGAGTCCTCAACAACTTTTTAACAGTGGTTTATAGCGTCCTTAGGTGGAATAAACTACAAATGGAAAAGTATTAACATTATATTCAGTTCTGCAATTCAACCCTGCAAGTGGCTGAGTACCATACAGTTCCCTCCTTTCCAGTGGGATGGGAGAGGGAATTGGGAAGAAAATAAAATTAGAGCTCAGGGGTGAGAAAAAAAAAAACAACAAAACAACTATTTAGTAAAACTATTTACTAAGATAAAAATAAAAGGATAATTACTATGACAAACATACATACATGAATGCATATAACAAAGTGCAAGCAATTGCTTACTACCCCCCGCTCAATGCCCAGCTAGACCCTGAACATCAGAAGAGAGATCAACTCCCACCCTCTTCAAAACTCCTTCCACATGATCTTACATGGTACTGAATATCCCTTCAGTCAGTTTAAGTCAGTTGCCTCAATTCTGTTCCCTGGCAGCGACTTGACGCCTTCACTGAGAACGGCCTTGGTTCTAACACTAACACTGCTAATCAGCAACAATAAACATTGATGTATTATCAATAGTGTTTTTCGCCTAGAAGCAAAACATGGCACCAACCCAGGTACTCTGAAGAGAACTCCTCCATCCCAGCTGAAACTAAAACATAGTGCCCCCCATACAAGTTATGGCGATTCTTAAACCATTTAAAAAAAATAGATTCTTACAATAATGGAAATGCACAGTTTCTGCACCACCTTTGCAAGTAGATTTTGCTGCCATATAACTGTTACAAAGAGCATCAGTGCTGTACAAATTTCTATTTATCACAATACATATCTGTGAACTCTGACCTCATCCTCTGAGCCCGATTCACGGCTCTCATTTCCTTCAGCAGCAATTCTGTACTTTCATTCACCAGGTCCTGATACGATATACCCTCCTGCCAGGTCCTGGCAGTCTGGTCTGTTGTAATTCTCAATTGAGCCATGAATCTTTTTCTAAATGAGTTTTTACTTTATTTTCTAAGTAGCTTTTGTTTGGCACATGTGCTTCTTCAAAAAGAGATAAATTAGATATTCTTAAATGTGTATTTTTTTTCTTTGTTTTTTTTTCAAGTTGCAAACTTTTATAACAATTATAAAATCATTAGTATATCTTGACTGTAATCTGTATTAACAATCAGACTGTCTAGTGTCATCTTCTACTTTTGTTGTTTGTTCTTTTCTTCGTTTGCTGTGCTGCTCTCATATTTTGGACTTTCAATCATCCCCATCTCTTTGTTTATGCAGCAGCTACTTGAAACTGTTGATTTTTGACATTCACACAATATAAATGTCAGGGTAACAATTTTTAATTCTGATCCTGATTCTGATCTAACTTATATACCTACATCTAGTAAGCAGATGGGTTTTAAAGCATTTATATCATGCATTATTATTATTATTATTTTTTTTTTATCACCAGCAGTTGTTCATAAGCATACTCAAAAGCACTGATAAAATAATTCAGCATTAGTAATCTTCGAGGAAGCTGATCTTAACTTCATTTAAAAAAGGGGAAAAAAAACCCTAATATCTACACCCCTCATATTTCCCCAAGAATCTCAACTTAAAGACAACAACAAAGCAGCTAATTTGTTTCTCCATAACTTGAAAGAAGCACTGACTTGAAGTGAAACTCAATAGGTTATTTTCAAAAAGTTTGAAGGTGCCTAATCATTACACTTCTGAGTTGCTGATGCAGATCTGAGTACTCAAATCTCATTTTAAAGGCAAAGCCTTTTTCTGCCCCAAATTCATCTTATCAGCACAATAATTAAAGTCAAATGGCAACTGCTTTCCCTTCTTACATCTCAGACTGCCAGAAAACAACGCTTATAGTGCTTTCTCCACCTGAGCTAACTATAAAGTCACACATTACAAATTCCTTATTTTTACCATAATGCTAACCCTGCAAACTGTAAAGTCACACAGCTCAGAAAATATCTGTTCTACAATACAGTGATGTACTACAATTCCCCAGATTGCCAATTCTTCTTGCTACTCAAGGCTAAGAGGTAATGATACAATAAATTTTCTGTGTAACTTCTATCAGGCCCACTGGACTCAATAATCATTTCTCTTTTTATAAAAGAATAATATGTACTGGAGAGGAAAAAAAAGAGCAGGTTTAGGATTTTAGTAGCCTAGTTCTAACTTGTTACCTAGTTGTAAAGGATCCTTCCCAAATAAATAAGTTTGATAGTTTCATTCAAATCATGTATTTTGGTTTTTTTTTTTTTTTTTTTTTTCCTGATCATTTCTTGTTTCTTGGCTACTTTACCTTGCAATCTATCTACAATGGTGATTTTTGCTCCATTCTCTGGATTCCTCTATCAAGGCAGAAACTATTTCTAATATGACTTACTATGCTACATCTTTTCTCAGCATCTTGACATCAACTTTTAAAATTAACACTCAGGAGAAGAAGAGATGGATGATACAAAGCCTATATTTGCAATAAATTATATGCACATACAGAAATACCTGCACAGTCCACTCTAGGCTTATCTATCACTTCATCAAAATTCCATTAAAAATTAATGGAGACAAAATTCCTGTCAGCCTTTTACATAAATCTTCATCTTCTGCTAATCTGTTTAAAGTTACAAAAATCTTGCAGATGGATTAAGTCTAAATAATTCATTTTTCCATAATATGTTGGTTATTTAGATTACAGATATCTCTTTTAAAATCTGTATGTGGAAAATACAATTTTAGCATCTAAAACAAGGCTTTCTGTACCATAATACTTGGGACCATAAGATACATGTCTTGAAATTATTCCGATTAACAACTGTTAGAAATTACTTTTTCATAGTATTGTGAATTATATGGAAGAATAAGTAAATATTCCTTACATAAACTTCTGGAAACATTTTGAAATAGATTTCTTAATCTCAAATCCAGTCTCAAAATCCAAACTGAATGACAAACCCTCTCACCTATGGATCTAAAAAAAAAAATGATAGCCAACTGATGAGACATCAATTGTAAGTAACTAAGTGGTTTCTTCAAATAGCAGTAGATTAAGTCTCATATTTCATAAAGAAAGTGAAGACAATGAAGTAGTCTTGTCAGATAAGAGAGAAAAAAAATCTACTACAGAATTAGAGAGCTTAATTTTTTCTTTTCCCTGGGGAAAAAAATGTCTAGAAAAAAAACGTCTTATTCTGCATACATAGAGGCATCCAACAGGATGCTCACAAAAGAACTGTTAAAGAACAACTTGTCCTACAGAGCTAATAAAATAATATAAATAGGTTCTCACAGGGAGTCACAGCCAGCAGCACAGGCCAACATACGTAGAATTAAAAGTTTATGTAGAAATAAAAGTTTATTAAAATGCTACTGGAGCTATTATAATATCATATCTTCAAAGTATGGAATAATAATATACATATAAACACACATGGCCTACTTAAATAGATTATATGGCCTTGTCCTTCGAAATAGAGAAAAAAATTAAAGTATCATCTGAAAATTTTCTTATGTCTTTTACACTGATACGCAAAGAAGCAGAACAGCTTCTTAACACCCAAATAAGTCTGGATACCTAAAAATTAGGCCTGGTGTTTTTAATATAATTGTGTAAAACCTTCCAACCTTCATGCAGATGAAGACTTAGCTCAAGATCACTTTGGACAGTACTAGGACTTCGAAAAAAATATTTATACTATTCATATTTATTTATTTAACTATCTCAGGAAAGGAAAAGAAGCATTATCTTCACTCAGCTATGTTAGGCAAAGAGCAAATTACATTATTATCCATTGAAGGAAAAAACAAACATTAAAACAATTCACAGGCACACCTCTTTTTAAAAAGTGAAGATGGAGAGAGTGATGTCCATGAGAACCCATCTAATGACAGCAGGATGGTCAGAAGTCTGTCAACTATGATAATGAAATAAAATTTCATGTAAGAGCATCAGTTTATATTTCAAGCTTATATGAACTAGTTTGGACATCATACTCATCCCTTACTCTAATCAAGAAAAGGACTTCAATGTTCAGAAATCTCCACATGATGGCACCATAAATACCTGAAAACACATTTCTTTGACTCTGAAATAAGGAAGAAAGCCTAGTGACAGTATCAAAGGGTTGATAAACCATACCCGTGTTCCACATCATTAAATCCAGCTACGGGTTAGTCCTCAACATTCTTAAATAGTTTTGAGTGTTTCTCTATATTCAAGAAGCAGAGCACATCTCA
Source organism: Tetrao urogallus (assembly GCF_951394365.1). NCBI lineage: Eukaryota > Metazoa > Chordata > Aves > Galliformes > Phasianidae > Tetrao > Tetrao urogallus. The sequence continues at coordinate 79,062,098 of NC_136813.1, read as the reverse complement.
TTTTTTGTTTGTTAGCCAAATGTTTTGACTAGCAACAAAAATTAAAAAAAAAAACAACATTACAAATAATGTAATTTCAGTAGTTATTCTGTTTCTTTTTTTTCCTAATAGCTGTTATTAATTTCAAAGTACATCACAAAATGAACGAGACAGAATAGTTTATGGGTAATTTTAATATTTTAATAACAGGCAGTGATGACTCTGTCTTCTAAGATAGGAAAGTTGCTAAAGAGTTAATTTTCATTAGACCACTAAAGTATGCTATTCATTGTAATTATTCGTACTTATTTCAAGCAGTAAATAAGAACTAGTTATCCTTATCATAGAATGTATAAGAGAATGGCATGGGTGGAAGAGTTAAAGATCATCTAGTAACAACTTCCAGACTTAGCAGGGCTGCCCCCCACCAGCTCAAGCCGCCCAGGGCCCCATCCAACCTGGCCTTGAGCACCTCCAGGGAAGCAGCACCACAGCTTTTCTGTGCAGCTGTGCCAGCACCTCATTGCTCTCTGAGTAAAGGATTTCCTCCTAACATATCAACTAAATCTCCCCAGTTTTAATTTAAAGACATTTCTGCTAGCTTGAATTACTTCTGACAGCAAATTTACATAAGCAATTTATACGTCTGATTATTAAGCCCTTATCTGAAGCAAAAGTGTGTATTCAAAACTTTAACAGTTTCAATTTAAGAAAAAGACAATATTTCCCAAATAAAGCATGTAAGATTAACGTATGTATAGCATGCTTCAGATAACTTCTCAGATTCACTGGAACACTGGAATCAAAGAATTATAAAACATGCCCATACTGAGGTATGGTGGACTTTTTTCATCATAAAATATGCCCATTCCAAGAGTTCAACCAATCTCTCAGTAAAGAACGTTTTCCTAATCCTTAACCTGACCCTCCCCTGGTACAGCTTCACGCTGTTCCCTCAGGATCTATCACTGTCACCGGAGACAGTGACATCTTGAGGGAGTCCACATCTACTCCTAATTGAATATCATCCACAAATTTCAACTCTTGTATCTAGATCATGTATAAAATCATTAATGATAACTAGCCCTATCATGGATCCCTGGGGAACCCCACTAATGACTGTCTGCCTGCACGATATAATCGCATTGACTATAGCCCTTTGACCCTGACTTGTATGCTATCATACTATGCTTTTGTCCAGCTGTATGTTGGACGTTCTGCATAGGATGCTGTGAGACAGAGAATCAAAAGCTTTGCTGACATCCAAAAAGATTACAACTACTGGCTTCCCTTGGTCGACTAGATGAGTAGTTTTGACATAAAAGGAAATTAAGTCGGACTTTCCCTTCATTAGCTCATGTTGGCAGTGAGCAAAGCATTATCTTCCAAGTGTTTTTCAGAAACTCCCAGGATAATCTTCATAATATTACCAAGCACTGAAGTAAGACTGACAAACCTGTAATTACTAAGGTCTTTTTTCTTATCCTTCTTGAAAACTGGGACATTTGCCAGCTTCCAGTCAACTGGGACTTTTCTAGACCACTGAAAGATAATTGAAGGAAGAAGATAACTTTCACTAAAGTTAGACACTTCAAATTTCTTTCTGCTTCCAAAAACAGCCCATCTTTCACAAATATTTGAGAATACATTTTTTTTTAGATGACATCAGAAAAATGTCACCCATGGCTTAAAAGAATATATATCCTACTGTTACAGAGGCTGCATGCATCAAAAACATAAAGCACATATTTTGCTTCAATGAAATTAGAGAATGGTTTAAAAAAATATCCAGCAAGTTGTTTTAACTCAATTTACAGTTAGCATTTCATGCAATACTTCTCCTTCTATCATCTTTTTTTTGGTACCTTCGTAGGGTTGTGTGAAATACTTTGTCTAAAAGACTGGTTTTATTTTTGGATTAGATTTAATTAGATTTGAAATAGGTAGCAATTATCCCACATTGACCATCATACAGTCCCTCAAGGTTGTGTGAGCTTCAAAATCAAATTTCTTTGCTCACCTCTACCAAGATCCAGAGCACAACTCTCCTACTGACCTTTAAATCTCAAATCTACTTTAGCTCCATTTTTTTGTTGAATTATGCATGTACTACAAGAGCATACCACAGAACAAAATACATTATCATCACTGATAACCGTATCAGAACTACGAGTTCTCTAAACATCCAGCTTGTTTTTAAAAACAAGCCTACAGTTATTTGCCTCAGAGGAACAGAGCTGTTGGAGAATATTCATGTGGTTAGATAGAGCACTACTTTTTTTTTTTTTTAAAACAAATAATTTATGACATCAGTCAGGGTCCTGTCAACAAAGCCTCAAAACATGATTCATTAGAATTTGTACTCTGAAGATATTCATACAGCTATGTAATTCTTAAGACAAACCACAGCCACAATTCAATGAAGATCCGACATTTATAGTTTTAAAGAACTGCAATGAACTCCCTGATCCCCACCAGAACAAGCACTAGCTCTACCTCTCTTAACAAGCTGAACATCTCCTACTGAGAACCATGTGTGAAAGGAGGAAAGACTTTTATACTGTTCCAACAAGTTACTCAATTGTTTTAATCCCTCCAGTGTGTCTGCAAGGCAGTGTTTAAATAACTGCAATGATTGGGAATAGAAGAGGAAAAATCAAAATGGAAATAGGATATTCATTAACTTGTTAAGTATATCTAAATTAACATCAATTCGAAGGCACCTAACATATAGTTCTATAGCTAAATATATAAGGAACTATTACAATCTATCAGTATAGAAAATACAGTAACAACAAAGAAGTTAACATCAGTAATACCCAGTACAGTTTATTTAAAATTCATGAGCAATTCAAAACATGCACTTGAAAGAGTTTCTTTCAAATACAGTTGCTTACGTGACTTATTTTATTTTTGCTAATGGAACAACGTTAAGATGACATGGTGAGTTTTTTTTTTTTTTTTTTTTTTTTAAGATATATCTTCTCTCATTTTGAGCCCGCATTCTAGTACAATTTCTCTCAGCTGATATATACTCTGACTAGAATAATGAAAAGATGCACCCATTTGCAGGTGTTTACACTTTCTGCATGTGTTCCCAAGTACAGCAAGGCTGGTGCCGTGCCACAGGGAGAATAGAACGTATGTCAGTGCTGTAAACTCTGACTTACTCTTATCATTACAGATTTCCTCTAGAGACATGGTAGTCCACCTTATCCTCCCTGGGCCTGAAACAAGAGCATTATCTTAACTAGAGACATGCTACTGTTCTCCTTGATAGAGGGTATATATAAAGATCACAAGCCATCAAAAATAGACAGGGTTAAAACAAGTGCTATTTTAATGTAAAATACAAACCTTTAATCATTCATACTAAAGTAAACTAGCATACTTCCAAACCCTTTTTTACTAAGGAAATAACTTTTATTTCTTTTTAATTCATAGACTACTTTATTTATTAAGAATTCATTCTGAAATATGTCTCTTTCAAATGGCAAAAGGCAAATCTATATTGAAAAAAGTTAATTTCATACACAATTCTATTCTACCCCACAAGAAGCTGCAGGAGTGAGAGAAACTGAGCTCTGAGTCAAGTGAAAGCATGTAGAAATCTTCGGCTTTATTCCACACTCTATAGGGCGTGTACACATCTTAATAGGATAGGCTGTAGAGTTTCTTATCAGGTCAACACACCAAAGTGTCTTCTAAGACACTGTTCTGCCTCTCATAAGGGGGAACAATCCATGGCCTAGAAATACTGACTGCTGTCATTGCATCCAAGACAAATGCAAGATTGCAACATGCTGCTGACGTATTAGTTTCTAGCATGTGTTCCAATGGAGTATTAATGTAAATAATATCATTCAAGTCGCATTTCAGGCCTTTTTTGCAAATGCATTCAGCACAGCTCCAGTAGAAATCAATTCCTATATGAGAAATACTGAGTCTGAGAAGCCAAACACAATTCCTCTTTCATGATTAAAAGCCCCATCTCCTTTCTTTACAGCACAATGAAATTAGTTCAAAGAAAAGTTTGCTTTTCCTTTCATATCCTAAATGAAAATATTTTATTCTGGTAAATAAAGTGAAAGCAGAAATAGTGCTTTGGTGATGTTATTGTTACAGCTCATGGGATTTGCACTGGAGAAAAGTAACACTTGACAGAAGACAGTTACTTCCCAATACACTTCTTGATTTACAGTTAGTTAAAGGAGTTACACAGTGGATTCCCATACAAGAATAAAGCTTAAATGGTAAATTTTATTTGCTTACATATATATAAACATTCCTATCCCCAATCAGTAAAACTTGCATTTGATTTTATGAAGTTCAAGGCTTGTTTTGATTACTCACTTTTTTCTCTTTTTTTAAAAAAAGTATGTCTACTTTTTTGTGAAATTATCATTGGATATTAAAAAAAAACACACACACACAAATAGATCAACCACTTTTGGTTTGTGAAAAATAAACTTCACTGATTAGTTTTCCAGTCAATATATTTATGGCTTTCAGAAAAGGTTATAATCTTTTAAAAGTTTTCTCCTTTGAGACAGGAGAAATTCTTCACGTGGAAAGTTATCTTTTATTTGCAAATAAATCTTAATCTTGACAAGGAAAGCATCACCTCTAACAACAGAAGTAATAGCAATTCCACTGATGTTAGCAGTTCTTTCATCTTTCTTTCAATCTTTCATTATATCTAGTTGGACATATAATTTCAGTTATTGAAAATTTATCTTTAATCTAGATAAGTCAAATATCAAGGAAAAAGGCTTAAATGTTTCTATAGAGATTGACAGCAAGAATATGATATGATGTCACATTACTGCGAGCATGCAATGTTACTAATACGTTACCACCCTCCTTGAATACAGAAGACTGAATCAAAAGAAGAAAGGAACAAAAAAGCAAAACAATGTCAAGGATAACATTTCCCACTCTTTTATGAAGGACATTTAAACAATTTTTAGCCTGACATCTATTCAAATAGTCAATTTTCCTCATCTTAGACAGAAATTCCATAACCATTTCAGTCCAGAAAGGAAGTGAACAAGAGAAGCACACCAGTGCTGAGTTGCCAACAGCCTATTGCAAGGCAAAGTCAACCTATCCAAAGAAGAGATTGAGATAATTGGGTTAGAAGAAACTGTCAGCAGCAGAGAAAGAAGGCTTTCACTTTAGGGAAGACAATCACTTCCCTTCTCCTGCTGGCTTCACTGTTTCTGATACAAGCCCTCTCTGGCACTGTAATATCTCTTTTGTATTACCATTTATTTGTATTTTGCTCATTATAGTATTCATAATGAAATGAACCTTAAGAAGAACCTTAAGAACCTAATGCCTAAACACAACTGATTTTGAACTGAGTTTGAAGTCTGTCCAATTATAAATTTGACAAGGCTTATATGCAGAAAGGAATGCTATTTTCTTATATGGAAGTAAGGTCACTTTTTCCTAGAGAGAATATTCAATTAGAAAGATCATATGCAACTCAAACTGCACGCTAAAGCTATAACTGTAAGGGCAGCAATAAACACATCTTAAAACCTCTGTCTTTCGCTAACATAAGGTGGGAATAAACTATCATACTTAATCATGAGATAGAATGGAACATACACTAATGAAGCTTTAAATTATGAAGTAATGCTGATGACTGCAATGGGGCTAAATTGGTCAACTTTTTAAAGTGAATTCAAGTAGTATTTTATTTGCATATTTTTCTTTCACTTGAAAAAGACCAACAGGTTTTCTTAAAACTATGAATGCTTGCTGAACAGAAAATACATAGAAGTTTGTGTTCAGATGTTATTTCCCAATAATAAATCTTTTTGGTCTTTTTTTTTTTTTCCTTCTCTAGAATGAAGAATTATATCCTGAGTGGAAAACATTTTCCTCATAGACTGCCTTGGAGAAAGACACCATACTCTAAAAGATGGAAATGGGAATATAGGTCTCTTAAATTCAGCACTTTTGCAGTAACATTTAGATAAATATCTCATCGGTACCTTATACAAAAGCAAATAATAATTAAAAAATCTACTATGTTTTACAAATATCCTTTAACTGGAACATTCAGAGAGTTTTCAAGTCAGCTTTTATTACTTCAGTCCACTCATCTTCCTCTTTCGCTCCCCCAGAAACAGACTAGAAGTGGACTACAGAAAAAGTGAACCAAAGAAGACTTAAGTATCTGAAACCAATTTAGAGATGACTTGAGAATCTCACCTTGATCTAGAACATGTTACATTTTTAGACAAAACTGCAGAAGCACCAGATATATCTAACATGTACAGCATTAGGGGATATGTACAAATGCTGTTTCAAAAACAAATATTGTTTTTAAAAATACATAGAGACCAAGCTTTTTGGTAAATTACACATATTTGAAATAATTTTCATATATTTTGAGCATCTCTTTTTTGGACAGTTCCTATATACTGCAGCATATGGATAACCATCTAATTTAGTCAGCAAACAGCTGTAGCTAACCTGGGGGGGAAAAGATAATCTGAAGATACAATGACTGTCAGAGAACGTGCAGTAAGAAAAGGGCTGCAAAAGGTTTTAGGGTATTTATCACCCCTTAAGACTTTTAGTCAATAAAACAGCTTAGCAAGTCAGCCATTGGTACTGACAAAGTGCACTGATGTGAAAAGCTAAGAAAACACTCACTGAGCACCTAGATTTCATCTTCCTGTGAAAACAAAAACAAACAAAAAAAGATAATATATGTACATGAACAGAAAGGATCAAAAAAGTACAGAAAGCACCCAAAATTTAAGCAGTGTTGAGATTTAATAATAAATCACAAGGTTATATATACATAATTATTATTACAGCACATTCTCTGTAAAACTAATAGAGGATCACCCAGCAATAATTACTGAATTACACTTACTAAATTTAGACATCTAATGGATGTAGAAGTTGACTGCAGAAAAGACCATGATAATTATCTTGTATTATACAGAATAAACTGTAATTCACATCATTCAGTCTAGTACAGAAATCCCAAACTGAAGCCATCACGAAGTATTCCTGGGATTTCCTAGCATTTGACTTGTTAGTAAATAAGCTGATTTACTGTGCTGATTAGTAAGTCATAGAAACCCAAAAGTCTTGCTAGTCAAGCTTCTTCACATTACTAAGTCTCAGAATATTTTTATTAGTTTTATTTGTAACACTGAAAATCTCCAATTCAAAATACTTTCTCTTCCTAATACATTCACCAGCTCAATTAGTGCTTTTAAGACACACCATGTTCCTTCTGCTGTCAATTAATTAGTCTTTCAAAACTTGTGCACATACAAAGAACTCAAATTCTTAGTCTTTTGTGAAGTTTCACTAACCACTTCTTCAAGAGCAAAGGATATATGCCAAATATATTTCAAGTTCTAAAGGTTTCTTCTCTTTTTTTTTTTTTTGATTGTATTATTTTAATAAAAATCTCACCACTTGATACATGCAAGTGAACAAATATACAGTCACTGGTGTTATTTTTACAAATTTTAATTTCTGAATTAAAGTAAGGGAAAGCTGTCTGGACCGCTACAGTAACATTAGAGACATGTAGATTTGTCATCTAGGACTAAATGATACATAACATGCTTGATGTAGGTTACATTGTTCACAGAATCACAAACTGGTTGAGTTTGATAGGCACCTCTGGAGGTCTCCTGCTCCAAGCCCTCGCTCAAGAAAAACCCTTAGAACATGTTGCCCAGGACCACATCCAGACATCCAGGTGGTTTTTGAATGTGCCCTAAGAGGAAGATTCAACCTCTCCAGGGAACCTACGCCAGTCTCAGTCACCAATACAGCAAATAATTTCTTCCCAATGATCAAAGCAAACAGTTTTCTAGCTTGTGCTATTTCCCTCCCTATCCTATCACTGAGCATCACTGGAAAGAGCCTGCTTTGCAACCTCCTTTCAGGTATTTATAGACACTGATATGAATCCTCCCGAGCCTCCCCTTCTACAAGAGGAACTGCACTTGCAGACTCATCCTAGGGGATAAGAAATTTCATTCACCAATATCTGCTGGGACAGCAATATACCAGGCTGCAAACAATCCAGGCTCTCCGTCCTCTATGACAAGTAATAAAGCACAGGAGACAGGAAGCCAGTACAACTGAGCAGGAACCTGATGATCAAATTGAGGCAAAAGACAAACAAACCATAGAGGCACAAAAGGGTGGCCTGGGAAGAACACAGGGATGTCATCCAGACTTGTAGTGATTGGATCAGGAAAGCCGAGGTACAGATGAAATTGAACTAGGCAAGAGATTTGAAAAAATAACAAGAAGGGTTTCTACACATACATTGGTCAGAAGAAACAGAAAAAAGAGAATGTACCTCCTCTGCTAAATGAGAAGTGAGAACTGGCTAACATAAACAGTAAAAAGGCTGAGGTATTTAAAGTTCTTTGCCTCAGTCTTCAACATCAGTTAGGCTTCCCACAGCTCTCATGTCTCTGAACCTTAAGTCAGGGGTCAGGGAAACAAAATACTTTCTTTTCCACTGTAAGACCAGAGAAATTCAGAGACCACCTCTTAAGAAAGATGTATAAGTCTTTGGGGTCAGATAGCATGTACGCCAGGGTCCTGAAGGAATAGGCTGTTAGGGTTGCCAAGCCACACTTGGGTCAGGACAATGCCAAATACACACACAGACTGGAAGAAAACTCACTGAGAGCAATTCTGTAGAGGACTTGGGTCCTGATGGACAAAAAGCTGGACACGAGCTAGCAGTGCAGGCTTGGAGCCTGAAGTCCAGTGGTGTCCTGGGTTGTATCAGAAGAGGGGTGGTCAACAGGGTGAGGGAAGAAATTGCCCCCTTCCACTATATTCTCATCTGCAATATTTGTGTCCAGATCTGGGACTCCCAGCATAAGAAGTGGAACTGTTGGAACAGACCCAGAGGAGGACAACAAAGATGAGCAAGGTGCTGCAGCCCTCTGCTAATGAAGAAAGGTTGAGGACAAAGCCTGGAGAAGGCTCTGGGGAAATCTCATTGTAGCCTCACAGTGCTTGAAGGGGGCTTACAAGTAGGAGACTGACAGCCTGATAGTGATACGACAAGGAGAAATGGCTTTAAACTAGAAGAGCAGAGATTTAGATTAGTCATTAGACAGAAATTATTTACTCAAAGGGCCTTGAGGCACTGAGACTCCCCTTTCTTGTCTCTATCTTCCACTGTCATGTAAGAAACCGGGGAGGTTACTTTTCTTACACTTTTTTCCACTATGCACTTACTCACATTAGAACTTCACAGTCACTCAAAATCTCACTCTTCTCCCTGCAAGTTAATTTTTACTCTTTCTACATTACATGTTTTAGTTAATTTCACTGCAAACTTCTGCAGCTAGAAAGATTCCCACCACCATACTGTTACTGTGACTTTTTTTTCCAACCCAAGTTTCTTTAAAAGCTTTAAAAAACAACAACAACAACAACAACCTGCAAGCATACTAATACAGAACTGAAAATATCCAATCAGAATCAAAGAAAAAATGTCCCACAGAATGCCATAACACCCAGGGCATTTACATGATAGTACACAAGTCTTGACTTCTCTCTTCTGCTAAATTCTGCTAAATTTTTTAAGTGAAAAACTTGTCTCATTACTGTTGCTGCTTATCATCATAATTATCAACATATCACTGACTCTAATTCAGCAACTATTTATAGGTGCAGTTCTTTACCACACTAGCTTAGAGACTCAAGGGATCTCATAAGTATTCAGTATGGATACACTCTTACACGTTCTTAGTTAGCTACAGATCTGGAACCATTGCCAGTACAATTCTTCAAAAACGTCAGAAAAAAATCTTCTTGCCTTATTAACAGTACTAACATAAATACCATCAACTTGGCTTCAAGTAAAATTCTACCCCAAACATGGTGGTTAGCAGGTTAAAAAGCAATGGCTTAAGTATCACTCAGCTCTGCGTCAGCAATGTGAAGGTCCAAAACAACTGCATGATCTGAAGTGAAGCACTTTCACTATATGACACCAAAGCACAGTATTAGCACAATTAAGTCTCAAGTTTTCTATTGGTCTCAAATCACTCTTATTTGTGAAGGAAAAGAAATAAAATAAGCATACTGAAATTATATTGCCACAGAATGCATTTTAATCACCACAGTATCATGATATCTAAGCAGTGGTTAATGCTGGTGCTTGAAAAATGGGGACATTACTGTACATACCTTCCCTGAACCAGGTTTAAAACCTGAAGTGACCACCCAGTCCTCAGCAAAGTCAGTAATGACAGCGCAGTTTCTTAGGATGAAATTTGATTTCTATTTCCATCCTTTTGTAATGGAAAATAATACTGTATTTTGTTGTGGAGAAGTAGTTTACCATAGATGCAGCATTCAGTATAGAAAGAGTAGTTTATGGAAATTCACAGAGGAAAAAACATACTGATCAATCACTGTTTTTAACCAAACTGTATTTAATCTCCACAGAATGAAGAATATTCAAGATATGGGTGTTAAAACTACAGTTATCTTGATTTGCCTTGAACATGTGCAACTGTGGTTTCAGAATGCATAATGAAACACTTCTATAAAGCAAAATAACCCAATTTCAAATTCTTTGTAAAAAGAAAATAAGTGGAAGCAAAGGTTTTCCTGCTTTAATTGTTTGTCTGAAGATACAGGCAAGAAAGAAAATTCACTGTAATGAAATGGAAAGCACAGCAATGACATTAGAGTAGCACGGTGCACTGCAGGCATCTGAGCTCCCCTGGGAATGCAGGGCCAAATCACCAGGTGCTCAGTCACTGGTTCAAGAAATGGCTTTGCATTTCTGCTACACTATGTAACACAAATGGCTGTAAATAACTTCTCAAACTGTTGCATACACAAGTTCCTTTCAGCACTACTTAGGAAAGTAAATTAAAGAGCACAATTCTAGAGAGATATCCAGTTACATATGCAACATATATAACTTACCTTTCAAATTTTAGAATAAATAAGCAATTTAAGTAATGTTACAGAAATGATTGCCAGAGGCATACAAACTCTGAACACTGTTAAAGCACGTATGCTAACGGATGATAAAAGCATATATATGATAACTCTCACAGTGTGTAATACCACAACTCAACAGAGCAATAACTTTTCTTTTTTGAGAAAAGCACAAACACTATTCCTCAAACCATACAGATCCTTAACTTCTGATGGTATGAAATATAACCATCAACATTTTACAGACGAAAAACAATGCTGACCGCCAAAAATCACCAGAGAATACAGCCACCACTACAGAAATCACATGACTCGGCCTTAGAATATATTAAACAGACAGTGCAGTACCAAATGTGTTAATGTTAAATTACAAAGAGATACTTCAATTATTTGAGAGAGAGCAAAGCTACCACTGAGGATTAACCCCAGTGGAAAATTAGTAATAATAACGCAAACCTCCCCTTTCTTCCTTTAAAATAAAGGAAAAAAGGCACGTAGCAACATAATTGTTTATGATCATTTTTAAGTTGCTGGATTTCTCACCAAACCTCTCAACTATGCTGTCTGTTCTTATATAAGCGAGAAAAAACATGAACTTTGCAACTTTTCTTTTAATAACAAAGCTAGAGGTTACCTAAGATACTCAGGTTGGATATCAGGAAAAAACTGTCTGAAAGACAGGTAAAGTATTGGAACAGATTGCCCAGGAAAAGGATGAAGAAATCCCTGGAAGCATTCAAGAAACTTGCAGACATGGCACTGAGGGACATGGCTCAGGGGGTATAGGATGATGCATTGAACACTGGACAAGGTGACCTTGGAGGTCACTTCCAACTTTAATGATTCTATTACCATAATTTACAAAATAGTATTAGGCATCTATGACATGAAAATGATTCCAAACTAGAAGACAGTTGTTCATTTCCAGATGTTACTGTTTAAAAGACAGCTGTTTACCAGCAGCTCATTACAACTTTGCAAATGCTCAGAATTGTTCTCCACAGGATACTAAAAACATGATTGACAAATCAAGGCTTCTGTTTGACATAGCAGAAAAAAAAGATCACATGACTTGCTTGAATAGAAAATTCAAACACTTTTAATACCACTGCCAATCTAACAAAACACTTTTCCTGTAAATATCTCCTGAAAATGACATGCAGTTGATCAACACATACAGGTTAAAAGGGTACTTCATCACTCCAGTGACTATTCAAGAAAAATGGAGAAAACAAGATTATAGGCATAACCCCCGATCGCTCATACAGACATTCATCCCATGAGAATGGAAAGTTCAAAACCCAACTCAGTTTGATTTCTTAGTTCTTGATAATCAAGGTCTCAGTTTATTGCCAAATGATTTTTGTCTATTGCTAATGTCAAGTTTATCACATAGAAAACTTGTCACACTGTCTACTAAAAATTCTGCATTCTAAAAATTATTTCAAAAATTTCAGTTTTCAAGTAATATTTGAAGCATAGGGATTCAACCCAGATTTTAGATACATAACTGTGAAAACAATAATCCAAGTGTTAAGTGCTCCCAAAGCCAAAAATACCCACAGTAACCAGAATTATTACCTGTTGTGAAAGAAACCTGATGGAAATTATCTGTAATGGAATCTAACTACAGACCACATCAGTAAATTTTAAGGCAAATAATATGTTTTATTATTTTTGTGTGTGCTTACACACACAACAATAATGATGCATTATTAACGAGTCTGAGAAACCTAGTAATTAAAATAGCTTGGTATTAGGAATATAATTATGCAATCAGTCCCTGAAAGTAATTTTACAAGTATCATTAAACAGGAACCTCTGACTGTCTAAAAGAGAACGGTTAGGTCTATCTGCAAAGTTACAAATGAACATACTTTGAGAATACAATATTACACTCACACAGAAGGAAAAAAAAAATAATACAAATGAAAGAAAGTTATTAAATTGGTTATGTTATATTACTTCCCTTTCTTTAATATGTCTTGCTTCTTATAGTAACGTAGTTTATGCTCCAAAATACAGACATACTCACAAGAATTGACAGTTACCTGTGAGATAATATTGGTTAACTTCTAGAAGAGCCTGACATTTTATTGTTTTTTGTCCCCAGTCAGATGTTGTGTCATCTAAAGAAAACAATTTGATCACAATGAAACATTAGGAATGGCAAATAAGATAGACAACTTCCTCATTTATGGATATTTCAAAATGCAGCAAAGTCTTTCATGATCTCCTTTATTTTAATATTGCTCACTTCTATTTTCGTCTCCTTAGCTCTTCTTTTCTACCATATATTTCTTTAATAAGAAAAGGAAGGAAAAAAAACCCACTATTTCTGCAAGATGAGGGTTTTTTTTTAATGTCAGTTGTGCATTCTGCTTAATAGCAGTGGGCATGTGCTGGGGAGTTATTTTCAAGAGAAAACATTTGCATATGCCAAATGCAGGTAGGAAAATTCCACCAAATTAATAATTCTCTGAAATGCCACCTCTGTGAGTCAAGTATCGATTTTTTAGACACTGCTCTAGTCCAGACATTTTATGAGAGATACTTGACAAAAGAAGTTTCAAGATGCCATGATACTAGCCACATTTGTTAGCAGAAATACACTGCAGTCTGCTACTATTGAAAAGGCTGAGGATGTTCAATTAAAATTTTAATTCTATTGAAGTTGCTATCACATTTTAATATTAAATGCTCTAACATACCTCATCACTAAAAATGCCAGAATAACTCTGGTGTAACAAGGTACCATAAAAAGCAAGGTACTTAAAGAACAGAGGAGATGCACAACTGTTTTTAGCACCTTACTCCTTACTATTCAGTGAATAATTTTCTCTTTCAAAGTATAGAACTTCTTTGAAGTCTTTTCCTAGAAAACCAGAAGATATTTTACACAGTTATAATGCTGCAAGTGCACTGTAAGACACAACATAGTAGTCTGCACTGATAGCCATGAAATCATGCAAAAAAAAAAAAAAAACCTATATACATACAAACAACTAGCTGTAAGCCTTCTAGAAATAACAGATGATGAAAACAACCTTCACAAAAAGTAAACAATCTTGGCTTCAGATTTCCCAACAATGAAGAAAGCCAACAGTTCATAAATAAAACCTCAGAAAATTTTATTCTGAGAAGTACGTGCTACTGATTTACCTTAATCAAATGATCTCCAAAATTTATTATTTGCAAAGGTATCAGGTAAGGAAACAAACAGAAATTATATGTCATTACAGGCTGATTTCTCACACTACTTAAGACAGACTTTCAGGTTGGATGAATAACATGGTATGCACAGAACTCAGAGCAATCATGGTATCATTTACTCTGATGGGAACTAATACGTATGTGACATACAACGACCACACATCATGGAAACTTCACTGTGCATACACAGATCTTAAGAACTAGCGAAATATTTTCTGCTACAGTGCATTCAGTATCACTGAAACTTGGATTTAGTATACTATGTCTGCATAGACTTCTGAAAATGATATATTTACAAAGTTTCTTAAATACTTAAGATATGAGTATAGTACAGATAATTTGTTTACCTATTTCCAAGCTATTTAAGGAAGTCTACTGCCCTCAAGCCTTCAACAATAGAGTATACAGATTTTTCCACTCCTCACCATCATAGCTGAGGAAACATTAAGGCCAAGGAGAATAAATTTCATGCTACATTCTAGGTGCTTTTCCATTATGTCCTGCCACCACCAAAATATATTGAGATGAAATATCTAAAGGACAGATATAAATGGAGGCTGAACACAGTGTGTTTCAGAAGCAAATCTGAAGTTTGATGTGGTAATACAGTAAAATACAAGACAATAAAAAGGACATCTGAAACAGTACAAATAACCTAAAATACATTACATTGTCAGTCTACAAGAAAATGCAAAACTACTCCTCAAATGGTTCTACTTTCAGAGCACAATCATGACACTGGCTTCTGGCATTTTAACTTTATATCTGCTTTATACCTGATAACCCTTGTTTTGAGCCAGCTGTGTGATAGTTATGATTCTTACTGATGAAGTAAATCTGAAGGTCAGACAGAAGAAAATCTCAAGAGTCAGTAAAAGGATAGAGAAAAATTACAAAATACTTCGTCTGGTTTAAAATCAGTATTTTTACACAGTAATGCTTCTCAGGAGACTGTTCCAAAACCTTTGTCAGTTCTAACAGATTTATGAACAGTTTATAACTGCTTGATCCTGTATCAGCATTGTTTTTTTTTTTTTTTTTTTTTTTTTTTTTTTTAAATTATGTCACTCCTGCTATTTTTAACTTGATTAAAATAGATGCAATAGAAAGTACTAGAAAAAAGAAAATTTAATTATAGCAGGTGAAAGCTACACACTAATGCTTTAACTTTGAAAAAAGTAACTATGCTACAAAGATCATTATTAGTACATTCTAGAAGTTTTTCTAATGATGGTCCTCCAGGAAAAGAAACAGGCATCATATGATTTTACAGCTAGAATTAAACTTCATCAAGATTTCACAGACCTAAGAAACAGGTGATTTTTTTTTTTTTTTATAAACATATCTAGGCATCAAACCATAATTGTCACTGATTACTTATGTTGTCATGAGCACTACTAGCTTTAAAAAGTAGGATAAATAGGAAAGCACCTAAATTTACAAAGGGTTTTGTACAAGACAAGTCATATTCTTAGCATTACCCCAAATCCAATATTTAGACACACGTCTCTAAAATCACCTCCAGAAGAAGAATGCAGAGAAAGTGTTTCAAAAATACAAATTTACTGTTATCTTCAATTTCATTGTCACGTTTAAAAATCCTTTGGATGCCATTCAAAATGGCTAAGCTTAACTCTGCCCTGCTGTAGATCTCTCATTAACTGAATAGAGATACTTTCTTCAATATATTGCTCACCAAATTTTGGAAACATATGTTCAAGAAAATCCATACAAATATTAGCATTTTACTTACTGTGTCTTGTTGAAGCTGAGACTTTCCCCAGTAACTGCTGAGCTACTACTGACATACTCTTAAATTTCAAGTTAACAAATATGCTTTTTTGACAGCTGAGAAAACACACTTTTTCTAGCTGTAAATAGATTTTTAATGTAAAGGAGCAGTCAGTTATTTTCAGCCCCCAGCAAGGCTGAGATGTTATGCCACTATTAAAAACAAACAAGCCAAATAAAACCCTACATCTATTTCACTTCATAAACTTGTGGCTAAATCCAGTAGGTGGCTCAGCACCACACAGATGCTTGCTCCCTTCCCCACCGCCCACCTAATGAGGGGTGGGGGAGAACAGGAAACAAAAAGGAACTCACATGTATATGTAAAAAATATTTACTAAGGCAGAAAAGGAAAACAGAAACAAAAATACACTAGTAACAATATATAGGAATATATACTTATATACATTTATCTGCAATGCAACAGCTTACCACCAGCCAATGCCTGAACAGCAGCCAACCCTCTGGCCAACTCTCCACAG
This sequence comes from Tetrao urogallus, assembly GCF_951394365.1. NCBI lineage: Eukaryota > Metazoa > Chordata > Aves > Galliformes > Phasianidae > Tetrao > Tetrao urogallus. The sequence continues at coordinate 79,045,656 of NC_136813.1, read as the reverse complement.
CTTTATGACCTAGTGCCATGTGGTCTGGAATAATCCTTGGCCTAAATGAGCCCACCTGTGCTGGCCCTGCCCTGCCTGCAGCCATCATGGCAACAGGTCTGCTGAGCAGCCTGATCTCAGTCTCGCACCCACTGCTAAGCCATAGCCAAAACACTGGTGTGTAGCTGAGGCTATTAGCAGTCTCGGCTGTAACCAGGACAAATTACAGAAAGGTTTACATAAAACTTAAAATTCTGACAGGTCAGGTTTCTATTTATTAGGATTTCTGGTTTCTTTTGTCACTCTTCTTAAAGTAAGGAAACATTTTGCTTCCTCTAATAATAACTGTGTATTGTGCTTATGTGAAAGTTTACATTTCTTTTGGAAAAAAAAAAAAAAAAAAGTGGTTTATAAATGTATTTTAAGAAGAAAAAAAGTATTTCAATCAAACAAAGTAACATAAAACTATTAGTTCTTGGCCTGTGTTAGAAGATTAGACACTGCAAATCAAAATATTTTTGTTGGTACTCCCTAGCTTAAAGCCAATTGTTAATAATTCTGCTCTCTAAATGCTCCCCACAGAACACAGATTGATCTATGGCCACTGGAGGTTTGTAATAAATATCAAATGAGTATAAATACACCATGCTGAGGTAAAACCATTCTGAGATGCCATTTTATATGCTTCAGTTTCTGCCAAGACGTGCAATCCAAAAGCAGACACAGTTCATGTGTTTTGTTCCAGAAAAGCATTATTCTGTAATGAATCAAATTGCTTCACTTCACAAATGTTATGGTAAGGTTGTAAGCTTTTCAACGAACAAGTTTAACAATGCTCATATGGTATAAGAGATCATCATGTGTAAATCATCTTCACAGTACTCCAGAGAGTTGTGTTTTTGTTTGTTTTAAATTGCGTAAAAAATTTGTTAACAATTTTTTTCGGGTTTTGTACATGTAAAGAAAATAGATGTTTTGTTATGAGCAGACTCACAGTCATCAATGAATACCAATTTATTGGTGTTTATCATTTTTTTGTCAAGGAACTAAATCAAAAACATAAAATTATCCCCATTTCCAGTCTTAAAAAAAAGTCATTTATTATAGGAATTGAAAACCTTTTGTGTATTTTGTTTCCTTAGAACTTTATCAAACAGAACATTCTATACATGCCTGTAGAAATGACTATCTCAGCTCTGTACCTTTGGGCAAAAGGATATACCTTAATGGTGCTACACAACCAGGACCTTTGCTAACAATGCTACCCAAGAACAAATGGTCCACATTAGTTCAGTTTATATTTGTACCTGTGCTTCTGAACAAAATCTAGGGTAAACACTGCATCTATCTTTGTAAAAGGCTTGTTTGTACCTCCATATAACCCATTGTTTCACCTGTATTCATAGTCCTAATATTCCAGATATTGCAAGAATATGAAATACTTTATTTTCAGCAAGTGCCATAGAAACATTTTGAACTTCATAAATCTCAAAGTGAGATTAAAAACATATCTTTGATTTGATAGATAGCTTTGAAATATAAAATTCTGGATCCCCATATTTTGGAACAATCAATCCTCTCAGGAAAGTCATGAATATAAGTACTTTTATAATAATAAGTAATATTTATATATTATGTATATAATAAATAAAATATGTATATTATATATAATATTTATATACTTATAAGAGTAAGTAATGCACATTATTAGGTATTGCTTCAAAAATCATGTTCCTCATTCTGAGTTATGTTAAAAGATGTGAAAGATTTTGTCTATATAGTGTTAAGAAAAAAACTGTACCACTTAATTGTCAGTGAGATAGTATCTTTGTAACTCTAGCCTAGAACACAAACCTCAAGATCAACTGTTCTGTCATAGGTTATTCAATTACATCCTCACAAATACAGTATTTTCTGGAGCCAGCAAAATAAAACATTAACGTATGTGATGAAATGAAATATTTACTCTCACACATAAATTAAAGCTGGTATTTTTTACAAGAAAACCAAATAGAAGGTCAGCTGAATAAGAATACAGTTCTCCTACTGTACGTCTTTATATGCATGTGATTACTGCATAGGTAAGTTTCAGTAACAAAGATTTTGTAGAATGAATCTCACATCAGCTGTTCAAATGTCCCTAGGATCATTTTGTCAAATTCAGTTTTCACTGCTCAGGCCATGTGACTGTTTCTAAATTATTGAGAGTAAACCAGTAGGGAGGATTCTTTGTACCTACCCTTTCAACTGCAAGAGTGAACAGACCCACAAGATACAGGAGGGTGAGTTCTGGGATCTGCTGGTGATAAAGGAGAGCTAGCAAAAGGAGATTTAGCAAATTTCTGTAGGCACAAGCACTAGATTCACTTACAGATTAAAGGTGGTGTATACATAAGTGGTGAGTACAGCTATGTGTATCCTTATTAATTTACTTTGAGTGAGAAAAGATGTGATGATGCACCAGAAAGACATTTTTCAACTATCCTTTTATTGTCCTACTACATTCTGAATGAGATTAATTCAATTCATTAACTGAATTCATATGACTTATCATACGTGTTAGCGACTCAGAACTTTCAGACTCTGAAAAGCAGATCTAAAAATCATATTATGGGTGAGAGGTAGAGATGTGTAAGAAAAATGAGTATAAATTCATTAAAAATTAATAACTCAGGAAGTGTTAACAACCAGTTTGTATGCATGTGAATTCAGTGGAAATTTCCTAATTAGTTTCAGTTTGGAGTAGATTGTAGAATCAGGTATTTAAAGACTTGTGCTTCCAGATTGAGGATATGAACAGTAACAGTAACAGAAATATTCCATTTTTTAAATTGTGCAATGGTTTCTACTTAAAATTGTCAGCTGCCAGAAAATGAGACAAATGTGCCAAAATAGGAGCATTTGGATTTATCAAATCTCTCAACAGTTATCTCTAAATGACTATTTGCTAAATCAAAACCATATTTTCAATTGTGTAAGATTAGTTTTTCTCAGTACAAAACCAGGAGCAAGAAGGTTTTCTGCCAAACAGATCTACTGAATTTAGCAGTCCTTGCATAATGGGACAATGCTCAAAAACTTAATGGTGAGATCCATCCCTGAATTACACAGATTTTGTTTTATTTTCAAAAGAGCATAGGAATCCTTTCTTTACAACAGTTAAGAATACTATTTAATTAGTCAATATTTAATTTAGAGTTTAGATTTCAAGAGTATTGCTAATAATATTACTTTAATGTCTGTATTAGTACCCACTTTAATAAGTAAAAATATGTCTAAAGACATTAGGACACATTTGCTGTATGTGTTACGTTAAGTAAAATTTATCTAGAAGTTTGAATGCTAAAATTCTATTAACTAATAAGCACAACTACAGGTACTTCACTTACTCTGTAAGTACAAATAGTAACAGAAAACACGTTAGATTGAAGTTCTGAGATTTTTTTTTTTTTTTTCACCTGTCATCTTTTATACTGATTTATTTCTGCTGTATAAAGCTAACAGGATAAACATAAAAATCAAATTTATTTTCCTGCTTACATTAATTATGTATCTGATGTTACTCACAAATATTTAAAAGTTATTTAAATTAAGCTGGTTTAAAAAAAAAAAAACAAACAGATATGTTTAAGTTGTAAAACAATACTACTCAATTTCTATCTCACAACCAAAGATGAGAGTGCATTTTGTTAGATTTTTCTGGTCAGGTTTTAAGCAACATGTGGTTTATGTGCCAGTTTTTACCATAAGCTTTAAATGCGTTTTTAAAAAGTTGATACTGAACAAGCTTCATTTGCAGCAAAGTTGAATACTATTTTCATTTTCAAATGTGTTTCTTGAAAGTTCTTTACACCCAAGATCTCAGTTACAAAAACTCCTTTCACTTCAGATCATTCTATACCCATAAGAAGATAATTAATATCAAACATGAAATGATGAACTTATTATAAACCAAAGGTTGCTACAGATTATTTCAAAGAAATCAGAGACAACACTTTTGCAGTCATTTCCCCTGGAAGCTATCGTAAGTCACCAAGACCGAAAACATCAATTGTTTCTGAATATGACCAAGCCATAAAACACAGAATGTAAGTGTTATGTGATAGTGTAGTAAAGTGTCTTGATATAATTCCTTTCTGTCCTGAACTTGCCAGCTTTACAGAATTCCAATTGCTCTGTGAAGGCAAAAAATAAGCAGTCTTATAAGCAGTCCTTCAATTTCACCTGTTTGGATAACCAAATATGCTGTCACGTTTGAAGATTATGACTGTGAGCTGGTCAGCTTATATCCTCTCTTGCAATAGCTATTGTCACAGAGAACAAAAAAAAAAAAAAAGCCCCCTGTATTGTTCCAACTCTTTCTGAATGCATCTTTTATTGGCTCAGGAAATACCATCAATTTTAACTTAGTAAGATCATAATTTTTTTTTGAGCAACACCGAACCAGCAGCTAATTTCAGTATCAAACATGTAACACTTTCAACAGATATTTATACAGACACACATTCAAGCAGAGGAAATACACAACTTATTAAAGAGGGGAATGCAACTTCAGCCATGTATATACAAAAGTATAGACACACTTCTGCTTACATTTTATGGAGACTTTCTTCTATTAACCTGATGGAATTAACCAGCTTGATAGTAAATTGTTAAATACACATGTTAAACCAAAGCTTTAAAAGAAGTATCTAGGCAGTAATAAACATATTTCCATTTTTATGAAAATTTCCATTTTTATTGAAAATTGATGGGAATGAATAGCATAGCAAGATTACATTCAATTAAATTAATAACTTTGGAATGATAAAGATTTACTTCTTGTAAAAACGTCAGAATTCACACTAGATATTTGGATTTCTCTTTCAGCTCTTGACATTGCAGTTAATACAATCGACAACTGCAAAAGTGAGTTCACAATATGAGGCAGTTATTTCAGTTGTTTCAGAAATAAAGACAAAGCCTGAAACTGACAACTGCTACTAAGAATAGAACTTTTTTAGGGCCATTAGAATGTTTCTTAGGCAAAATAATTTTATCCACATACAATTTCAGAGATTTTTTTGTTTGCTTGTCATGATTTACCATTTTCTCTATAAATTAAAACCACAAATTTTTACAGCTTGGTTTTTTTTTTTTTTCTCTTCTGAATATTTATCCTACATCTAACAGATCATTCCTCTTTTTTCCTTCTCTTTTTATCACTCATACTAACTGCAGGATTTTTAATTTTCTGATAAGAAATTTCATTCTGATATTCATAACTGTAGAAAGCTGCTAAAAATTATCTTATCAATCAGTCTGGATTACCTGGTGTTTTTTTTTGTTTGTTTGTTTGTTTGTTTTTAATTTTACACATTCCAGTCTCCTAAAAAAAACTAACAGTCTCTACTTATTTTCCTTACTTACCAAATTTTCTGCACTTTATGCCTACCAAGTTCCTTTCAAAATCAACCTTTTGAATAACGCAACTTTCAGTGTGACAAAAATCCTGCAGATTTCTAATTCCTCACTGAACTCCATTAACTTCCCAAGTTTGCAGGAGTTATATTGCAGAGTTTCTCTCAGTTAAGATGGCCTAATTGCAACAAAAATTAAAAAGAAAGATGCTTTTTGAAGTGACTGTAAGGCATTTTAGCAAGGAGCTGATATTTAACTGAAGTATTACTGATGAATTCAAGTATTTAAGCCCTCCCAAACAGTTCAGGATGTTTTAGGAGCTTAACAACTAGACATAAGGTAGTTAATTCTCATAAACATAATCCTTTTAAGAAAGCCCTTTAGCTAACATTGTTTCAGTTTAAGACTTTACAGAATCTGTTTTGATTTAAATTAAATGAGTCTGAAGAATTTAAAGTAGTTTATCTACTATTTTTCAGCTTCCAAGAATTCAAATTTGAGTTCCCTTAACAACAACCTATACAAATTGCAGAAAAAGTTCCAAATATATAGATCAAGTTTTATTAAGGTTGAAATCAAGCAAAGGAAAAATATATTTGCCCTGCCTCCATCATGATTAAATCTGATCTTTACCCACAAATGCCAAAATTACTGATGTTGGATGATACCATGTACATCTGTGGAACAACGGAAATGCCTTCAGCAGCACTGCACAGGCACAAACTGCAAGCACAGAACTTCCTTAACCATGTTAAAATGAATATGATTCAAAAGAATTTTTTTCTTACTGAGCTGAGCTAGATCTATTGAGTTGAATGATAATTACTATGATAACTAATTAAACGATAACTAATACCAACATTTGACTACTTTCTCAAAAAAAAAAAAAAAAAAGTGATAAATAGTATATGAAGGGCAAATCTGATACTTCTTATGTAGGGGTTTCTTAATTAGGTTCTGGACTGTGCATCAGCTCAATTTAACACTGTGAAACTCAATTACGTTGCCTTAACTCAGCCAAGTCTTCGAACCAGTTTAAGTCCTTAAAATGGTTTACAATTTGCTTTAAAAGTTTAATGAGTATGAGGTAATGATTAAACTCTTCAAATGCATCTATTGACACTTGGTATTTTTCTTCTACATAGATATAAGAAATATAGAATCATCACATATCTTTTCACTTAACCAACTAAGCTGGTTTTACTTTTCTTCCTATTTATTTCTGATGTTGCTGCACAGCTAATTTGCTGATGGGAACACCAGCTGGAACCTCTTGTTCTATGAATGATACGGCAAAACTGAACTCAGTTTCAACTGTGTAGGTTCACCAATATTAACAAGAGAGGCTGGAATACAGTTTGAGGACAAGTACTGTGCAGTTGAAACAGCATAGATAATTTGGATTGGATATCTATTGGATATTTCAGAATATCTTGTAGTTTTCCACTGAAAAGGAGCAATTTCACTATTATTTTTTGGAAAAAAAAAAAAAAAAAAAAAAAAAAAAAAAGCAAAATCAAACCCACATCAACAAATAAAGCAAAAATAAGAAGCAAAAGGAAGCTCTTGGAGGAGAACACAAACTTGTTTGAACGTAGAATGGTTGTCTTTATCTATAGGTAGACATTAAACATGGTAACAACAGACTTAAGTTTGTACAATGAAATGCGTTGCAAAACAAGTCAACGCAGCAAGATTTTACTTGGTTGTTTTGCAAGGAAAATAGTTTAAGAACTTCATAATATCAAGTGTGAATTCAAACAGCTTTGAGCTGAAAGTCAATGACATGCAGCAAATATGCAATCCCAAAAAATGCTGGTTTTGGAAACACTTTCAGATAAGAGCCACTTGTGAGCAGGAAATGCTGTCTTAGTAGCTAAAAAAAGTACAGCGTGCATTCAAAATCATTAACTTTTTCAGAGGACCTAATAAAAGTTGAGACCACAGGACTGAAAGATATAATTCAAAATATCTATGCATAAAAAGACTGAATAGAATTTCCCCAGTCTTCACTTTTCTCCCTTGAAAGCTCAGAAGTAAAGTTTCTGATACTATTTTTTCCTTACTTTTTCCACTTAAAAACCTCACAAGTACCTTGTCTACTGTAGACAAGTTCATGCCTGGAAATACTACTAATCTTATGATAATTAAAGAATAAATTGTGCTGTCTCTGTTCTCCTCTCCTGCTCCGTTTTTACTCAACTGAGAACTTTCAACCCAGCCGTGGAAAGACAGGATAGGGAACTAATTGCAGGGATGTGCACAATATTTCTAGTCACATTAAGAAATTCCAGTGACAGCAGCAGATTGCATCCCTAGCTGAAGAAATGTAGCAGTTAAGATAACTCTGACAACATTGTTTCATTGTAGCACTGAGAAAAGTAGGTAACCTCTATAATCTGCCATACTATACAACCTGTTACATCAGTCAGCCTCATGAAGGGCCATCATGCTTGCCTACATCTCTAGAGCTCTGTATAGAATCACAGAATCACCAAAGTTGGAAAAGATCTCCAAGATCATCCAGTCTGACCATGCACCTACTACCAATAATCCCCCATCAAACCATGTTCCTCAGTACAACATCAAGTGTTCCTTAAATACCCCCAGGGATGGTGACACCACCACCACCCTGGGCAGCCTGACTACTCTTTGGGAGTGGTCAGGCAACCTGAATCTCCCCAGCACAACTTGTGGCCATAATGAAATACTGGTGTGGAACAGTAGGAAACATTTTTAGCTTTCTCCTTCCATTACATTTTAGGCAAGGAAACTTGTCGAGTTATCAGAGCTAAGGCTAAGAAAAATGAAGAGATGGGCTAAGAGTTCCAAACATTTTTGCCTTAGAAATCAGAAAGCTGCCAACCTGACCATGCTCAGGTCATACTTTGTTTTACTTTTTCACTAGGTATCCTCTGGTATATGTGTGTGTCTAGCTGTTGTTACTGGAAAACTTGACTAGCATTCCAGCCCACCTCTTTGGTTACTTTTATCAAATATTGTCTGTATTTCCTTTCATTTAAACATATCTCAGAAATACACAGAATGTTCTGATCTTTCAGGTCTTTCAGGTCATAAAAGCAGGTATTAGGCAAAAAGAATCCTAGTATACTAAAAGAAATGTGAAATGCTTTCTGTAAAACAGTCATGACCTAATTCAGAACATGTTTCCTTTCACAGAGATGTGCTCTAAATAATCACTTGTGATTTTTAGGCCAGATGAGCAAAGCAACATGGTGCAGAGATATTACTAAAAATTAAGTGTATTATGAAATATTATGGGTAAGAATTACAAAATAGTCACAATTGCCTTTATTCAACTATCCACCTTCAGCTTCTTGCTCACTTCTTTCCCTTTGTGCCATTTGTGAGTCCTCCCTCAAAGCAGAAAAAATTTTACCTGGAATCACAAATAGTATTTACACTGAGCTAAGATGTAGAAGAGAGAAAAGGCAAACTTCAAATGTCATACACATACATATTTTTTTAAGTTTTAATAATAGTTGCAGAAATCACTTTTTAAAGTGATGATCTGTTCTCTTCTAAGGAAACTAGCAAATGCAATGTCTGGAATTGCAGTATTCCTTGATACTGACATGTGACTTCACATCACACTGATGTAGATTAAGAAGCTGAAATGTGTGGAGGTTTGGAGACCAATTCCAGATGTCCGTGGAAGGAGGAGGGAACCTCATCCAGCACTTACCTCTTGGTTTCTCAGTCCACTGCCTACTCCAACGAAAACTCTTGTTCTTTGTCCCATTAACCTCTTTGTCTGCTAATAAGATCATACCAGATCCCAAGGCACCTTTTTGCTCTTATTACTCACAATCGCTTATCTGACTTACTACCAAAGCTCACCAGGATAAGTCTCTAGAAACAGTTCACTTTCTTCTTGAAAAGACTCATGGTTTTTTATTTCTCTTCCCTCGTCAGATTTGAAGACAACCACTATAGCCAACATGTATATTAGCAGGAATTCTGCAAACTCCTCAGACACCAGAGGGAAAAAAAAATAACAGCATTTTAAAATTCAGAGTTATCTCATACTGTGTGATATGTTACCTCAGCACAAAAAAAAAAAAAAAAAAAAAAAAAAAAAGGTCTTCAGATTGCATTTCAAAAATAGTTGAGAACTGAAAGATTTGACTCCTATTTGTTCTTCTATTCAGTCCTCTGTTTATGTTGCAATGAGGCATGAAAAAAGAATGGGAAAGTGGACTGATGCTGCCTACTAGAGAGAAAGTAATTGTATTATCTAGAAGACAGGTTTAAGAAAGATCTAAAACTGGGCAGTAAAACTACATTGTAGAAAGGGTAATTTGAAAAGGGTATTCATGATTTTGTATATAATTCTTCTTTTATAGTCATTGTACTATATTGTACAATATAGATGCTTAGATTGTACTAAGCATCTGCAGTTGACCAGGTCTGAAATATTTGCCACTTATTCATTCCTGAGTTCCAAGCTTTAATTTATTCTAATCAAATTCCAAACTGACATGGTCTTCCGTTGCATACAAAAAGGCCCAAAACAAACAAGCAAACAAATAAACAACAACAAAATAGGGATATGCATTATCTTATAGTATTAATTTCTATTTACAGGTTAACTAACTTACAAAAACTAGCTAATAAAGAAACAATCAAATTTTTTACAAAATAAATTCCAGTCCATTAAATCATATCCTTATAATTTAATGGGTGATAAAGAACACATTTTATTTTAGACACTTGTCAGGAAGATGTTTATTTATATTGTATTCATTGAACAGTAAATTCTAAAATGGTGGGACATACTGCCATAATTAATTGGATGAGCTTATGTTTATGACCCTCTTAAGGGGCAGAAGATGAAAGCTAACATTTTAAGCTGGGAAACATATGATGAATCTGTTAACTCATTGAATAATTTCTTTATGATTTAAAAGTTACAGAATTTTGTGATTATTTGAGTATTGCTTTTTCACACCTTGCCTGTGCACTGTATGATTTGGGAAGAAAGAAAAAAAAAAAAAAAAAAAAAAGAATTTGTTCATTTGTTCTCTATTTTGTCAGCATCAACACATGAAGCAAAGGAATGAACACAAAGGAATGGTCTGCTTCTATACTTGGATAGGGATATACTTGGATAAGGACTCCACAATACCTCTTCTTGGCAAGTTTTTTAACATACAAAACAAAAACAAACACCAAAACACTTATCACTACTGCAAATAGGACAGTTATACACAATGTTCCTTATAGTATCACTGCAGGCATCCACCTTCAACATTCTTCCTCCAGAAAGTCCATATTGTTTCACTTACAGAATAACAGCATCACCAAATCACACAATTACAGGGCTGAAAGGGATGTCTAGAGATCATCGAGTCCAACCCTATTGTTCCCTATGGTAGGTTGCGCAAGGAGATGTCTACATAGGTGGTGAATATCTCCACTGAAGGAGACTCCACAACCTATCTGGGCAGCCTGTTACAGTGCTCCATCACCTTTACTGTAAAGAATTACCTGCACATATTTGTTTAGAACTTGCTATGTTTCCCTTTTTGGCCACTGTTCCTTGTCCTATCACACCATTAGAAAAAGTCCTGCCTTGTCCAATTGCCTCCTGCTTTTCAGATATTTATAAGCATTGATGAGATCCCCTCTTCTCTTCTCCAGACTGCACAGTCCCAGGTCTCTCAGCCTTTCTTCATACTCCAGGCCCTTTATCATCTTTGTGGCCCTCTATGGGACTCTCACTTGAAGTTCCCTGTCTATCTTGAACTGAGCAGCTCAGAACTGGATATTGTACACCAAGGGAGGCCTGACCAGGGCAGTTTAGAGGAGGAGAGTTTCCTACCTCAATCTGCTGACCATGCTCTTTTTAATGGACCCCAGGATACCCACAAGGGCACACTTCTGGCTCATGGCCAATCTGTTGCCACCAGGTCACTCTCTGCAGAGCTTGTCTCCATCAGGTCAGCCCCTAACCTGTTCTGATGAGTGTGGTTATTTCTCCCCAGGTGTAGACTCTACACTTGCTTTTCTAGAACCTCATCAAGTTCTTCTCTGCCAAACTCTCCAACTGGCAGAGGTCTTAATGAATGGCAGCACAGCCTTCTGGTGTGTCAGCCTCTCCTCTCAGCTTTGTATCATTAGTGAACTTATCCACCTTTTTGAACTGTATAAACAAAATAGCACAGACATCTGCATTCAACTTACTAAAAAAAAAGAAGTAAATTTCTGACTAATTAAAAGATCAAATCCTTTCATTAAGCTATGTGATAAAAAGTTCAGCTCCACACACATCAAGGAGAAGAATAGGAAGCTGGGGGAACACTGTCCTGGTCCTTCCCAGGGATGTCACAGCAAGTAAGCAATCCCACTGTAAAGTGGCACCAAGAGAAGTGTGTATTTGTGCACGTGGGGAAACTGGAACTGAGATGAACCAGGGCCTACTACACTGCATTGCAGAGCAGTGCAGTGGGTTAGGATATTATATACTAATAATTATATAACAGGAACCTAATTTTATAGGATAAACGGTTTTCCACTGCTGCTTCACTACTTCTATAGCCTAATTTACTCACTTGTGAAACAGTCATCCAAAACAGACAAATGAAAAACACTATTTTTAGAAGCTGTAACAAAAAAAAAAAAAAAAGAAGAAAAAAAAAAAAGCCACTCTTGAAGCAATTAAGATATTTTGTCTGTTCTGGCATCTCTTCTATGGCTCCTGAGCTACACTTTATGCATTTATTTAAAATGATCCAGAATGGCAGAATGTTGTGGAATTAAAGACATTTACGGAAAAGATGTTAGATCCTTCTGACGAACATCCAGTGCACTGAGTCTCAGGTTACAAAAATTTGCCACAAAGAAATTGGTTCCATGAGGAAGAAAACATTTGGACTATCATGTGTCATGGTCCATCAGACTCATATTAAAATTTTCTGTGCTAGTGAAAGGGAGGACAATGATATGAGCAGGGTGAAAACCTCCAAGGAACCTGAACAAAGACTTCAATAAAAAAATTAGTACTCCCTTCAGCTCCGCTCTTGAGTTGCTGAAGAAAAACGTGAGGATCAGTTACATCTTAAGGAGAGAAGAATACATGGTCTCACTCCTTCATCTGAGCCTATTAAATATTTCCAGGTTTCCAAATCTCTTACTAGACCAAATCAGACAGTAACAGCACTCTCGTCCATTTTTACTAACAAGCAAAGATTTATATTCCTTCTTGTTCAACATCTCCCCTGCCCCACATACCCTGCTTCCTGGCCATCCTTCACAATGGCTTTCTCATGCTGATGTGATATCCTCCACTATTTTTTTTTCCTTTGCTGTGACAGTAAGCATCTGACAATGGAACAACTCAATATTCATAAGTAATAATAAGAACTTGGGTCTGACAAAACAAGTGTGCCTGTGTATACAACACAAAGATTTAAAAAGTGGAGCTATTTTTATTGTGAATTTATTCAAAAGGGCAAAGGAGATTAAAAAAATGAGGTGAATATTAAGTACATTTCAGACATCTCCTGTTACTAAAACAATTGCATATAATGTAATGGTAGCATTCAAATCACAGATTCCTTTTTAAATAAAATTGCATACTATCACAGTAATTTAAATCAGCCAGTTGTTTTGCATATCTCTTGAGAGTTTTTTTTGTGTCTGTCTTGAATAGATACCATGTGCAGCTGGTTTTGAACTTCTGTTTTATTTTATGCTATGCCACAACAAATCTACTCTGGCAACTTTTTATTTTTGCTCGAAAAACAGGGCCTTTAGACTGTATTTAAGGTTAATACAATTCTACATGATGAGAAAAGGTTATCAAATAATCTTGTTTATAAAATATTTACAGAGTATTTTTACTCTGATCTTTCCACAGATGTAAGTTCTTACTGTTCAGAAGTTACTAGTGTTCTGGTTGTAACAAATAAAATGACATTGTTTTTATTTCCTTAGCTTAATAAGGACCTGTTTAATGAAAGCCAAGAAGAGATTTAGACTGCTCTAAAAGGGAAAAATCATATAGAAAAGGACTAAGCAAAGAATGTGTGGGTTTTTGTTTAATCACATCAGAGCCAACTATCAATGTGAAGCCTGCAACAGCAATGGTTGTTGAAAACTTCCCAGATGCAGAGGGTTCAGATCAAGTTAACTCTAGGAACGCTGTAATTCTGACTGGTTTACTTTTTAAAATCTAGAAGCAAATCATTTAAGAGGTAGCGTAAGTAATTACAGTGTTCTATCAGATCTAGGACGCAAAAGTTACAGTTTCTTACTAAAATCATCCTTGCAAAGACTTTCATCTTAACATTTTTCTCATACAAAATGCTACAAATTTTAATTTCTAGTCTTTTTCTTTTATTCCAGTAATAGTTAATCAGAAATTCTCAAATGGATTGTGATACTTCATCCAAGTATGTCATTCTCTAAAATGTCTCTGTAAGACTTATATTTGTGTGCATGCACAAGTGTATTTTACTGTGCACCTTTAACTTGGTCTCATGTATGGATCACTGCTATGTGTGGTGACACCTTCAAATGCCAGCCATCCCTCAGTTGGCTACTGCCTCACAAATGGAAGTGGAGCAGAAACAATTTTTCTAAATATGAATTAGAAGTTCTGTTGCTACTTGTAACCATCTTTATCACATCACACTAACTGCTTCACTGTGAGGGAAGAGAACAAATAACTCGCTTCTGCTGTTGTTACCATAGGCCTCTACATTTGCAGAGATATTGTCAAGGGTCATGGCCTTCAATATCATCATGATCTGTGCTAGCACACTGTGAGTAAAAAGAAGTTGCATTTGTAACTGGACAGCAACTGCAGATGGCAGATGTGCACTTCTCAATAAAGGCGTTTTAGAAATCATTTTATGGTTTGAATTACAGATAGGTTTTACTGCTGTCCCAGTTGACTCGTTAGCATTTCCTATACTCATTTTTTATAAGCAAAAGAGAAAATCATTGTATGAAAAAATCTCAAAAATAGCCTACAAATTGAGTTTTATGAAATACAGTACATTTACCCACAAATATCTATATGATATGTATTTGTAACTGATGCTTGTTAACATCATATACATACTCAGTGACTTGATTTACATGCATCAATAACTTTCCTGATGAGACCTAACTATGAAACAGGAGTGCTTCTATAAAGTTTCTTTTACCTAATATATATCTGTTTTTTACGTTTTCAATCTTTCTGACAGCAGAAACTTCTTACAGAGATTTTATTCTTTATCTGGTCTACTACTTGATCTCTGTGCAAAGCACTTTCACACAGATTTTGTATAAAGCAGGAAAATGTTCTTCTGTCTTATGAGAGTTAGCAACATTCCTCTGTTCAATGAAACTTCCCATCAGAAAAAACAAACAAGCAAACAAACAACAAAAAAAAAGCCACAACCAAAAGCTGCATCATTATTGCTTAATTTTCTACGTACATTTCTGTTCTGGAGATATTTGTAAGCAACTAAATATTAATAGTTATCTGTGTAGTCATTGCATTTATTATAAATGGTAATTTCCTAATCATACCTTTTTCTAAGTTCAACCATGAAAGAGGAGAAATAAAAATTAAAAAAAAAAATCTGTCAAATTAAGATGGACAAATAATATTAGAGGAGCAAAAGCTTGTCTGTCCTCCAGTATGCCATACTCATTACACATCTACACCGCAGCTGTAGTGTAAAAGGTGTATGGTGACACCATTGACAAATTAGACCTGTCAACAGCTACAAAGAAAAGGAAATGGAGTGGATTTCACTACAGAATAAAACAATAAACTTTCTTCTCTGAATCGAAATTACATAGAAACCTTGTGTGTGGTTCAAAGCAAACATATGTAAACAGAGTACAGAAACAATCTTAATAACAATAGTGCAGTGAACAGAAAACTGTAGCTTCTGTACAAAAGCCAATCACTCTCTTTTTTTTCCTCCAATTCCATTAAAGCAGAATACCTCACTGCCTGTACAGTCTTTCCATTATAGGCTAGGAAAAAAAAACATATACTACCTGACAGAGCACCAGATTCCCTAGTGCCAACCTTCAGTGTAATTATACAGACAAAAAGGAATCTGAAAAGACTGATGTGTCAGTAGCTATCAAGATCATTAAATCCAATCTCTATGAACAAAATGTTGAGTCATTCTCAGAAGGCTGAAATTGAATGGCTCCTAGTCTTTATAAAATGCATTTTGAATCAGCACCCAGTCTAACTTTACTTATCATGTACAGAATCAGCTTTCATAAAAATTAGAGCTGAAGAAAAGATTTGAGACCCTGGTAAAGAAAAGATTCTGGAGCTGCAGCCTACAAGCCAACTTGCTGGATTTGCTCTATTTGCATCCCATGCTTAGATGAGTTCATTTGGTAGCAAAGCTCCCAGGTGTACATTACCCTGATTTCCGGACCTTGAGATGAACCTCATGAATCTTCTGAAATAAAGTCCGATTCTGTTTCCTGCTTTTCCAAAACTAATGTGAATCCGTTACTGATATAGACAAGGTCATGAAAACGTTCTGACACTTGAATCTAGTTTCACTCTGATATTAATCTAGTATATGGACTTTAAGAGTATTGGAATTATTTTTCTGATTTACAGATGCACATGTAAGGTTTCTGACCTTATTTTAAAAGTAAATTTAAGAGCAGAAAAAATATATTTTTTAATGCACAAAATTTATTCGAAGGCATTCAAGAACCTACTGGCACTTAAGCATTGATCTATTCATATGCAACTGCAAATCTGAAAATACATAGGTATTATGCAAGCAAAAAACAGAACATCTGAGTATCACAGGTCACTACGCTATTTATTTATTTCAAAAAGTTCAAATATTTTTTCTATACATAGCTATGGCAGAATGCAGGTATATTTTCTGCATTGTGACAAAGAAGGCGCTAATAATCAATTAAATTTTAAATATCACATCTTCTTACCACTTCTCACAGTTTTGTTGCAGTTTCCTTTCAGAAGTTTGAATGAGAATGACCCTGAATACATTTGAATGCACGGCCTCCTGTTACTCTAACCAAAATTTCATAGTTCTCAGCTTGAAATCTATAGACTTATATAAGTGCGCACCTAATTTGAAAAGAATATCTCAAGAAAGCCTGTAAACGAATCTGAGAGTTGAGTAAGCATAATATAAGCAATACACACAGATTTTATTTGAGGCCACAAATGCTCTGGCTGATACACACCTCTATTCTAGCATGTGCAGACAATAAAAGAAGGAAAAGACTATTATCAGATCTGGTTTTTTTTTCTTCCTTTGATAAAAAAGAATAATTGCAGTAACAAATAAACAACTGAAATGAACTAAAATGGAAGCTAGATTTCCTTTCTTTCCTGTGGTACACGTTTCCTTCATACAGGAAACTGAGATTCTAATAGAACCAGAGAAATTTCTTGGAAATTAATCTATGTATAAAAATAACAAAATTGACAGTTCCAAGTTAAAAACAAACAAACAAACAAAAAAACAAACATGGAATGCATCTTACCTTTGCTATTTTTCTAATAAGTTTGTTTCTAAAACCTTTGATCTATTTAAACTTGCCATGAAATCAAGAGATGATTTTCCTAATTTACAAGCTCTAAGAAGCATAGAAAATATGACTGAGCTATGGAATTTAAGAGTTTCCAGCTATATTCAGATCCTACACTTGCATGAGCTGATGCTTTTCAACTTCCCAGTTAGAGAATGGTTTCTATGCAAAAGAAGCACAAATGTGTGCCTCAGACAGAAATCACAGAAGGCAAATGCAGATGCAGCTAAAGATGCTAAATAGCCTCCTAAAAATGTCAAGAGGTGTTGAAAAAAGAAGTTGTTCATATGTAACCCATGCTCAAGCTACATTTTCTGTTGTGAATGTAGAACAACTTGAGGAAAGTAGAAATTCTCCAGAATTAAAAATGTGCAAGAGCACAATTAACTTTGTTCCCAAAATAAATAATGTAAATACAGCTTTCATTTTGAATCCAGCCAGTTCAGCTTATTAAGTGTGCCAATCTTTTTACCCATACAAAGTAGCATTATATATGTAAATTAGGTCAAGAAAGACTGGTCAAAATTCATATATTACAGGACATTACATTTTAGCAACGTATTTCTCTCTTAAACTTAATAACTTTTACGTAGGTTTCTCCAGAAAGTAATTATCCTTCGTAAAGGAACTTGTCCTTACTTATTGCTGGAATTCGTTTGCTGCCAGCTTGTAGATTCTGACTTTTTCCATACCTTTCTACCTTATATTCTCTCTCTCTCTGTCTATGTTTCTCTTCCTGAAAGGTTACTCTTATGGCAAACATTCATTTATTACTTTTTTTAGAAAATCAAAAAAATACTAGCCTCTCTCAGTTGTATCTTCATTACATTTTTTTACCTCTTACATACGTTCGTTTATCCTCTAGTTTTCTAAATCCTTCAAACAACCTCATGACTGTAAATGTAAAACATGGGTGATATTGATGCACTGCAGAGACTGAGAACTGAAAGTACATCGAAAAGTTTTATTACCACTCAAAGTTTATTTTCAGACTGAGGCTGAAAATCTTACTTTAAAACTTTGTTCATCAGTGTTCTTAAATCCATGACTTATGATTGTTGTTGTTATACTATTCCATAATGTAATCATATATATTTCAGAAAGGTATCATGTCAAGATTGCATCATGCA
Organism: Tetrao urogallus; assembly: GCF_951394365.1. Lineage (NCBI taxonomy): Eukaryota > Metazoa > Chordata > Aves > Galliformes > Phasianidae > Tetrao > Tetrao urogallus. Next base: position 79,027,582 of record NC_136813.1, on the reverse strand, counting down.
ACATACTAGAATGGTAAAAATATTATTTTTCTTTAAAATTGTAAATTTATTCCCAGATGGTACAAATTCTCCACTTATTTCCTAGTTCAAATTTTACATAATTTTTGAATAATAAAACATTGTCACTTATCTGTCAATAATATACAAACGTGTTTAGGAGACTAAGATGTAAAACAGTAGTTTTCATCAGTCAAAAAAATAATTCAGGTTAACATAGGTATATTGACAACATCTGTTCCCCAATTTGTATATCTAGTCTGTCTCCTCCTTCACAGTGGAAAGTGTCAAGATGTCAGAACAATTACACACCCAGCTCCAGCAGCTAAATGCCTGGCATTTCACGTCAGTCTCTCCAAACCCTCTGTGAACTGCCTCCAAATGCTGCCTGGTCTTCACTTTTCCCCCCAGGGAACCCTGACCAGTAAAACCTCTTTATATTTCTTAAAAGACTTGTAAAAATACAGCAGATGTCTTTGAATTCACTATGGAAAAGATAACCCTGAATGCTGAATTTGAGTTCTACTCTCTGCCTATCTCACTTTTCTTCCTAGCTTTTCTCAATGGATGTGTGTCCTTCTGAATCTGAAATATTACACTCTGGCCCTACCTCCAAGTTTAAAAGAGAGCTTCATTATCGAATGCATTAATAACATGACAGGAGGCATTAGTGTATGCTTACTTTGGATTTGGGTATATATATGTGTCTTCTTATATATATATATATATATATATATATATATAAAATATATATAAAATTGATGCAAATAAGCACCATCAAGCAGCTAAATCTGTAAAGCTAAGTAAGATTAAAAGCAATAAATTTCTTACTATGTTGTAGAAGAAATACTGATATAAATATTACCATCTCTTGTAAATAAACAAAAAAAGCAGCACTGATCCCTCAAGGGCCTTACTCTTATCCATTTTTCCTCACTCTGTAACATGTGTTATGTGCACTACTGCATAAGAAATATTCACTTACTGTTTCATGTTCTTTAAAAGTATCTTTTAAATCTAATGAATTAGCATTTTATCAAATAGGAACCTTACCACAAAATTTTCCAAAAACTGTTTTACCTTATAGGTACAAAATTTATGCAAGAATTAAGCTTTTAAGTTTCTTAAAGGGAAAAAAAAAAAAAAAAAAAGCAAAACAAAGGCCATTTCTGTGGTTTTGCTATTACAGAGAAGAAAATACAGCATTCTCTTGAATAAGGTGATACAGCAAGTGTGTTTTTTCCCCCTTTGACATGGAGAAGAATTAGGGGCATTAATCTTGTATACTACATAATAGTAACCCAATTTCTGAAACAAAGTTTGAAATGAACATAATAAAGACTAAAGGTCAAGATTTTATTTCTATTTTCATAGTTATTTAAGACTATTTATTGCCACATGCTGTTTACATACCCTTGGGTAATCTTGCACAACCTGAACAGAACATTGCAGCTTCCTATACTGTAGAAAACTTCTAATGACATTGTGGTACTGAATTTTATTCACTCTTTTAATCTTTCAGCTTAGTTATGGAGCTATTTGAACTTCCAAATACCTCCCTTTCCCAAACATGGATAAGGTAAAAAAAATAAAAGGCCTTTTTTTGTGTGTATGTCTTTTATTTCTAATTCTAGCAAATAATTCTAGCAAAACCAACAATTTTAAAGCAAGTTTTTCTCTCACTGTAACACAAATATTCCACAATTCCCAGGGTTGATTATATATCTTTAAATATATAACTTTATTGCAGCATATTTCCTATCAGAGATTCTAGCTAATTTAGTCTGTCATTCAAATTCCTCATGAGGCTTGATACAATTTACCCACATGGCAAATTACAGTGTGGTTCTGATTATGACAAATTCAGCATCTAACGAAATAACTTTCTATATACAAACTGTCTGCTTACAGCAAAAATATTCTGTCAAATACTTTGAGTGAATGAAGAATGAGGAATAATCTCTTCCTTCAGTAGCATGTGTTAGCAGGAAGCTCCTTCATGACTCCCAACACTTCCTTTGACCATATTCTTTTGGCTAACTTCCAAGTATATTATAGATTTATAACATCAATAAGTACATCCAAATCCATAACATCCATAACATCCTCTATAATTTCCATAAGCATTTATTTTCCCAAGGAGATGTGTCCCAGAGACGTGAGGGAATTGGCTGATGTAGTCACCAAGCCACTTCAATGATATTTGAAAAGTCATGGCAGTCAGGTATAGTCCTGGGTGAGTGTAAAAATGCAATACCGTGCTTACATCCATTTTTAAGAAAGCTAGAAATGATAACTGGCAGAACTACTGACCTGTTAATCTCATCTCTGTGTCACAGAAGATCACAGAGCAGATACTCCTGGAAGCAACACTAAGGCACATGGAAAAGAAAGAGGTGATAGGGGATGACCAGTACGACCTCACCAAGGCCAAGTCCTGCCTGACCAACTCAGTAGTCTTTTATGATGGCATAACTGCATCAATGGACAAGAGATGAAGCACTGATGTCATCTACCTGGACTCATTAAGGCCTTTGGCACATTCCTCCATAACATCCTTCTCTCCAAATTGATAAAATAAGGATTTGATCTAAGCAACAGGATGGCATTCAGAGACATCCAGACAGGCTTGAACAAGTGGGCCCAGCTGAACTTTATAAGATTAAGCAAATCCAAGTGTAAGATCTGGCATCTGGATCATGGTGATGCCTACTATCAATAGAAGCTGGGGGATGCAAAGCCAGCAGGTTGAGGGAGGTGATCCTGCCCCTCTGTTCCAAGCTCTTAAGACCTCATCTGGAGTACTGTGTCCACTAGTGGAGTCCTTAGTACAGAAGAGATATGGACCTGTTGGAGCACATTGAGAGGAGGGCCACAAAAAAGATCCAAAGGATGAAACACCCTGCAAGGACAGGCTGAGAGAGTTTAGGCTGTTCATCCTGGAGAAGAGAAGGCTTGAGGGAGACCAAATTATGGCCTTTCAGTATCTTAAGGCAGCTGTGAGAAGGAAAAGGACAGACTCTCTAGGAAGGTCTTTGGTGATAGGACATGGTTTCAAACTAAAAGACGGTAGATTTAGATTGGATATAAGGAAGATAATTTTTACAGTAAGAGTGGTGAGGCACTGGAACAGTTGCCCAGAGAGGTGCTGGAAGGAAGTCTCATTCCTGGAAACATTCAAGGTCTGATGGGGGCTCTGAGCTACCTGATATGGCATTTGGTATCCCTGTTCATTGCAGGGGAGTTGGAATAGATGGCCTTTAAGGTTCCTTCCAACTCAACTGATTCTTTGATTCTGATTCTTTATGAAACTATAGGGGTAGGTCACTCCCTGTGTTGTCACAGCAACCTATGAGTATTTCAAAACTATCTTCAATACTGCTTCTTTCTGTCATTGCTCTTTTCTCTAATTTTCTCAACAAGCTTTATTTAGCTTAATGTACTTCTGTCTCCACAAAACTTGCCTCAGAGCTGAAGAAAAGAATACCACACATTATGTTGAGAAATGCCTGATTCTGGTGTTTGTTTTGCTCACATTATGTTTTCCTCTTGACGGCTTTGTTTCTATCAAAGATTTTCATTCATTTCTCAACAGTGGGCCTTTTTTAACCATCTTATCTTAAAAGTCTCTTATCAGACAGAAGGGGTCAAATTTCAACAACAAATGGACACAGCTCTAATTTAAGATCAGAGTTCTGCTCACCCTCATTACTTTTTCTGATACAAACGCTTTGCTTTCCTTCATTCTCCTCTATCTGTTCCTTAATGTCAAAAGGAGAACTGTCCTCTTATCTCTCTCATTAATCATCTCTGACACAGCTAGAAGCTTTATCCATGGCAATCTTTCTCTAGCATGCTATAAGCTGGGCTCACCTCATCAGAGAAGAGGACATGGAGTCTTTGACACTTTGCTCTTACACACATAGTCTAGGTGCACTCTTTTGCTCTTTCAGTGTTTTATAGGTGGAGTCCTCAGTAACTTGTCAATCTACATAGCCTCTGTGTGACAAGATTAAAGAACATCAACTTTGAGTGTGACAGACAGTAAAAGCATTCCCACTGCTGTATGATGACAATGACTGCTACAACTCCTATAATGAAATTTATCAAAGCTTTCCTCAGTCATTTCAGAAAAATTCTTATTGCATCTTTGAGTACTCTTGCATATATGTATATATATATTTCTTCTTACAGACAAGTAAATAATATATGCTAAAAAAGTTATTAGATATCACCTATACAGATGCTCATGTATATTTGAATACATATATGCATATATGAATCCATGCCGCACTGTGAGCTACTGACATCTTTCACCTTTATAAACATAAAATGATTTTTTGTGGGATGAAATGTTACACAATATCTGCTCATTAAAACATCACGGGTAATTAAAATTTGGTACAAAAGTTTTGGATTATCAAAAGAATACAGACATTCCTAACACGTCTAATGAATAAAAATATGATTAATCTATGAAATGTAGGGACATAAGTTAACTTGCAGCAAAGGATAAAATAGTTGTCTTAATACTATTTACTAAACTAAATACTGCATATTTACAATGTTAAATTGATTTTCTTCACCATTTTACTTTGTTCCTGCTTCAGAAGACTACAGAATTGGTTAATTGGTCTGAATGTTTGTAACTACAAAAGCATGATGTCCCTGAGTGGCATGAATGTTCTATTCATTGCAAAGCTACAGACAACGTTCATTATCTAACAATGCTACATGGTTACTATTTATAGACTAAAAAAAGAAGCATATGGTACCACCTAGATGTCTTTCATATTACACAAATGCTGTTGTTTCTTTAGTATCACTAACTGACTATTAAAACAAAACACACTCTCAGACAATGTTGAAAAATAGTGGGTTTTTTCCCAAAACAGAGTTATGTTCACATTTATTCTTCCCAGAAAGAGGTATAACATCAGCAACACTGATGACTTTTCCTGCTGTTCATCAAAAATAAATAAGGAAAATTATTTACAATTAAAGAAGTTCTATAGAGGTCACATCCAATATTTCAACATTAAGAAATAGTAACATGAATGCACTCAAATTGTTTATAATCTTCATCAGCACTGTTGCTCCACTGTTTTTTTTTTTTTTTTTTTTTTTTTTTTTACCAGAATTGACCAGAGACCACAGCGTGTGAAATGCAATACAAAAACAAACAAACAAACAAACAAAACACACACAGGCAAAGCAGTATCTTCTGAGACTGAACTCTTGAAGGGAGTGCCAATATAAATCAGTGACAATCTTGGTGACTGAAGGTAATCTGCACCCAGCGTGTAAAGACACAAGGTAACTCTGTGTCAGCTAATCCTGAAAGACGACAAAGATGCAGATCTCTTCAGCTAGCTCTCCTTGAAATACCCTGAGCCTGGAAGCCAGGTGGATCCATGCAGTACAGAACAAAAACTACCCCCAGATCTGCACTGCTTCCAGAGAGATACCGCCACGTCTACAAAAGGCTGTGCTGAGGGGATTTACTGGCTCAGATTGCTCTTAGCAAAAGATCAGCAGCTATTTAAATGAATCTCTTGTGTACGCACTGGAGGGAAGTTGTGATGCTTACTCAATCCATTAATTAGCCTCCCTTGTGGCACTGGAATGGACTACAATGGGAAGTAACTTCTGGAAACAGCAATCCACTTTTGCATGGTTAGTAGAGAACTGCAAATTTGTAATTATTCCCAACAGGTGGAGGATGCATAGGGTCACCTGGCTTTGGCAGTCTTGAGTAAACACACCTGGACATTTAGAAAAAGATATTGCTCATATTTCCATAGCAGACTTCTAATGGAAAAATAAAAATACTGCTTCAATAAATCTATTGCTATGCACTGAAATAGGAAAAAATAATATTTTTATATATACTTAAATGTGAAGGTACAGTATTAGCAGTGTTCCTAAGAGTATAAATCATTGAAGTTTAAAGATTTCTTTCCATAAGTATATTTTTCAGGAAATATCTTTAGATTAGTTAACAGCTGGCTTAGTGTTCCTCATTTTAGTGTTTCAGGATATGAAAGACTGATGATAATTGATATCAAATAACTATTAAATATGACATTTAGACATGCACATTGTCTATAAGGTGGAACACCTTTTTGGTGCATCTTAAAAAAGAACTTCTGTGTGTGTGTGTCTGTATGTGTGTGTAGTTCTTGTAGAATTTTGAAAGGAATAAATCCAGCCTTAAAAATTTCAGAAGAAAGAGTACAAGATATGAATCTTTCCATGATTACACAAGTCATATTGTTTCTGACGATAGTCCAAAAAGCCCAGAACCCTTAAATTAATATGACTAGGAGACCACACTTAAAACAAACAAACAAAGAACAAGCAAACAAACAAGCAACAGCAAAACACTTCTTGCTATTCTGTGTTGGCAAAGGAAGGTAAGGGTTGAGACTGTAACTCACAGCAGAATTATGACTGTGTATTTCTAAAATATATCCCACTGAAGGAATCAGAGAACTATATTTATCTCTTTGAAATAAAAAAGGAAGTAGCGTATAACAAAAAGTTCTGAGTCATTATGGACCTATCAAAATGTCATTAGGAACTGCAATGTAAACAAAAAATATGGCCCATGAGTATTGCAGAAGAACTCCTCATGGACCATATTAAATGTAAAAATAATGCTGAACAGTCATACAGAATCTGAAACTCCAGTTTTCTACCAAAGACACAGCAAAAGAAATATATTTATGCTGCCTAAGCCCTACAAATCACGAGTCAATGCATTTCTGAAGTCTTCCTGTTTTCCCAAACTAACTGAAGTGCTGTCAGTTCCTAACTTATATTTCAGAACTAGCATCATTCAGGAAGCATGCAGTCATTTCGAAATGTAGTGACCTATGGCATACTGAATAATGAACATTTTGACCTCTGGTCTACTAAATAATACATCCTTTGTGTAATGCTTTTGGACAGTGTCTCCAAAAACAATGTATACAAAGGCATGAGTTTAAGCCCAGAAAACAGAGAGACTCCTTTTTAAAACAGTTGTTATTATGTAATCTATCAAATAAGTAAGAAAATGAAGGGAACAAGGATCATGTAACATGGAAGAATCACTACAGACTTTATTGTCTATAATACAGCCGTATTCTAAGATATGATAAGCAATTTACCAAACTGAAACAGATAGGAATGAATGTGATACATTCATAACAAGAATAATACGTGATAGGAATCTAAGATTCAGACTTCACTTTTGAACTATTGCAACATATGCCTCAGTTACAGAAACGAGTTCAAGAGTACTAAATAGGTCAGACAAAACTTTCTGTTGAATTAATACTTTTGACAAAGCAGCTTTTATTCGAATGATACTTTCTGGCAATAAAATCCTGTACAACATTAGCAACATGCATTTAACAGCCTTGCAATAATTCAAACACTTCAGTCTTTCTCTGGAATGACACTCAGTCAGCTTGGTTCAGCTGTGAGAATCACATACTCTCCTGCAGCACCATTCCCAAATGCTTCAGTCTTTCAGAAAGTGCTCTACAATCTGACAGAACCTTCAAACAGTTGTCACATCAAAAGCAGATGACTTAGATACTGCCCAGAAAATTGTTTCTATCAGGCTTATTTCAGGTGATCCCCTCAAGTGCCTGTGAGTATCCTGGTTTGCAGAGCCACACTCCCAGTTGGGGCTGCTCTCAGAAATTCTCCTACAGACAGGGTTTTACACAGTCTGACCCCTGGCTTTATCAATTTTGGTTTCGTTAATTTCTCATGTGAAATAGCTGTACAGGAAAATCAATATGAAGTCCAAAGATATGACACAGTAGGATCAAGGAATTTTGCTTTCTGTGATTGAAAAACAGCATATACAATATTTCCTCTATAAAACTGTGCAAATGGAATCCCAATCTTCCCTAACAGTAAAAAGGAGTCATACATAGTTGAAATACATTTTTGTCCCTTGTTTTCTTCAGTGCTACATTGATTTTGTTTCTTGCAATATTTAATTTTGATGTTTAGTAAGGTCAGTGTAAGAAGTTTACAACGCTATATTTCATTTCTTCAAATGTTCTTGCTGGTAACAATGACAAGAATAATATCGTAAGGATTGTGTTGTACACATCAGTAAGATTTCAGTACAGTATCAGAACTCCTTTAACAGGAATTATATTTCTCAGGAAATGAACAGGTAAAAAATTCATTTAATGCCTGAGTCATCTAAGCAAATTAACTTTTTTTCTATGTATGATACATTACTTACTTTAAGCCATAAATATCTCATTAGAAATACAATGAAGAGTCTAGAAACTGAAATGCAAACTCACATTTACAGATACCTCTGACACCTTACCCTACCCATTTCAGCAAACCAATTCTTCAATATCAAGGTCTGTCAGTGTAAAATAATTACTGCATGGAAATTTATTCTGAGTATTATGTGGCCAATAGCTAATCGTTAATGTGATCAAGTCTGTTAACTTGGGAGAAATCAAAGAAACTGTGAAAAATACCTGTGTTTTTGTGTGAAAATATGATTCTGTAACAATAAAATTATGCTTGTACTAGATTTCCTGAGTTGTGAAACCACAAAGTGGTGCTAGGAAGACAAGCTTTTCATGTGAACAAGCCATGCAATGACAGGACACTGGGCACTATCAGTGGTAGGTGTCCAAAATTAAATTATTCCAGGATGTTATACCGTGCAATCATAGAGCATGACAATTCTCCAGGCAAATAGAATTAAACTCAGATTACAAAAAGGGACACAAGAGAAAGCAGACCGGATCAGGATGACAGTCATATTTTTTTGTCTCGTAGTATCTGTACTGCTCCCTGTTTTCAACTGCACCACTCAGGAGGGTGGAGGAGAACAGTAAGCATCTTGCATCATTGTGCCTTCTCCCCCTCAGCTAGCAGAGGTGCCAGATATGCCAGAAAAGTACACTGCAGCATGCTAAAAGACAAATGATGCTTACTGTGTACACTGAGTAGCTCAGGAACACTTTCTGTGGTTCCAAAAAGCAAAACTCCTGGTGAACCCACGAGACCTGCTCCACAGTAGCTTGATCCAGCAGGCACAACCTTGTGCCCAAACAGGCAAGGGGCATTCAGAATCTGATACAAGCACTTTATTTAACTGAAAGTAATGTGAATACCTAATTCATAAAGAGATAAGGTAAAAGAAAAAAGTCCTCAATTTTTGGAGTGAATGTTTCACTCCAAAATGTATTGTTATATTCTCTGTAAGCCAATCCACACCAGGGAAACGATGTCTGAATCCTGATGAAGAAATTGTATTTGAACAGCTTGATTGCTATCATGCACAAGCACTGGGAGTTTGGCTTTCAACGTTAGCAAAGTCTGGTGTGCTCTGCTTTATGCATATAAACAATTTCCCCATGAACACATTGTGCAAGCTGTAGATAGGGCATTCTGATATTCCGATACGGCAAGCTGTAGATACGGCACCTCTTTTCAGTGCTTAGTGCTTTCGAATGGTCCTCCTTTTTGGTGAAGTTTTGATGCAAATCTTTCAAATAAATTGCTACTAAAGTTGTCATGGGTAAAGAACATCATAAAAAATGGATGATGAGAACTCAAAAAAATCCACTATCTTATTTCAACTTAACTAGAAATGAAACTGTTGATGAGGGGAATAAACGGGGAATAAACAGAGGGGAACAAATTGTAGGATCCAACACTTTTAAATAGCCTTGACATATGAGGACACTTGTACAGAAAGACTTTTCCCTTAGGAAAGAGCCAAAACTGTGTGCATGGAGTGCTGCTCAGCCTGTAGCATAAAGACTTAAAGAGGTAGGACATGCTGAAGAAACCAGCATTTCTTTCTTCTAGTCCTTCAAAGTCACTAAGTAATGCGAGACATCCTGATGCACATAATGCTCACAGAATTAAAATCAAAGGGACTGTTTTTAAGAGCTTACTGTCTCTGTTACTCTGTCACATGTTTCAGAAGCATTAGGTGATTTTTGTGTCAAAAGTTCTTCAATATTATGGGACCACCCTGAGATTAAGGCAAGGAAAGCTATCTCCACTGGCACTGCCAAAGTATGTAGAGATGGTTCATAGTACGAGAGTTTGATGGTGAGAATACATATCAACAAATGTAGATGATTTTGAAGCAAGTGAGGAACGTAAATATTTTTTCAACACCCCTAGTAAACATCTCAGCATTCTTGGATAAATATCTTGTGAAACCTGTATGTCTCCAGGGACAAGAACTATATATATATATATATATATATTAAAAAAAAAAAAAAAAAAAAAAAAAAAAAGATAGAAAAAAGAACCCACAACCAACCACGTATTTCATTGCTAGCATCATTCTGCAATATTGTAGTCCTTCATGCTCCTGACATAAAGCATAGGCCTTCAGAGATTTGCCAGATAACTACAAACATTCTTCAAAAAGGCTGCATAAAAGGCTTACTTAAAAGATTCAAACAACCTGAAAACAAGACGCCTTTATTATTTGAGTTGTATGATCAATAATCCACTGTTACATACTGAACTCCTGGATCACTTTTCCTTTTTTCATGATTTTCATTTACTTATTTTTTAACTTCTTGCTTTCCTTGACTTCTGCTGCTTTCTCCTTTTATAAGATTTATTGCTGGGAGGGATTTAAACCAACCACTAGTCCATCCTGTTGGGTCAGTGTCAACTAGCCTACTGTGGAAAATACTTTTGTAATTTTCCTTTACTTATTTTCCTGAAAATTACTTCTTCCTTTTCTAGATTAACTGAATAGTTTAAGTGCTTCCTGAAATATCATGTAACATTTCAACCACTTACCTACATATTATTAAAAAAAGCAAAAAACAAACAAACAAAAAAAACCAGCACTACAAGATTATCTTAACAAAAATTCAGTATAGGAAGACATACGTGACACCCTGTGTTTTATAAAACTGAGCAAACAAACCCTATAAAATAAATATCAATGTATTTAATTTATTTTGCACATATTCTTCAGAGAGAAAACAAATATTCATTAATATGTGCATCTCTGTGCTTTCTAAACAAATATCCTACAGGCACTACATAAAAAGATTTTGAATTTGCTAACACTATGTTGCCCCAGCATCTTCAAACAGCAAAATAATCAGTGATTTATGGACTGAGTCCGAAGAACTTCCACAGAATACACAGAAGAACAAACAATGGCACAAAAGGTTGACAATGATGTATCAGTCAAGACATTTTTTTTTTCTCCGTAGACAAGGTACAACCATTTTTCTTGTAAATAGGGATTTCATCATATTTCTGGTCAATGTGGTGATATCACCCCAGCCTTGATAAAAAGTCTATAATATGCCTGAAGAATAAGTATCGAACACTAAATCAAAGTCCCTCTGTGGGAGCAGAAACATACTATAAGGCAATGAAACATTTCCCAATTTCTTTTCCTATTTCTAGTTCTTTGAAACAGAGTAGATTTGTGTCGTTTTGCTGGTTAAGATTTTAATCTATCTTTACACTGGTAAGTTTCCAGAAACTCAAAATAAGAACAAAATAAATTTTGTTCTGTATTTTGTATAAGTTTCAGGGAAAAAAAAAATGCAGAAAAAAAAGTTAAAAAGAAAAAATCAACTTTACTTATTAAAAATAATACTGAAGTAAACACCCACGTGCTGAAAACGTTAATGTTAGAATAAGCATTATGACAGATTAAAGTTGTGATTAATTAAGTTCCAGGTTTGGGAAATCATCACAAATTTTCATACTCGTTAAAATTCCCTTAACTTTTATATTAATCTTGGAATGAGAAACTGAAGTGACATATTTTTGCTCATTTCCCAATCAGCCCGAAACAGGACCTTTCATCAGCAACTTTTAGGTAAGGAAAATTGATTACATAAGGAAGGTTATAAAAAATACGAGAGAGACACGCCCATAGGAATTATGCTATCCAGAAAAATCGTGAGGAAAATAAAATAGGAATTTTCTGTCCTTTGAAGTTCTTGGAGAAATGCCCTAGTTATATAATTAGCAACAACTGATGCTCCTAATCTGTCTGTGTGCCAACAGTGGTCAGACTTAGCCTAAACAATCAGATGGACAACGCAAACACTCCTAGGAAGAGAAGACAAAAGTAGTCTCTCTAGAAATTGCATGGCATTGCCATACACAGTAGTTCTGGAAAAAATGAAATGCTTCCCTATATATATATATTTCACTTTCATTGTGTATTAGCATTTTTGCTAGGTTAGATATACAACTATTAAAATGGTAATAAGCAGTTGATAAATAAAAAAGCATAATGGTTTTAGAAAATAATACGATACCAAATGTCATTACTTTTCAAAATATCAGTTATATAAAACCTGAAATCCAATTTTGCATTGGATTTAATTAAAATTTAATCAATTTCAAGTTGATGTACCACTAGAATGCATTAATTTGTTTTTGTGTTGAACATTATTCATACGCATTTAAAATTGGATGAGCTTTTCATCTACCTCGCAAAAATAAGTGAAAGCACATTCAGTGAAACTCTAGAATAGGATTAAGGTTAATAGGTGAAAACTGGTGATTTTTAAACATAATAAGGGAACTCTACATTTGAAGTAGGTCCACAAAAAAATATTCTGAACTAAACTTTTCGTTAGTTTTGATTAGGTCACTGGTAAAGGACAAAACCTTTCTGGTTTTGCTATACAGAAAATGACAATAGAGAATGCAGTGGCCCTAAAGGAAAAATGGCCCAGACGATTTCTGCTCAGTTCTTTATTTCCTCAGTACAAACAGAACTATAATTTAAGTGTCAAGTAAAATTATGCTATACAGGTTTTCCTTGTCCTTGTTTGTTCACATCAAAAAATTGGCTTTTTTTTTTTTTTCCAGTTCAGCTGGAAAGAAACAAGCAACCTGAACTAAGGGACTCAGTTTGAAAGGATGACAGTAAATGAAAGAGAAGTCTGAGCAGTGTTTTTTTGCACTGTACTTAACTGCAAGTACCTTGAAAACAAACAAACAAACAAACAAACAACAACAAAAAATCTATTTAGGGATAAAGGACTACTTCAGATTGATCAATAACTGCAACCTGAATCTTTTCATGAGAGAAAACAAGACCTAAATTCTTTGACACTGCATGTTAAAAAAAAAAAAAAAAAGGCTATGGTATTTTATTTTTTATTCTGTCCCTTATTCCTACAGACTTACAGTAGAAATAGGATCAATAAAACATAGTTTCTCATCCCACACTGAAGCAATGAGTTTGGCAGAATTCTGAAACATTATAGTTTTGAGATGTTTCTTACAAAGAATTGAAGCTTTAATAAAGTGTCACTTAACTCTAAGATAATCTCTAAATAAGCAAGTGATATTTCTCTTTTGTCTAACAAATTCATTTTGACTCATTTTTTCAGAACACTCTAGAAGGGAATCAGTTGAGTCTCCAGGACTGAAGGTACCCAACTAGCATAATTCAGCATCATCCCCTTGATGGATACTTCAGACTTAAGGGACCAACGGGAGATACAGCTAAAGGCATCTAGATATATGTAGAAATTAATCCAGGAGGGGTGGAAGTAAGGAAACCTAGGATTACAAAGTAGCATAAATTTCTACCGCCCATATCTCTATGAAAGGACCTTCTTGCCTCTTTTCTCTCCAGTAGCACACAAGCAATTTGAAATAAAAATTATCCTAAAAAAGCAGACACTGCCCATGTCCTTAAAAGAATGAATTTCTAATCGCTCTTCTCTGTAGTAAGCCTCAGATAGAAAAAATGCAAAATTCAGGCGATACAACTTAGAAGACTCTGAATGGATATGGAAACGGAACAACGAGCAGTCCTCTGGGGGATGAGCAGTTCTTCTCTTCTGGGACAGGTACTCGAAACTGAAGCATTAACTCCCAGTGCACTACATGCTGTTATGGAATACCGATAATCAAAAATCATGACAAGCTTTTAGTAAGTACTTTAAAGTGAATAAATTCTACTTTCAAAAAGTTCTGTTTATTATTACCATCATTACTTTTGAACCCCTAAAGTCAGAATGCTACCACACATCTTTAAAAGATAAAATATTGCTACTCTCAAGATCAAAACTGCCATCTGCTTCTACCCTGAAATCAATCAATATCAGATAAAAATAAATCTATGAAAATATGTTTTGATGCAAATACTTTGCCTGACCTTTAGGGAAAGAAATGTGTTATTAATCATAAATACGCTCTGTGAAGAAGCAAAATTTTTTGCTTGACCAGTGCCTTTTGTTTGTTACTGTTCAAGAGTGACTTAGAATCATAGAATCATAGAATCGCCAAGGTTGGAAAAGACCTAAAAGATCATCCAGTCCAACTGTTCACATATTCCCAATAGCTCCCACTAAACCATGTCCCTCAACGCAACATCCACTTGGATCCTAGCTAAACCATTAGCTGCAAAGGATGCTGAAGAATACTCCAGTAAGGAATACATTTCATTTGTAGACAACATTAGTTCACAGCCACATTAAGTCAAACAATATTTTTTATTATCTTTACATTAGTAAAGTGTCTGATTTATTTTTTCAATACAATACTGAAAACTATTAAATATTCTCACTCACAACATGATGTCTCCTGTATGAGGTCAAATCTGTTGTACAGAAACATCAATTCCCCATATTTTTAATGGAAAAACATCAGACTATCAAGAACAACTACTAGATCTTACATCGGCAAATATCTCTGTACCAATAACTTCAGAGAAAGGCTCTCTGCATTAGGCAGTTACAAACTAGCTGTGAGAGAACTTTCCTCTTAAATTTGCAAAACTACAAAAAGTCTGATTTATATCTTATAATTTGATCTACAGATTTCCACATTAACAGTGTTGCTCCTTAACACCAGATGGACTCCATTCCATTTAAATGATTATTCCTTTTTCAAATATGCCTGATTAGACACAGTGGACAATAACTGCACCTTCCGTGGGAAACATGCTTTAAAAATTATTTTCCTTCAGTCAAAGAACATACTTTACCTTTCCATTCTACCTTCCCTCTCACTAATGTTAACTGCGTAGTCTTCCCTGTCTATATTTAATGTCTTTCTTTCTACTAACTTTAGTTTTCTTTCTCTGTCTCCTATTACTACATTTAAGTAAAGCATGTAATAACTACAAAATATTCAAAACTGTCTTATGTGAATGCTGACTTTTTTCCCCAGATTGTCCTGTGTGTCACTCACTTAATGTTTTTTCTGCATTATATTAATTGAATTCAATTCAGCGGGACGAAGGCTCTTTTCCCAGCATTTAATCAAACAGCATCTAGATGATGGGTAGATCATCTGTGCTTGATTCACAGACTCTCCCTTTCCCAAAATTACTATTAAGATGGAAGAGAAGCTGCTAAATATGTTTTTATAAAAAGGAAACAGAAAAAATATTAAAGCAAGGAATAAGTAGATCTGCCATGAAATACAATATCAGAAAGACAGTTTTGTCATCTGGGGCTATGTGGATAACAATGTGTACAATACTGAGACAAACTATACATATGAAAAGTTGAGTGGAAATGTTTTTCAGTTTGCTGCTGTTTCCAAAGTCCAAAAACATATATCAGTGTCTCTAAATTCCAACACAATATTGTATAAATTCTAATTTCATCTATAAGACCTGAAGCTCTTTCAACCAGCATCGCCAATTATTTAACAAATTAAAACTATTGCGTCCAGGTATCTGGCATTATGAAGGGCATGGATAAATGTGTGACTTAAGGAAGGGAGGCCTGAGGCCTAATTATTGAGGATGTTGCTGCTCTGGGAGCAGTTTTGAGAGCCACTGTTCCTCTCATTCAATCCTGTAGGTCACCGCTCTTTTGCTTTTCCCAGCATTAAATTTTGATGACCAAATCTGAGTTCATCAGTGCAAAGCAGCTGTAAAGTGAACGAAAACCAAATATATAATTTCTGTAAACCATTGAGGAAATATGCAAGGACAAGTCTGAGACACAGACCAGCTTACAATCTAGATCTCCAAACGCATCAGAAATTAGTGAATGAAAGCAAAAGTCAAAATGTGGGTTCTAATTCATTCAATCAGACTTTCAGAGGCTTGCAATGAGGACTTCTGCACGTATCTTAACTGCCTGTAATTTATTTTCCCCATCTGTAAAATCAAGATAGCAGCAGATGCATTGTGGGCTAATTATAATTCAAATTCTTCTAAAGATCTTTTGGAGATCCTGAGGTAGAATGTGTTTTGTAACTGCAAGCATTATTATACTACAGCATAATTAGACATTCTAATATTATCTTTTTTTGCCACTATGATATTACCTTACTACAGCAGCATTTTCTTAATTAGCATATATCCTTTTGGGATCAGGAATACAGTGTTTGACCAATTGTCCTAGTTACTGGGGACTCTAAAAATACATTCTGCTGGGATATTTTTTAAAATGATTTTAAAACAGGCATAGGTGATGGAACAAATATCTTCCTATATGTATGTCTGGTTACACTGCAGAAGAAAATCATGCCAAAAACAAAGTCAGAATCTGTAACACATATTAAAAACCTGGGCTAAATTATGTTTTATTTGACATTTCACGTAACAAGGAAAAACTGAACAAAAACAAAGGCTAACAAAGTAGAGTATCTATATGCAGAAAGTTAAGTATTGTACAAGGGTTGCTCTGAAAATAATGCCTTCTATTTTATGATGTTGGCCCATGACATCAGAAGCAGACGTTGGTGGCATGGAAGCAGAGAATGAATCTTCCCACCAATATCCCATTACATGCTGTTGCTGTGTGACAGATGACAGCAGCAGGGCATGCTGACATAACAGATCTGATGTGGTAGTGCAGACAAACCAAAGGGGTGGAACTGAATTCCTCCATGTGAAAAAAATGGAACTCACTGACATTCATTGACACTTGCTGAACATTTGTGGAGACCAAGCAGTGGACGTGAGCACAGTGATGTGATGAGTGGTGTGTTTCAGAAAGGGTGACAGCAACAGTGGATCACCTCTGCTGATGCAGATTGTTACAAGCGCACCATGCAGGCTCTTATTCATCAGTGATGAAAATGTTTAGCTCATGGCAGTAACTGTGCTGAAAAGCTATGTTCTGTAAGCTATGAATTTGCTCTACAAAATAGTATTTTGCTCTTTCCATCTCTTGTCATTTCAATGGAAATAAATACTAGGCGTTACTTTCAGAGCAATCTATGTACATTTTATTAGCCTTCAAGATCACTGAATAAAATTGTGTGATTTCAGTTACACACCAAGTGAGATATGACATTTATATTCATGCCTTTAGAAATGCACTACCTTGGCGTGTGGAGATACACAATGAACTGTTTACATTTTTTTCTGAGAGCAAGACTGTAAAATGTCTGCAGAATAAATTCCTTCTAAAGTCCTCCAGACTTCTGTTTTTGCATGCTTACAACAAAAAGACTAGTTTCAATCCATCTTTGGCCATTTAAGAGTGAGAAGGTTCATGTTAGTTTCTCAGAAAAAAAGATTAAAAAAACCCTGATGCATACAGAAAATAAATAAGTAATCCTTTGATTAAAAATAGGACATGAAAATGATGAAGCTAAGCAATTAAAAAAAATCTACTGTTGCCTTTCAAAATACCCAAGAGCAAGAGTCCCTGGAGCTATGATACACTTGTACACTACCTAGCTGTAGACCCTATTTTCCCTTTCTTTCATTTTTGCTTTCTTTTTCTTGTTGTAAATCTGAGTTTTAGCTCAATTCCTCTCTGCCTAATGTATATAGTTGGAATTAAGCAGATCTTCCAAAAAGCTACATAAAATAATACTTTTTGATTAAGAAGTATTTTAGTTATGTTTCTTCCATTCTAAACATTAGCTACAATATTCAACTAGTTGGTTAATTCTAATCTACTACTTCATATAGTTGATGAATTATTCATAGGTTCATGCAGCTGCTGAAGTACTGCGAAAGTTTAAATTTAGCACTCAGATGGTACACGTGGCAACTTGGCAATTATTATCTTTTGGAATATGGCTTTTAATTTAAATTCATATGTGATTGATGTGATATGACATGCTGAGAGTACAACAGACAGTTTAATCAACAAATGGCCCCTATGAATAATGTTGATGGTAAAAGTTCTATTCAATTTCATGTCACTCCTCATCCTAAAAATGAATTTCAGTTCTTGTTCAGCTCTTGACATTCAATGTGTTGTTTACTTTCATTACAAAACATCTTAAAACACTGAGGGAGGATGGACAGAAAGGCAAATAGGAAATAGATGATGATATTTATTCTCTGAGTTCCATTTTCATTTCTGTTTATTTATCTTTGTCAGCTTGGACTAGGTCCAACATTATCTGCTGTTTACAGAAAGGTTTCAGATCAGACCTAATGATTTATCTCTCTCTCTATATATATGAGATTTCCCTTATTGGCACATAATTTTATTTATCGTAAGAGGTTCTAGTAATGGCTAATAAGGTTCCTTAATATATAATAGTTGAAATAACATGAAAAGACAGGGAATTTGCTTTCATGACACTGGAGAAGGTTTTGCTGTCAACATATTATGAAGCAAGATTCTTAATAAGCAAGGTAGTGGAAAATTTCCACACTAAACTGTAAGCTCTTGTAAAAGTTAACACTAAAATACCTATTTCACAGAAAACAAAACAAAACAAAACAATAACAACAACAAAAGCAGAAGATAAGCTGTAAGATTAAAAAAAACATCATTCTATCTTTAAGAAAACCAGAAACCCAGGTATTATCTTTATTTGTGATACTTGCTGGAGTAATATTGCAAAATATTTCTATGTGACATTAATTTTATAGCAAGACATAAAGAAAGTACAGAAACACACTGAACTCTATAGTTGCCTGACATGCTCTTTGAGAGGAGGCATGCATGTTCTCTCCCTCTCTTAGCAAAAATTTATATTCAAGAAATTAAAAAAAATGCTATGTCGTACTTTGCTAGATAAATTGTTTTTACTAGATAAATTCACACTTGAATAGGTTGAAGAATCTTCTGCATAGGGATTCTCAATGAGATGTAGAGACTCCTTCAATGCATGAGCAGACAGCATAATCTACACTTCAATGTAGGGACTGCATTCTTTACAGTGGAAACTCAATCTGTATTTGTTATGTTCAAAATCTTTCAACTGGCAAAAGGAAAAACCTTTTATGCAAAGTACAGAGTTTGTTGGTAGTGTAATTGAAATGTCTATTCAAATAATTACCACTAGTCTTGAATTGCTTATTACAAAGAAATAGAACACTATGTCAGAGAAAAAACATCTCAGTAAGAATGTAAGTGTTGTACAGAAAATTCTTAGTATGCATCTCTTTTTGTGGGGTTATTTCCACATTGCCATTCCTTCTACAGGTACTACAGTCTGTAGCATCAGTCCAGGGTAAGAGGCTGCAGCAGGTCATCAGTACCTATCCAGTGACCCCTAACGTGAATCATATCAATGTTGATAGATTCTCACTTTTTATTCCAGGATTAATTTTATATGTTTCTAACACATATTTTCCACCTTGATCTTTCTTTTTGCTCTGCAATCTCTGACTACATCTGAATTCACTGTTATGTCAAATAACTCAGGAGAAAATAAGTTTGAGATTATTTGTTATTACCTTCCATAACCAGAGATAATAGTGAGGAGGCTGTCCGATTCTTTTCTCAAGTGTGATAGCACGAGTGAACTCTTTAAGTTGTGGCAGTGGAGGTTTACAGTGGAAGACCTTTTCCAAGGAAAGGGTAGTTTGGCAGTGAAACAGGCTTCCTGGGGCAGTGGTAGAGTCACCATCCCTGGAGATACTTCAGAAATTTGTGAAAGTGATGCTTAGGGACACGGTTTAGAGGTTTACTGTTTGGTGGATGGTTAAATTCAATTAACTTAAAGGTCTTTTCCAGTCCTAAATGATTCTATAATTCTTATCTTACAAATGTTGGATACTTGTTCTTTCTTCTTCCTATAACCTCTCAAACCTGCTTTCACTCATCTGTGAAAGCTAAACTTATTGATTTATATGTAATTGACCACTAATGAGTTGTTTACAGTCCTTGGACCTCCAGCATCAACCTGTGCCACCACTATTATCATCTCACACACATACTCTCTACACTGTATGCTGTTTTCCCACTTCTAAGGACACTGCTTTACTTCCATGCTTTTATTCCATTACACTTCTTCATTATACTAGGATCATAAATTTTACACAGAATAATTGCTTCTTAGTACTTTCCATATAAAAATTATGGTTATGCTAAACAATTACACAAAGCTCAGCAAAAGTAAAACAAATTAAGAAATAGCCATCTGGCCATTGGAATATTGTTGTCACAGCTAAATGATCTGAAACAAAGCTGTGGGCAGGCCACAAGAAGTCCTGACAGCCTGAAAAGTCCAGAGGCTTTGCAGAATTACTGTGAGGCCTGACTTATTAGCAAGGTCAATACTTCATTTACTGAGAGAGAGGACAACATTTTTTGGACTGTTTCACATACAATCAGAATACTAAGACTTGTCTGGAACGTATGACTGATTTTTGTAGATTAATATAAATACATATTAATTGACTTGGCAATGTAACTGAATAATACACAACAAATAATTACTGAAGGTTTACAATTTATGAGACGCTACTGAAGAAAGAAGGATAACTGAATGGCTTATCTACAGTATAAAATGTATAATTATAACTGCAATTTCTGCACCAGAAAATTATTTCAATTAAAGGCCAAACTTTGCCCTTAGTTACATATGCACAGCTGCTACCGATGTCAATTGCAGTTTGTGCATGCGTATCTGAGAGAAGAATATATTTCTGAAAATGGATGTAAACTGTATCATTATTTGCTTTCAAAAAGGAATAGCATTCGGGAACTTTACATACTTCATATGTAACAGAATAAATCATTTGGTCAGATTAAAAGTCAATTGGAACAGATTCTATCACTTTTGTGGATCAGTATTTATCTTCTTATCCATGAATTCAGTAGAATTATGTCTATATAAAAAAAGATTCAACACGAGAATCAGAAAAAAAGACAAAAACCTTATTTGCAATACATTTGCAATAAAAGCAGTTTAATCCAAAAAAAATCAGATACCCCCTCAAATATAGACAAGATCTTAAACTTCATAGATTACCACCATAGCCATTTAAATCCAAGAGTTGTGGAAAATATAACTTCTATTTGGCTGCTCATACTGCCTTAATGAAAAACAATCTTTAATTACAGAATCACAGAATTGTAGGGGCTGTAAGGGACCTCTGGAGATCAGTCCAAAAACCCCACTAAAAGCAGGCTCCTTGCAGGAAACTGCAGGGAAGTGTCCTGGCAGGTTTTTAGTATTTTCAGAGAACATTACACCACCACTTCTGTGGGAAGCCTGTTTCAGTGCTTTATCACCTTTGCAGTAAACAAGTTCTTCCTCACGTCTATATGGAACTTGCTGCATTCGTTTGTGCCTACTGCCCCTTGGACTTGTCACTGGGCACCACTGAAAAGAGCCTGACCTCATCCATTTTACTCTCACCCTTTAGGTATTTATAAGCATTGATGAGAGCCCATCTCAATCTCCTCTTGTCCAGGAAGAACATTCCCAGAGCTCTCTGCCTTTCCTCATATGAAAGATGTCCCAGACCCCTCATCATCTTTGTGCCACTTCGATTAGGCATTGAGCATGAAGTTGCCCATAGATGTACTTTAGAATTTAAAGATTTTAGGTATATTTTTTCCTTTATTTTCTTTCTTCAATATCCCTACTCTTATTTTGTATTTCTACAATGGAACTGTGGAAATCTGAAGTTACTGTAACTTTTTGTGCACTGTGGAGTATAAATGTGCAGAGTAGGAAATAAGGATCAACAGTGCTTTACCAGCTTGCACAGTTGCATATATTCTCCTCATGCTTTTCCTACGTACACTGTAACAAATACATATGTAATAAATTGCTGTAGTCAAAAAACGAGATATAGCTTTACTTTGGTTTTAGGCCAGTTATGATAATGAAAAAGAGCTTTCTGTGCTCTCAGTGTAGACAGTCCTAGCGTTTGTACAGGAAAAGAAGCTGGCTTCTGCTATCCCTTTATTTTTCTGGGACTGTGATCAGAGATAGTTTAGGACAGTTTTCTGGTATTTTCTCAATGTTTCACTGCAACCCCAAGTTATTTTTCCTCCTGTCTTTGAGTGAGATTTTCTTTACAGTAGAGTCATACTGCCAGAAATGAAGCAGCACTTTGCAAAACACTAGCAAAGACAGAAGGAGCAATGAGAGCACTTCTAGTGAGCCATTACAACAGTTCAGTGGCTTGTGGAGCTAGGGTTTTAGAGAGCAATATGTCATGGCTGACATGAAATCTGATGAAAACAATAAAAATGAAGAGTGCTTGTCAAGCTGAGTAAGCTCATTCCAATGTTGTGGCTTTTATGTCTGATTGGACCTACAATATTTAAGGCACTGAGACTTTTAAGTGTCATGGGAGTGCAAAGTCATTCATGTTAGCAACCACCTTTGTCTACCTTCCTAAAACTCCTGAATCAATAAACAACAACAAAAAAAAGAAACGTGACTTCAGATGAAATGCATTTTTCTATCGTTACAGTGAAAACTTTGATGGTCAGTGTGTGCTGATCATGGAGCAGGAGCGCACATTTGATATGTCACAGATACAGAGAGATCCAGATTGACAAGTACTTTTAAAAAACCAAAGCATGTTAACAAAAATCACTGAGAAGAGGTGTGGTAGGGGGTAGAGAAGGGCAAAGCTAAAAAGAACGTGCAAAACAAGTTTGTCATGTTATTATGGAAATATTGTTTCTATGGCAATACCTTGCTGAGCTGATCCACAGAACAAGATTTCAGAAGCAGCACATAGCCAAGGATGGGGTAGTTCATTATACTCAGTAATGGTTTGCTCTATCTTTATCTCCTCTAAGCTTTCAGACATGCCTTCACACATAAACAATCTAAATAGTTTGCAACTTATCAACTGACCACACAAATGGAAGAAAATAGGCTTGAATTTTACAGACTGCCTCAGCTAAAGTTTCTATTAGCCTCTGCTGGTATAGTCAGTCTCTCAAAGCAGCACATCCATAAAAAAAAAGTGTCTAACTTTGCTAGATTTCTATTTCCTGTTTTGGCTATCTACTATATTTGCCATATGGAACACTCATGTTAATATGATACCTCTATTTTGGAAAACGAACAAACAGACAAACAAAAAAGAAAATGGAATTAGAAAAAGTTAATCTGTGATGCATCTAGCTATCCAGAGAGAAAAAGGAGGCACTAGGTATGCAGTAACTTTTGAGATTAGCTACTAGCATCAATGTTTTGCACATGTGTATGCAAGCTGTGAATTTGGGAGCCATACAGCTCTCTACTGGCATGCCACTTTGCAAACAATTAATTTATTCTGGGTTTAACCAGACAATGATAAAAAAATGGGTATTAGTGCTACATGGTCTACTTCATTAGGCTGCTGGGAATGTTTATTAATGTAAAGGACACAAATGTATGCAACAATAGAGAAAAAGCACTTTTTAATTGAGAACAAAAGCAGAATTTTTAAAAACAGAAGCTCGCCACCCAGAAGTAACTCACTGGGCTGCTTCTGCAAATCTTCTAATATTAACTTGTCTCCTTGTTTAGCTCTATAGGAAGCTATGAAACAAAAAAAAAGCAAAGCTCTGTAGTCTTTTTTGGTTTCCTTTCATTTCATTTTGAACTTGCCATATCTTCCTCTAGCTTTAAAGAAAATGCTTTTAAATCCAAAGTGTGATCCTTTATTTACTTCTGACGCTTTGAAGTAGAGACTGTAATGAGCTCACAGTAGAATATATGTGAACATTATAAAACAAACTACCAACTACTGCAACCCCTCCTCTCCCAAGCATTTCCATATAGATTTCTAATATAGAAATATAGATATAGAAATATAGAAATTTCTAATATAGACTTCTAATAGACAAGCTAAAGCGAAAAAATGACTCTATTCTCTCAAAAAGAAAATTTAATAGAGATACTGACTTGTCTTGTGGTAAATTTTATTTATTTATCTGATCCTGAGAGAGACAGACTGAGAGTCTGCTCCCAAAAGCAAAAGTATACACCAGAAAATATTCACAGTAAAGTGATTGAACGGTTTGTTGTTATTGTTGTTGTTGTTTTTGTATACTGTTCAAAGTAAAGGATGCAAATAAAAATAAAAGATCTTAGGAAAACTCTGAAGTGAGTTGATAACATTTGGCTAAACAGTAGAGGATAATCAGGTTAACATTTCACTTGGTAGCAAGACATTTAGGAATATCAACAAATATATTTATCTTGTTAGGGAAATGGCCTTGAACAACTGCAATCTTGAGATACTGAGAACAAGCTCTCTGAACTAAGCTACTTTCAGAGATCCAAGAGTCATCTAAACACATGCACATTTAAGTGAAGAGCAAATGAAGATATATTGGATAAGCTTCTTGAGTACTTTGTAGTATAGCTTTAAAAAACGGATACTGAAGGATAAAGATAAACAACAGCTGCTAGGTTTGAATGCTAAAATGCTCAAAGCAGAAGAGATAGAAATGCAATATACTGTTCTTTCTCAGCATTTGAGTTGGAAAAAGGAACTGTGTATCCAGGAGAAACTCCTGCTTCTCTAGGAGCAAAAAAGGAAAAATACCTACATTTCAGCACAGCACAGATCAGTCAACAAATGCAACAGGAAACTAAATTAGTAAAGCATTTTAAGAGGAATTGTAATTTAAAAAAATAAAAATAAAAATACTAAGTTAGCCTTTTAAATGCACAAATTCCACTACTGACATTACAAGCTAGAAAAAAAACGTAAAAGTGGTACAAGGTGACAGGAAAAAGGAAAGAAAGATGGGTAAAAAACAGCACTACTAATGGTTTATTTTGACAGAGCAGTAACAGCATGAAGTTTATCTCCCTTCATTCACTGCATTTAGCCTCTATGTTTTTTCCACAGCCAGCTGGGTTTTGTTATTCTTGAACTGTCAAGATTTCCAGGACTTGAACAATTAGTAAAATTTTTTAAAAAGTCTTAAAATTCTAAAAATCAAGTAAATTAATAACTCTGTAAATAGTTTGACAGTTGTTTACCTTGTCACTTTATTTTAATTAAAATATTAATAAATTCATATTTTTTCGTAATTCAGTCTTCCAAGACAAACCAATCAGCAGCTGCTAGAGAAAGTAGTCATTCCCTTGTTCCAAATTCTAACAGGTAGATAAATGTGGTTTCGTGTTGCTAAGTCCAATCAACTTAATATACATGTCTAGATATATATAACCTTTCTATTAGACATAATTCATTTTCAAATAGTTAGATAAAACAAGTTCTTTAAATTTTTAAACCCTTTAAATAAGATAATATGAAATAAACTTTCAGATAAGACAAACAGAATCTATTTTCAAGGTACCAAATCAGAACATTCTCTGTTTATTATGCTTTTGTAGTCTTTAGCACCACTGAGCAAATCCTATACCAGGATTTTTTGCATTCAGAAAATGGTACAAATCTCTCTTTCCTTCACTGATTTGTATCAACAAGCAGATAAGGAGATACTGCTTCTATGTACTGCATGGATTAAGGATACTAGACTTCAGAAAACGACATGGAGAAATATGAAGGTGGTTTGTGTTAATACTGCAAGGTTTCTTTTGTCCTTAAAATTGTCTCCTAGAAAACAAGAACAAAAAAAATTCTTCACCTAAAACAGGTTGTATACTAAGTTAGTTTCCATATGAAAAACATATGCCTAACAGAGAAATATTGTGCCAAAAAGTGAACAAGTTCTTACCTCTGACAAATAACAAGAAAAAAAGAGAGAGAAGACATTTTGGAACCACTGTAATGTGAGCTCTGAAAATTCTCCACAAAAGGGAAAAAAAATGAAAATTTCCTGAATAAGGGTTTGTACATCAGAGGCTCTTTGAACTTCCAGTGCCTTTGAAATATCCTGTATCTTAAGGATGACAAAGTTTGTTAGAAATATTGAAGAATGAGGATCAGAAATTTATACTGAATTTGGAAGTATAAAAATTCTTCCAGCCAGCTAATCATTGCAATAATGTCAATTTTAGTACATGGTCATGCTGATGTTCCTGCTTGGAAAGAGTGAATGTATCTAAGCCAGCTCAACAATGCATAAAACTGGTTCAGGCCTCTACAGCATTTAGGCACAAACATCAAATGCTCAAGAGGACATACAACACACACACACAAAATCTTATCAATGTTTACGAGACTTCACTACGATGTTGAATATAGGATTAGGGACAAACAGAAAGACACATCACATTATCCTTACGGTTTCTGGCCACTGGTGCTTAAGTTTCTCTATAGCTGGTCTACATGGAAAAAACATACAAAACACACACACACACAAAAACAAATACAACAACAACAAAAAACAACCAGAAACAGACATTTATTCCTATTATTTTCCCTTCTGTCTCTTCTTTTAGCTTTTACATTTCATACAATTCAACTCTTTCAAAATGCTCTATCCTATGTAATCCTGTCCCTAGCTGTGCCAAAATTAGGTTTTATTTTCATATTTGAAATTAAAAAGCAAAGTTATATGTTTGTTTTGTTTTTTAAATATACTTGGTTTACAAATACACTTTCTTGGTATTTGAAGCTCAAAAAGAGTATACTCCCAAAGCAGAAAGAGTTAAAGAAGTAAAAAGGTTGAATTTACAGCAGAACTATTTTAAATTAAAGGATATCTGGAGGGCAGTATAGTAATAAAATAAATTTCTGAAGACATGAGAAGGAACTGAAAGTTACAGGAAATTTTCTTAATTCTCTTAATATACATATTTTTTTCTCTTTAGGCTTTATATACTTTAGGCCTGTAACCAGCGGTGTTCCTCAGGGGTCTGTGCTGGGTCCGGTCTTGTTCAACATCTTCATCAATGACCTTGATGAGGGGATAATGGCCACCCTCAGCAAGTTTGCTGATGATACAAAGTTGGGAGGATTGGCTGACACGCCTGAAGGCTGTGTTGCCATTCAGCAAGACCTGGATAGGCTGGAGAGCTGGGCAGAAAAAAACCGGATGAGGTTTAACAAAAGCAAGTGTAGAGTCTTGCATCTGGGGAGGAATAATTCCATGCACCAGTACAGGCTGGGGGATGACCTGCTGGAGGGGAGCTCTGCGGAAAGGGACCTGGGTGTCCTGGTGGATGACAGGTTGGCCATGAGCCAGCAGTGTGCCCTTGTAGCCAAAAAGGCCAATGGCTTACTGGGGTGCATTAAAAAGAGCGTGGCCAGCAGGTCGAGGGAGGTGATCCTCCCCCTCTACTCTGCCCTGGTGAGGCCTCATCTGGAGTACTGCGTCCAGTTCTGGGCTCCCCAGTACAAAAAAGACAAGGATCTCTTGGAAAGAGTCCAGCGGAGGGCCACGAAGATGGTGAAGGGCCTGGAGCATCTCTCCTATGAGGAAAGGCTGAGTGAACTGGGTCTGTTCAGCCTGGAGAAGAGAAGACTGAGAGGGGACCTGATCCAACTCTATAAATATCTAAGGTGTGGGGGGCAGAATGGCGAGGCCAGACTGTTTTCAGTGGTGAGTGGAGACAGGACAAGGGGAAACGGCTGGAAACTGCAGCATAGGAAGTTCCGCACAAACGTGCGCAAGAACTTCTTTACAGTGAGGGTGACGGAGCACTGGAACAGGCTGCCCAGGGAGGTGGTGGAGTCTCCTTCTCTGGAGGTGTTCAAGACCTGCCTGGATGCCTACCTGTGCGACCTGGTG
Organism: Tetrao urogallus; assembly: GCF_951394365.1. Taxonomy (NCBI): domain Eukaryota; kingdom Metazoa; phylum Chordata; class Aves; order Galliformes; family Phasianidae; genus Tetrao; species Tetrao urogallus. Next base: position 78,999,809 of record NC_136813.1, on the reverse strand, counting down.
TAGGGAACCTGCTTTGGCAGGGGGGTTGGACTCGATGATCTCTGGAGGTCCCTTCCAACCCCTACAATTCTGTGTGATTCTGTGATTCTGTGATAGTTTCCAATTCTGGCAGGAGTCAGAAGAGCTGTAGTGCTATAAAAAGCATTTCTATAGTGTTTCATACTTGACCCTAAGGAGGGAATACTATAGGTCACCTGAGTTAATCTTCCTAACTTTTTCAAGCTAGTTTTGAAAAGTTACATTAAACTGGGAAGTTTGGAGATAATTAGTTGAACCTCCAAGACATGGATCAACAGTCTAAATTGTTATGGCCTTAAGATTTTTTAAAGCATTGTCTTAAAATATCATAAAACTCTGAAGTTCTTGGTGCATAATTTATCAAAACTACTTTCTGCAAGTCTCGATATGTACTACAGAATCATAGAATAGAACCATAGAATCATTAATGTTGAAAAAGACCTCTAAGACTATCTAGTCCAACGTCAGCCCATCGCCACCATGCTCCTAAGTGCCACATCTGTGTGTTTCTGGAACACCTCCAGGGACAGTGACTTCACCACCCCCCTGTGCAGTCTGTTCCAATACCTCACCACTCTTTCTGAGAATTTTTTCTTTAGAGCCAAACTGATGAAAGTAGTAAGTCTTGTTGATCTTGACAACATTGCATGAGCCTTATTTTGACTTTACTGAGCTGCTGTAAAAGACATCTCAGAAGTATGAAGGTTTCTTCCAACTTTTTCTGAGTAAGAGAAGATGCTCATGATGACAGCGTGAGCTTTAATTTTTGGTAGTAAGCCTCTCATGTATACTTTCTTACATATTTTAAAACTGAAATTCTTTGTTAAAGGCAAAGCAATTGCACTAGGAGAATAAAAAATTTAAGCATTTTAAAGAGAAGAAACTTTCAGTCTGTTCTTTATTGATTCCCTTCCACTGTTTGCCTGCTTAGAAAATCAGAACTGCTGTTTGTAATTTAATTTTAATTGAAATAATCCCTCAGATGAGACCATTTATTTTAGTTTGAATTAGGAAATCCAGGATTTTTTTGTTATTATGTTTGGTTGAAAGCGAGGGAAACAGGCAAGAATATTCACTACTGAGGTATATGAAGAATTTTATAAACAAACTTAATGTCTTACAGATTTTAAATTTTCTGAAATCCCTTTGTTCATTGTTAAGCACTTAAATACCCTCACTAACTAGTCTTAGGAGACTAAATTTTAGTTTAGAGGTAGACAGCCAAGTGCTCAAGCCCTGTTTATAATGGGAAGTAGTCAACTCAATCTCTTACATGCTACTGAAAATACTGTGCTGATGAATAGCATTAAGAGGAATTTTCTCCTATGAGAACATTATTCAGAATTATCCATTATAATAAATGGATATAAAAGAGATTTTCTATTTCTTCAAAAGAATCACCTCTGATTCCTCTCCCAGTTTTTCAATCAGGTTCTACACTACTTGTACTTAGCGGTCAAAATATAAGAAATCATTTCTTATATTAGAATAATTTGTCTATGAAAATCAACTACTTGTTGGATTACCTAGTACAACCTTTTCCCATGGCATACGTAACTTCAGTGTAGAACAGGCTACTCAGGGCTTTCTCCTGCCTTGAGCCTAGAGTAACTCCGGGAATAGAGATTTCACAAGATCTCTGGGAATCTATTTAAGTGTTTGATCATTCACAGTGGAGTTTTTTTGTTGTTGTTGTTTTTGTTGTTGTTTCTGATACATATTTGGAAATTCTCTTCTTGCAGCATCTGGTTGTTCTTTCATGATGCACTTCTGAGAACAATCTGCCTCTCTGTTTTCCCTGTATGTAGTTAAAGAGCCTCCTCTCAACTAAGCAAACCCTTTTCTCTCCATCTGTTCCTGTCTGCTTGCTCCAGCCCTTGCTAGCCTTACTTCCGATTATCAATGTCTTGTACTGGGACCTCGCACAGGACACAGCACTCCAGACATATTTCAATTGTGACAAACAGAGAGGAAAGTTTATCTCCTTCAGCTTGTTCGCTACAAGCCAGGATGCAGTTGGCCTGCAAGGGCAGGTTGCTGGTTCACGATCTTGTAGACTCCCAGGACTCAAAAGTAGTCTTTTGCAAAGCTGCTCCTGAGCTGGTTGGCCCACAGCCCGTGATAATGCCTGCAGTTTTTCCTCCTTGGGTCAAAGAGGTGGCAAAACTTCCTTTTCTTGAACTTCATGAAGTTTCTCTCATACCATTTCTGCTGCTTTCTTAGCTGTCCCAAAGCTCACATAATTTTGGTTCCTATGTGTTGAGCTGACAAAGCAATAGGTGAAATAAACTCTGATTTTTGTTTTATTCACAGACAAAATAAACTGACAAAGTGTGGAAATAATAGACAGAAATGTTGGACATCAGAAAACAAAGAAAACACTAAATCTGATTAAGCTTTATGCTTCGCAAGGAGCTTTCATCTTTAGCTGAAGGCATCAAAAATTAATTACTAAATGATGTAGTTGAAGTAAGTACTGCTTTGTTTTGTCCTATCCTCAAAGATAGCAAATCCACCAGGACTACACAGACTAAAAAAAGAAGCATTTGTGTTCAAATACCTCCAGGTTCGGATATACATACAGGCACAGAAAATGTTCAACATTTAAATGACCTTTAATATTTTTTGAAAAGTCATGTAACAGAGGATTGTTTTAACTGAATACGAAGGAAAACACGCAGGCGACGGTGTGTGTCTTCTACAAAGACAAAACTATGGAGAAAAAGGGTTTAGTTCAGTGTCCCATGAAAACCTGCTTATCAGGTGATTCAAACTATCATACTATCTAACTATCAACAAAAAGTTTGTTTTGGACAAGTTAGAAAAGAACCTTATAGAATGTACAGTAAAATAGAAAACTAAAAGATAATTCTCCTACCTTTGTTTTGTATTCCTAATTTCAATATTAGAAAGTTAGAACAACAAAAAAAAAAATATGCCAGAATGGCAGCAGACTATCCACTTTGATATCTAACATAGCAACAATTTACTTTAAATCACAAATTACAATTTCACAACAGTCAAGAAACACAGATAAGCCTAGAAATAATAGCTACCTGAAACATATTCCCTTTTTTTTTTTTTTTTTTTTTTTTTTTTTTCCATTTAACTGTTTCTTCAGTGCTGCAGTATCAGCTTTGTAGATAAAGCATCTCCAGACTTTTTCATTCTTGAATTCCAGATTCAAAGGCACTTATTTAAACTACAGGAGAACTTATAAAAGCCTTAAGAAATAAGGACATTTTGTTCCCTATTAATTAATAGTAATTCCAGTTGCTAACCGTATTCTTATCATTTTAGTATTCACATCAGAAATTTCATATGCTCTTAATTGGACTGACAAGGGCCCATATTGTGTCATATATTTGCATGAAGAAAATAGAGTCAAATTTCTGTGCTTTTTACAGAAGAACGTATTTTCTTCCTTCCAACAGTAATAACAGCAGAATACTGATGACATTGTTGTATATGAATCATGACAGTCAGAGATTACAGTTCTGTTGTATTTTGTCCTAAAGGACATTTTTATTTCACATTTTATTTTTACATCACTTTTCATAGTATTAGTTATAAAAGTGTTCAATACCAGGATGAATGTTGCTAGTCCCATAGACATGATGTAAAGCAATTGGTACAGATAGCTTATGGCATGATGTTGTGGTATGGAATACCAATAAAGACCATGACAGCCTGATAAAAATCAGTAACTTCATTTCAAATTAGTTTACTGAGCTTGAATTATTTTGGATTGACAGAACCCAGATGCATTTTTTTAAAAATATTTAGCTACAGATTATTTTTCACAATAGTAACAGGTGTGTAGCCTTACATATTTACTCTATGTTTACTGTAAGCCACGTGGTAGAGATTCAATTCTATCCCTATTCAGTCTTTTTCATAAATGTGAAGAATGTCATTAAAAAAAAAAAAACAAAAAACAAAATCACTCTCAATACAATTCTGCACATAACTAACATTGCTGTAATTATTTTGTGGTCTTTTCCCCTAAAATTTCACACTATTTTCTGTTGAGTAATTTTAATACTTAGTGGAATATTCCTCAGTAATAAATCAGTGGAGTGAAGAAAAAGTCCAAGAAGAATGATTTTTCATTTTTTTGTACCAGAGGATGGCAGTAAAGAAAAAAGACAGCCATAATGTTTTTTAATGTCTGGTGGTTTTAATGAAGCCTCATAAACAGATATATTTGTGAAATTTCTCAGACTCCTTTCTTAAAGTTGAAAAAAAAAAAAAAAAAGCAAAAAAATAATAATAATCAGTTATTTATGATTTATAAACAAGGAGAGACAGTAGAAACCACAGCTATCAATAGTTTTCAAGCCTGGACCCCAAAGAAGACCTTTCAGAAAGAAGGAATATCCTTATTCTAATGCTATAAAAGTAGAAAGTGAAGAAGGGGAACAGTGGTTGGAAAGGCATCCTCTCATATCTAAAGCTTTTCAAGAGAATTAGACTCTTTAACCAATTTTTGGCCGGTTGAGTAGACATGTTGCAGACTGCTACCATCTGTATGAATTCCTGAGCATTTATATTGCTGGTGTCATACACAGTTAGTTCCTGAGTTTCCTTAATACAGTTCTTTTATGCTGTGATAAAATAATTTTTAGGAAAAAAAAAAAAAAAAAAAAAAAAGTTCTGGTACCTTACAGATGAAAACAGGAAGTAAAATGGCTGCAGAGCTAAAGATCAGCAGGGGTCTGCTGATCTTAACTGTCTTATTTGAGTACAAGATTTTAATAATTGCTGGTATTCTGAGCAAAAACATTCATAAAAGGTACAAAACTGAGGATCGTCCTCACACATCTTTTTTTTCTGTGCAGCTCATCTTTTCAGATCAGGGACTTAATTGTTAGCCTACGGGTCTGTTAAGAATTTGCATATAGAAATCTGTGTTAGCAATGATATTATTGCATCTGCGCTTCTCTATCTGCTTATATTACCTATGTGCAAATCTACTGGTACCTTACAGAGAAGGGCTGTAGGGATTATTAAAGAAACAGAATATCCTCTTTAATGAAAGAAGGCTAACAAAGTGTCTAGAAGCCTAAACTGGCAGATTTGTAACTATCAAGTATATGAGAAACATGACAGGACAATCTCCTAATATTTTTCTAGTTTAAGCAGTTGGATTTCCACTGGCCATAAGGGATAAATACTGTAAAATAGCAGTAATTTATATATTTAATAATACAGAGATGAAACAACAGTTTGTTTAAAAAGAGCTTACATGGACAGCACAAGGAGCAGTTCTTAACTGAAGCCTGGTGCTAAATCATTTTGTGATGCTGTACTGACATCATTTACAGATATACTTAATACTTGCTTTTATTTCTCTCCTCCCTCTTCTTGGCATTACCTTATTGCCTCAAACATTGTCACCTCTGACCAAAAGAGATGTCATTGTTAATGTTTTTCAAGTACACAATATGAACTAGAATAAGAAAAGTTATTTAAGAAGACCACAGTAGAATTTTAGTCTACTGCAAGAGCTGTACTAGGATAAGGAAGGAAACATAAGGAAGTTTTACTACTAAAACATTAAATTTCTGCTTCTAGGTATGTATATTTGCTTCCTACATGTCAGAACAACCGATTATGATATAAGAAAGAGGAGTATGAGAAAAAGTGTCTTGGTGCAAAGAAGCCTGACAAGTATATAATCACCCAACATAACAATTCAGGAAAGATCAAACTGGCTCACTGTGTTTGGAAAAATACAGTACAATATTACTGATGCACATGTTCAAATGGTGGGAAATAGTCTGCATTAGACAGCCAATTCAATAAAGTGTTAAATGTTCCCTCCTGGATCCTCAGGGAACCCATCACTTCTTGAGAATGTCTACAGAACTTTGCAGAACTGAGCAAACTGAATATTAAAACCTCCTGAACTAAAAATAGGGTAACAACTGAACTCTGAAAAGGACTAGCAATAAACTACTAAAGCTCCTTATCATTTGACAACTGACTTCATTTAGATGACCATCAAGTGAAAACTCACTGACTAATGCATGCTACTAAATTAAACAGCTTCACAAAATTCAGCAAAGGGAAATCCCAAGTCCTAGCTATAAGAAATAACTCTTTAGATATATGAACTTGCTGCATCTGGAAAGTATGTTTGGAGAGGGCCCTGGTGGTTCTAGTGAACATCACATTGACTTGAAGAAGCACTGAATCCCTGAGGCAGATAAGGCTGATGGCACCCTAGGTTGCACTGATTAGAACATTGCCAGAAGGTTGAGAGTTGATATTTTCCCTCTGCTCAGACCTGATCATATGCAACTGTTCTGGGCTTCCCAGTACAGCAGAAATACAGACATAAGGAAGGAACCACAAAGATGATCAAAGGGTTGGAATGGAGGCTGAGAGGGCCAAGACTGCTCAGCCTGGAGAAAGTTCAGGGGGTTTTTATCTATGTGTATAAATACCTGACAGAGAGAGTAAGAAAGAGACAGATTCTTCTTAGATGCAAACAGTGACAGGAAGTCAACTAAATACAACAGGAAATTTCACTTAAAGATTTTTTTACTGTCAGGGTGGTTCCAGAATGGAGCAGTTCGTACAGAGCGGCTGTGAAGTCTGCATCCCTGGAGGTATTCCAAGACCAACTGGATACAGTCCTAAATAACTCACCCTTGCTGACTCTGCTTTGAGCAAAAAGCTGAAAGATGTTTTCTGAAGTTCTACCTCAGCCCGTCTACAGTTTTGTGTTTTAGCGAAGAATTTATGCAACTCTTAAACCTCTTTTCCACAAGATTATCTTTATATTGCATCTCCTCCTTCATGATTCTCTCACATTAAACTTGTCAGCATGACAGATGATTTTATGGTCCTATTTTTTTTTTAACCTACCTAATGTGCATACTACTGCATAAGTCCAGATATCCAATTCTGTCAAACAGTTCTAGCTCCACAGCTGCTACACTCTTCCTAATTTCTACCATAAAAAACTTGTTTTGCAGCTACGATAAGCAAACTTTTTCACCTCTCTCTTCCTTATGTTTGGTGTTCCATTTGTTTGATTCTACATCCCAATTGATCATTGGCAGTGTATTTCTACATACTAGAGAGAGCACTCTGAAAACAGATATATACATGGCAAAAATATCCATTACTCTGATCTTCCTCAGCTGATTTAGTTGTTGGAGTAATAAGATCACTGGATGAGTTATTGTCCCTATCATGTGTCACAAGAGAAACAAAGACTACAGAAGAGAAAAACTTACATTTCCAGAATTTTTTTTGAATATTTGAAAAATATTTTTTTCAACAAATTCAGAGATAGAGATAAGACAAATAAATACATATAAAATACATATATACAAACATATGTCTAAGATATATCAGAGTTAAGGCAAAGCACCTACAAGTGAAATTAGGAATTTGAGCACTGCAGCAGGTGGAATAGCTGATGAAACAGAACTTTGAATTCTAACATCACATGGTGGTGCTTTTTCATTTGAATGCAGCGTGATTAAGAAAGTCTTAAATCTTGAATAAAATACAAGTTGTTTCATGTCCATCTGACTGCTAAGGATAGCCAGGATTCTGATCTCAAGAGAAAGATTTTTACTGCCAAAGTTCAGAATTCAGCTTGATCTGATTAGGGACTCTGCTGGCTTGGTCAAGGGCAAGGTAGGTCTCATGTGGAAATGGTCCAAGTGTCAGATCAATGGGAACTATCTTGAGCATGCATCCACTGTAACATATTCAGCTTGTCCTATGTCTGGAAAGAGCTGTCGCAAGTGAACAGGTCAGGTACAGATGCCTGTTTGTTGTCACAAGCTCTAAAAAGTAAAAAAGGAAAAAGACAACCTAACCACTGGGTATGAGGCAAACATAGAGACAAGTTGTGAGAAACCCAGGTTAGTCAGGACATGATGATTCCAACTAGTATGAAGCTGGTCATAAGATTACCTGATTGAAGAACTGCTCACAGCTTGTCAGAACTTCAGAGCTCTGCAACAGAATTGAAATGAATATGTAGCAGCTTTCATTATACAGAAGCAAAAATAATTGACATCGACCACCTGCTGAGAGAACATCAGCAGTAATGTAATGTACTTCAATTTGCAGAAGACAAAAATGCTTTGTCACAGTGATGAACGATACTAATATACACTTGACATATGAAAGCGTCTTGAAAAGCTGGAGTCCTTGAAAAGAGCATAGAAAGTTATGCTCCATGATAATTTTACTAAGATAGCCACTCTGGAAGCTAAGGTCTTCATGTCTCTTTATATGCCTAAATATGTTATTATGCATATACATATCAGTCTATTCTAAATGTGTTATTATACATATATATATATATAACTGTGTATACATATATATATACATATGCATACACATATTTGAGAATATACACAGAAATATTTGTATATTCGTACACAAAAGAATGTGGTCACAGTATATATTTATCTAGGAAGACAAGTAGGCAATCACAATTAAAGGTCAAGAAGAATAATCAGGAGTCCAAAGTTCCTAGAAAATGTTTGAAAAAGAGCTAAAAAAAATTCAAAATAGATGCATACAGTTATGTAAGTCTATGCAGAGTCTCCAAGTGCATGAAAAGTTCCAATAATAAATGCTGAAAAAACTGGGTATACTCTGATAAAAGAAGAATTCAGAGGAAGAGTACATTCTGTACAGCTCTCTTAAACTGCCAAGCAAATGCAAAACTAGCAAACCTACAAAGCATCCTTTGAAAGCTATTGATATAAATTACTCCAGAGCAAAACAGGTCACTGAATTCTTTATAACCCAGTCATTCCTTAAGACAATGGCTATTAGAAGAGAGAAGACGCTTCAATATTTGCCTTCAGAAATCTACTGACTGAATTCACTAAAACAGCAGATAATACTGATTAATAAATTTACATTACAGAATCACCACTTATAAAACGAATAAGAATTTGAACCAAAAATGCAGAAAATGGGGATGAAACAGGAGACAAGTACTTGTCAAAAAGTCTGTGATCTTTGAAAGTAATAGATTAAAGATTCATGTCTTTAATAGCATATTGTCATAAAAAAAGCCTCTGAGCAGTTCTGACAGTGGACCCTAGTGCAAGAAGTGTTAAAAGCCACCAGCACTCCAGTAAGCCCTTCTGAAAATTAAAGAGGTTAGGAGTGAAACAGAATGCTAATCACTATTTCAACTAGCAAGATATCTTCCAGTGTATTTTTCGTTCACCTGACATGTGCCTTACTTAATAAGCAGCTGCACTGCTTATTCTACTCTTACCCATAGAAGCAACATCACTGAAGAGACCTCTCTTCTACAAAATTTTCATACAGAAAGACATGTTCTATACTCGTACACATATGGGTAAGAGCAGAATTCTGATTTAATTCTTTTGTACCATTTTTAGTCTTCTGTACACACTATGTTTTGTCAACAAATGTTTGAGTCAGTTTTTGGTAGGCTTTTTTTTTTTTTTTTTTTTTTTTTTTTTTACAGGAAGTTATATAAACAATATTGTTCTTAATATTCTTAATTCAATAAATATTTACCTGTACTTTACCAGATGCAAGTCTTTTCTTTTTTAGCATAGACATTCTTTTTATCTGCATCACTGTAGATGTCTAAGATTAGAAACATTCCAAATACTTTTATTTTATTCTGTCTCTAAGCCACTGTTATCCACTGTAAACATCTCATAGGGTACATTTGATATATGCAGTGCAGATTGTACAACATATAACTTAGATAATACTAAAAGTGAAAGAGAAAATTTTTCCATCACAAGAGATCAACTATGAAGGACATGGGTCAAAAATAAAGACTGAAGTTTTGCACATAAGTAGCTGTGAATACAATAAAGCAGTGTTAGAAGTCAACAGAGGAGCAAAGATCAATAGAAACATTTTGAATCTGTTTCATAATACATACAGGCTGTCAATATATATTGAAAATGTTTGCATGATCAATATTTCTCTTTTGAGGGAACTTCAGAAAAGAACAGTCAAGGATTTTGACTTAGAAAACTGTGCTGGAAACACAGCACGGGAAACAAAGAATCACAGAATGGGTGGAGAAGGGAGAGGATCTCTGGAGGTGAGTTGGTCCAATCACTTAGGGCAGAACTGCTTGACACAGCTTTTGAAGATCTCCAAGGAGGAAATTCTACAGCCTCTTTGGGTAGCTTGTGGTAGTGCTCTGTCATCCACACAGATCACTGATCTCAAATCTTTCATTAAGATGATCACTAGTATTGTTAATGGCTTTAGTGCATTTCTAACTAATCACTGTGAGTTAGACATCATCATCATCATCATTTTTAGTCAGCAGGTGGGTGCTAAATAATTTACTGCGGGTAGAGCAGTGATTTACGCAAGATGAAGTGGGAAACTGAATTGTCCCAATTTTGGAAATATTCTTTGTCTACAAAAATAATTACTGTTTTCAGCTATGACTGGTTTTAAATTATGGAAACACTGACAAGTAGCATACACATAAAACGTGATAAAAAGAGGTTATGATGAAGCATTCTGCAATTCTAGTCTGAAAATGTCTTCTCCATTTAATACACAGTAAGGGCAAATATTTACAATAATAATTGTGACGTTTTTCTTGAGTGAAAACAAAGAAATCGCAAATATGTCTTCCAAAAGAAAAGAATACAAAGCTCACACCATGGGTATGAAGTTTAATATCTACATGAAGTATTACGTGTCAGTTGGCTTTTTTATAATCATTATTATACATTTTCACCTGGAATTAAATTCTTACGTACTATAGATAGAAAATGCTGTATGCACACTGGATCATCCAGACTTTTATATGAATTGCTGTACTGGAACAGATCTGTTCAGCACTCTTTTTTTAACGCTAGCCAGGGCTGTGTATTTCAGAGGAAGATGCAACATACCCATGGTAGAAAATGATGGAGTAATCTGACTCCTTGAAACGTATCTTTGTGCTCTTGTCAGTTAAAGATTAACTCGTCCCTGGAGGAGCCATGGTTATGACTTTAAGGATGAAGGACTGAAGCTTCTTGTTTCAAACTAGAAAGTGTAACAAATATAAAAAGAAATATGCCCTGCAAATGGGTTGTTGTGAATATGCCTGCTACAGTAGTTCTTTGAAATATATTTGACAATATCAAAGAGAAAATACCAGACTGGAAGTCTGGTCTTGTCTGTTGCCTATTTCCCCTAAAATACAGAGAATTACAAACTACCTTTCAGCCATACACTGCACTGTTTTATAAGTATAAATGCAGCCAATGTGAGGATTCATTTTTGGTATAGAATTATCTTCTGGGAACCGGAGCAAAGATATGCTGTGTTGTTCTACTGACCATATTCAAAATACACCATGGCAGAGATAGAACAACAGCAAAGCAACTGACTATTTTTACATATTGAAATTCTGAAGCACAGATTTAAACCCCAAACGTAAATATTTATCTATTTATTTATTATTGGAGACTATATGATAGTACTTGGTGACACCACATATAAACCAAAAACTTAAAATAATAAAATGATGAAAATGATGCACACTATAGAAAACAGTCTTGATTTTTATTTTTTTTTTTAATTTATTTATTTATTTATTTATTTATTTATTTATTTCCAGGACTCTTTAACCAACTATTAACCTTGGGACATTGGCAAAACTGTTTCAACTAAAAGGAAGAGTCCTATGAAAATATTAGCTAAACAGTAAGAAGAAAAGAAAGAAAAAAAGGAAAAAAGGGTAAAAAATTAAACATGTTTAAAGATAATAAGGCAAAGAAAACAAAATAGTGTTGATCCTCACAGCACCAAAAGAATAATAATATCTAAAAAGAAAAAAGAAGTGCAGCAAGGACTGCCAAAGACATAAAAACTACTGTATGAGAGCTAACTTTCAAATCTCAGACATGTCAGAGAAATCTCTAACACCACGGAGACCATGAAAAAGGCAGGTAAGGAATGTGTGTTCATTGTTTGTCATAAAATTAAAAAGGAATTAAACCACTTAAATAATCAAACTCAATGGTCCAAAGAGGAGGTATGCTAAGAATTTGATCATATTTAAACTCCGTGTCTGCTAGCAAATGATTAAGTTTACAGAGACTTGAAGCATTTATCCTAACCCATGGGGAAAAAAAAAAAAAAAAAAAAAATCACAAACGAAACACAAGAAAAACAAATTCAGACAATTCCACGTTTCTAATGAGAAGTATGAGTACACCTGAAAAGTATAAGCATACAGTTGGCCTGTTCTTGTCTCTTCCCTCTCTGCCTCTCGGCCACAGAAAAGTGAAAAAGTTAAGATCCTGAATTAGATGTACTGTGTTTTCTGACTGGTATGACTACTCTCACAAAATGTACATACAATCATAGAATGGCCTGGGTCGAAAAGGACCACAATCAATTAGTTTCAACTAGAAACTGCTATGTGCAGGGTCGCCAACCACAAGACTAGGCTGCCCAGAGCCACATCCAGCATTATTAAGAATAATATTGTATAATATTATTGTAAAGTCATTTTGGATTCAGTGGCAAAACTTGACATGGATGTGAAGCAACATTTTCCCTTCTGGCAAAATATTACTGCTCCAAAATATACCTCAAATGTCAAGGAGACTCTTCTGCTTTCCATAGTAGAAATGAATCTAGATTGCAAAATATTACGTAGCAGAGTAGCATTTATGACTTTCCCGTTTTACAATACAGTTGTGTCAAGTATTGATACTCTAGGCCAATACTTTGAAAGAAACACATACTTTTTTACTGAACAAAAATACCTTTTTAAAGTAATCTTCAATTAAATGAAAGAAAATATACATTTAATATGCATACTCTATTGACTCAAGACTTCAAAACAAACTAAAATTTTTAGCAGGAACTTTTCTCTTACAGGTAGGAATTTCTGGCTTTGTCTATTGCTCTCTTGGAATAAGAGCCACCATCTCACACCTCCCTGTCCTTTTCTTAAAAAGAAAAAAAGAAAAAGAAAAAAGAAACAATGCACAGCTTTAATCAGGAAATACCATCATTTTCTTTTTTTAGTTTTCAATTATTATTATTTTTTTTCAGTTTTAAAATATATTTTAACAACTATATGGCACTTGTAAAAGTTGTTCAATGCATCGCTCTACAACACTGTATTTGAAGGTAAGACTTCAATGTGTTTTTATTTCTGGCAATGCAATACATTCTGTTCTTTACTGATTTTACTTCTTCAAATTTGCAATTTGAAGAAGTAGCAGAGATAGAGTGGGCTCCACCCTCCTTTTCAGTCACAGAACAGATCACACTACCAGGTAATAAGCTAATAATAATCAGAAAATAACAAAATAGAAAAGTGTGTTACTTAACCTTCCAGAAGAATCTACAGGATTATGAAAAATGATATTAAAAGGGCTGTACAGAAACAGAAGCAAGATCTAGGTTGATAAACAGCTTAAGAGACTATACATTATTTCCACACATCACTGGAATAATATAGAATATCTTAAGAAGACGATAAACATTTTTCCCCTTCCCACTCCTCCCCCACAAATAATATAGTTATGTTAACCCAGAAGTAATAAAGCATTATATGAGAATACTTTACTTCCACTACTGATAGTTTTGTTTCAGCTGATAGTAGATACTCCCACATCTATTTGTGTTGATTAAATTCAGATCTATTACCACAAATGCAACCTTTGAGGGAGAAAGAGGCCTGTTTATTTCAGTTGTTTACTAAAAATAAAAAAAAGAATCTGCAATTCTTCATTAAAGAATTTAGATACAGGACATGTTTGCTATTTTCAGTAACAAGTGCATTATACTGCTCCAGTGTCTTGTGATAATTAAGCAGTTACAGACAAATTTCATGGAGTTAAGGTCATAATGTTTTGGTGTAGGACAGTCAAGCATTTTTTGTCTCAGATCTAGTATTTTAAAAGAAAGGTTGGTGGCATTTTTAACTTTTTTTTTTTTTTTTTTGTGCCATTTTTGCTAGGAAATTTTCATATATCCTGAGAGTCGAAAAATAATTTTTTACTTCATTAGCTTTATAGTTTTATCATTCTACCAAAGACAGGAAATGAACTGACCTTAGATCATCCTAACTCTTTTTACATAACTTTTGAGCTGCATATTGCTGTTACACTTAGTACATAGTTCAGATATGTGTTCAGAATATCAAGCAAAAGGAAAACAGAGGATATGTTTGGGAGAAAGTACCTCATTTTCTAATGCAAATTGCTTTGTGTTTTATTTTGTTTTTCCAGTCAATGCGTATAGAATTAAATAGCAATGAAAGACACAAAGCTATGTTGCAGAAAATAAGGCATCATGAGAAGAAATACACAAAAAATTCTGCAACTAACAAAGTCAGTCCATAGTGGTGCTGAAGATGGCAGCTGAGATCTGCATGAAGCAAACACGAAATTACTTATCAAGCATCAGCTACTGCATTAATCATTTGGCACAAGATCTTTCAGAGCTGAGGACAGTACCAGGACTTCCCTTGTTTTCTCTTACTTGCTGCCACAGACCCCTCAGGCATTCCAACCTGCTGCTGAGGCCATACATAGCAGGAGGATGATTCTATGAAAAGAAAAGACTCTCTTTTTATTTTCCTGCTTTTCAGCATTTTTGACCAGAGACACAAGAATTAGATGCTTCTTCATTCCCCTCAGGATTTCCTGAGTCCAGACATGCAGTACTTCTGCCAAACTGCATTCTCCAAGATTACTGCTGTATATATAACAGTCATATTAAGGTGCTGAGAACCTGGCACAGGCTGCCCAGAGCAGCTGTGGTGCCTCATCCCTGGAGGCGTTCGAGGCCAGGTTGGGTGGGGCCCTGTGCAGCTGAGCTGGTGGGGGGCAGCTCTGGCCATGGCAGGGGTTGGGGCTGGATGGTCTTTGAGGTCCCTTCCAACCGAAGCCATTCTATGATTCTATGATTATCTTTGTTGTACTTTTCCAGCATTGTGTAATATCACATTATTCAAAAATGCATTATATTTTCACTCAGAAGCCCATCCTTAAAATCTCTACACCAAAACCCCAGCACAACTTGCTATCTTTTAACCAATACACTGTCAAAGAGTTGCAAAACCATCATTTTGGGAGCTACACTACTACACTTTGATTGACTTGAGAGCTTAACAATTCTATAGATAGAGAAGAAAAAACAAAACAAAACATTAAAAATAAACAAAAAAAAAAACCACTAAAATCAGGTGTTTCTTGCATCTGCCATTTTTGCTATCTTTTAAAATATATTTACATATTCTTTCCTTCTCCTTGTACTTTCCATGCTAACTGAATTTCTCCCCTCCTGAATTTTGCATTCCTGCTTTATTTACTGCCCTGGTCTTTGTCTGTCTGTATTCTTCTTTTTCCAAGTCCCTTCTTTCTTGGTTTGCAGTTAATCTTAAAGATTGAAGACCAGCTCCTTCCCACTTTTTGTACCAACTTATGTTTTCTTCAACTACAAATATGCTTTGCACTTGACAGTGCTCTTTTCAATTTAACCCTGCCCCACATGCCTGTAGGCCCACTGGTTTATGAACTTCAATGTTTCCAAATCTGATTTTCATCACTATCTAAAGGTTAAATTTTCATTTGCTTTTACCGTTTAAGATAATTCAAAAATACCACTCTGAATTATGTGTCACCTTTTCCTTGTACCATTACATTCAGAGCTGCTTTTTTGTTCTAAATACCTAAGCGGTGATACCTTTGCCCTTGCTTTTTGGCCTCAGATTATAAGCATTGGACAAAAACTCTCATATCCATCTTAAAATGACCTGTTCAGCATTCTGCTCTGTGTCACCAAATATTAAAACAGTACTTCAAACCTGGTCTATGTTAATCCATGAGGAATTGTTGACTGGCTGGGGAAGCAATTTTATTGTTTTGAATAGATTTTCAAATTAGACTGTCAGTAAAGGGAAATCAAACGTTTCTGGAACCATATCCTATAGAATATTCTCCATTCTCTTTTTGACCTAGTATAATGACACGATTATTTAAGACATAACTTTCCTATGGTACCCTCTTATTACATGTAGGTTATACATGTAATTATTCTCATAAGAGGTTAAGAAAGCAGAGATTGTAATTAAGTATGCAGTCTGTGATAAAATTTTACAGTTCCCATGCTGAAGTCATCATACAATAGCTCACACAGTGAAGTCTGCTGAGATGCCAACTTGTCAGAGACTAAATCAGGGATTATTTTGGTGATGTTTCTGTTTCTTTAAAGATTCTCCTGCTGCTTTGTCAAGTGGCTGTTTTGTTACATATTTATATATCTGTTGGTCTCTTCTAGAATACAGCATGAAATTTGGAGGTCTATGATTTTCCCATCTTTCCTTACACATTAGGGAAATCATAACTATATCTTTGTATGAGGTATGGAGCCTGTGCTTTACTGTTTGTACTTTATTTTAGTTGCTGTCATAAATGCTGCAGACTAGAACATGAATTTGTTATTCCTTTCCCATTTGCACACCAGGAATTTTAATTTGGCAGTGACAACTCCACTGCAGATTTTCAGAGTGTGCTTAAGAACAGTGCATACTGTGAGGATCAAGATTAACATACATACATGGTATCTCCTGAATGTGTAAAGAAATAGGTCTGCAAACGTAATAGCAGTTTTCTCCACCCACTTTGTACCTAGGAATGCTTCCCTCAAAATGTGACTTGCACCTTCACATAAAGCCTCACCTTCCTTTGATCGCACACCCTGTATGATATCCATGTTACATGTGATTTCTAGACTTAATTTCCTTCTGCATGGTTCGTTTGTCTTTGCAGAGAAAGAAAACCATTTCTTTCTCAGAAGTACAAACCAATAACTCTAAGCCAGACAGGATCAATACTATATTGCTTATGCACTACATAGATTTTTCAATTGCACACAGATTCACATGGCACACCTCTATCAAAATCACAGTCATGTGGATTTCAGTACTTTCTGGCTTGATTTACAATAGCCTTGCCAGTGAATCCATTGCTTTAGTAGACAAAATGTCTTCCAAATACTGGTATGGTTTATTGTAGAATAAACCATACCAGCGTTATCTTTCTGAAGAGCAGATTGAAAGTTTTAACAGAGATTTCAGAGGTTTTAACAATACATTGATTAAAATGTCTTTCAGATGGAAAAGGCATAACATATCAAAAATCACACTGATTTTTCACAAACCCTGATATCTCAGAAAAAGATATGTTTCTATTACTTCTTTTTCCTCCAGTGAGGAAGTGCTGAAAAAACCCTGTGCTGTAAGTGATCAGTAGACTGTATTCATCCCAGTTAACCCTCATTTTGCTGTCACAACAAGGCATATGCATAGTACTTAATAGACAACACAAAGACAGTAGAAAGAGGATGTTACTTGTATTTCAAAAGCAACAAAGGAATAACATCATGTTTAAAGGTGATAAGCAGAAATGGGGGAAGTTCAGATTGTATTTAAAATTAAAAAATTCCCCGCGAGGACAATGAAGGACTGGACAAAGATGGAAACAAAGTTGTGGAATATTCATACCAGTAGGTTTCCACAATTTGAGAAGACAAATCCTTGACTGAGTTCGTTTGAATTCAGTGGTTTGAGCAAGAGGTTGGACTCCTGAGGTTTCCTGTCCCGAGTAATTATTTGAACTGCCAGTAAAGTAAGGTGTTCACATCTTTATTCACATCACTGTACGGCAAGAAGTCATCAGTTCAGAATTGCATCAAACAAGAGTTACTCCAAGACTAGACAACTAGAAAGCTTTCACCAATCATAGCATTTTCACATTTCTTTTGTTCTGCAATTGGAAATTTTTGTTCCATTTTCCTACTGCTTTGACTCTAGTCTCACTTCCATTCCTAAATTCAGTATGGTACACTCTTACTTGGATATGTGCATATAACTTCATATAAGTCATAACATTTATGCCCACATTTTTTAAGCATTTTGTAAAAGAAAAGATGCTTGCAAAAAAAAAAAAAAACAAAAAACAAAAAACAAAAAAAAACTTCAAAATATATATAAAAAAATACAATTTTGGTATTCTTATCTGGCATTATGCTTTTTGTAATGGTTTGGAATAAGTTCTGAAGATTACTGAGTTCTGAAGATCACATTTCTGCAAAGACTTTGATTTCTCTAGCACAGTTAGACACCGGGCTGTTTTCCAAAGTGCCTAGTTACTAAAATTTAACAAGAATTATTTCTTCACCCTATCACAGCTCTTCTGAAAAAACATGTATCTATCCACTTCATTTTAATCTTTTTTCTCTTTGAATTAGCCTGAAAGTAACTACTGTTTGAATTAAGGGCTTTAACTTTTCATTACAAATATAAAATACTTTCTAAAAGATCTAATTAAAAAAATTTAAAAAAATCTGCTGCTGTAAGCTACTTACTTTTGAAAAGACAAATCTTAGCCTTATAATTTGTATTAAATATACAAGTGACCAAGATCATTATTTATCAGCATGCTACTGTCTTCCACTAGACAGCATCTAGAATTTTTTAAAGGAGTAAAGTTTGTTATGCAGTCATCTTGTATATCATGTTATCACAAATAAAAAAGATGAATCCACAGGGTGAAGCTCAGCTGCTGACGTACAAATTAAGCATGTATGATATTGTTTATATTTGCTAAGTTAAATGACAGACGTGGCACTATGGTAGAAGTATCTCATCCTCTGGACAGACAACTGGCACTGCTGAGTATCTCATATAATGTTAAATGCCTTTCATTGTTAAGGCAAGTTAGTCGCCCCTTAGTAGTCCTTCTTGCAAGAATAACACTTTAAATATAGCGTAAAATTAGTGGAACATCAGTTGACAGATCTTGTCTGGGACTTCAAAATATTTTGCTTAAACAATGGAAAAAAGATTTGACCTCTGATATAATCTATGTACATTAACTACAAAGCAAATAATATGATACTGTTATAAAATAATTCTAATGGGTTTTTATAATCTTACTGGTAAATTACTATTAAACAGAAGATAATGAGACTCTAGAACAAAGGTCACTAAATGATCCTCCAATTGATACTAGGCATTTCACCTATTCACCGCCTTTAAATCACGTTGTATAGCTGAGAAATTTTGTATGTGATTGATTTGAAATGGTCTACCAAAGATCACATTTAGTTCAAAATTCCTTCGATTACAGAAAATTCTGTAACAGTCTACATGTGCTCCAAGGCACAGCTGCAATTACATCATTTTTACAGCTGATTTAATTCATAGAAACAAACACCAAATACAGCAAAACCATCCAGTATGGCTTCATCCAATGGATAACAACACAAATCAAGTGCCATTATTTCTGGGTTGGAAGATATAGAGCTTCTTCAGCTTGTACTGTATGAACAGAAGTGGATGATTTGTCATGTAGTCCCATTTGGAGAAACACAGTACATTTTTTCAGTATATATAACCAAATAATAGAGTATGTAAATATTTCACATACCCATTATGAGTTACATATATCACACATTTTTTGTAGGTCCATAACAGAGGACAGAATATCACAAAAATTGAATGTTACTTAATAAAGAATACAAATGTTGAGTAAGGTTTATTTTTCAAGCAAGCTCTCCAGGTATGCAATTTCTTTTGCAATTAAAAGAAATAATGAAAACCAGTTTGCAGCTTTGCTGAACTCCTGTAGCTTTCCATTCATGGGTAACATGACCTGTCCTCTACAAGTGCCTTCTTCTCTACCAACTTTGTAGAGAGCACCAGATGGCTACATAATAAGCTTAAATTTGGAGCAAGTGAATCCTACAGACATGTTCCATGATACAAGGAAGATAAACAACTAAAAACCAAAACCAATGCTTTGTTATACCAGTATCAGGCATTTGACTTTATTGACTTGATTCATTAGTAGGTTATTGAAGTTTAATGTGTTAAATATGACATTAAAGCAGAACGAAGATATCAGAGTAAACTAACTGGGAAATGAAGGCAGACTTCAATATTTGATTATTTTTTGCGCTTATCTTCAAGTGCTTGCTGTGGTTAAGCCTATTGGAATATACTACAGATAAGTTTTCATTATTTCAACTAGGTAGGAGGACTGATGGTGAAGAATAAAAAAAATTCTAGGCATTTGCACATAAAATCATAAAATCATAAAATTGCTCAGGTTGGAAAAGACCTTAAAGATCATTGAGTCCAACCACAACCTAACCATACTACCCTAACTCTAACAACCCTCTGCCAAATCATGTCCCTGAGCACCACATGCAAATGGTTTTCAAACACATCCAGGGATGGTGACTCAACCACCTCCCTGGGGAGCCTATTCCACTGCTCAACAACCCTTTCTGTGAAGAAGTGTTTCCTGATATCCAAACTAAACTTACCCTGGTGCAACTTGAGGCCATTTCTGTCACTTGTCACCAGTGAGAAGAGACCAATGCTGTTCTCACTGCAATCACCTTTCAGATATTGGAAGAGAGCAATAAGGTCTTCCCTCAGCCTCCTTTTCCCCAGGCTAAACAGCCCCAGTTCCTTTCATCTCTCCTCACAGGACATATTCTCCAAGCCCTTCACAAGCCTTTTTGCGCTTCTTTGGACCTCCTTCAGCACCTCCATGTCCTTTCTATACTGAGGTACCCAAAACTGAACACAGTACTCGAGCCGAGGCCTCATCAGTGCTGCGTACAGGGGCAGGATGTCCTGCTCACCACACCATTCCTGATACAAGCCAGGATGCCATTGGCCCTGTTAGCCACCTGGGCACACTGCTGGCTCATATTCATCAGTACACCTAGGTCCCTTTCCATCAGGCAGCTTTCCAGCCCCTCCTCCCCAGGCCTGTAGGGTTGCCTGGGGTTGTTGTGATCAAAATGCAGGACCCGACAGTTGGACCTATTGAAACTCATACAGTTAACCTTGGTCCATTGACCCACTCTATCCAGGTCCCTCTGTACTGCCTTTCTCCCCTCAGGCACATTGTGTGCACATTCGTTACAGTCTTAGAAACGTTTGCGTACTGACCTGATATTCAGGTATATAGACAATGATGAAAAGGAAGTAAAAACATTTTCAAAAAAATCAAAGTTGTATTACTTCACTTGCTATTGCTCTCTACAAGATCTACTGAGACATCTCAAGACAAAAACATAAATTTTTAGTCTCTTTTGTGTTTCATGCTAAATGAAACACCAACAGAGAATAAATGAAGTTGTCAAAGGAAAATTCAATTCCTACTATCTACATGGAAGATACAGCTCAATAAAGTTTTATCAGCTTAATAAAGAAAATTGTAACATGTCCTTCCAAATATAAATCAACAAAGGAAAATCCCAACTAACTGAAGACGATTCACTTAAGCATCTCTATCAAGATTCAGAAGTGTTGAGATTATCTTATATGGAAATATAATTAATTTTAATTATGAGGTATCTGCTAACTTTTTTTTTTTTTTTCCTGCAGAAGTTGTCTTTTTTCTAAATGTTGATATTGTGATTGCATTCTGTAAATAAGAGAAATATTGATATTTTTTTCCAGTGATGCCATTTTAAAACATATTTTAATCAATTTTACTTTGCTTTAAAAAAATAAACTATATTCATTTCAAATTTAATCTATATGCAAAGCCATCTTAAAAAATAATAATTTAAAAAAAATGTGATTTTATCTTGGATGTCAGAGGCTTTATTCACGTTAACACTAAGGTCTAATTTTCAGTTTTCTTCCTGCTGGAAAAGTTTCCTTGTAACAAAATGTCCAAAGCAAGGTTCCTAAGAAGAAAGGTGCACCCTTCACAAGAAACTGGCCTTGAGAAATACAGCCTCCTGAATATTAATACTTACTGCTCAACAGAATGAAGTAAAATATATCTAGTGATCAGACTACCTCAAAACAAAACCCCCTAAACTTGACTTCTTTAAACTCATGCCTTTGGATCTGAATATTTCATAACTGTTAGAGAAAATCTGCAAGTAAAAAAAAAGGGGGGAAAAAAGTGTTAGTAAACACCACAAGGTAAAAGCAGAATTTCTGTATTTAGTACAGTACCAATTTTTTTCATGACTCCCCACCTACCTAATGAAATACATATGACAGTTAATGAATAAGGGTAAGAATGACAATATGAGTTTAAATACTAACGAAGCTTATACAGGTACAAATCTATTCAGCCACAGCTTATTAAAAAATAAATACTCCATAAAAGGAAAAATGTTCACTGATTTCAATCACTTTTTATTGAAATTGAAAACAATTGAAAACCCTGTTGATCTGCTGTCTTCTATGTTATCCAGACTCATCACATCATTGTCCATAGTGACACAGAAAACATGCCAAGAGAACTTCATTTTCAGGATACAAGCAGTAACTATTATAAAAGTAACCAAATACAGTTGTGTGCAGGCTCAAAGAACACCTTTACACCCAGATGCTGCCTCTGTGAGGAAGAACAACTTCTACAGAGGTGACAACAGAGGTCTATTTTCCTATCTAAAGCACTGTAGCTTCTCTCCACAGAAAATTCAATAACGAGAAAATATTTTCCATAAGGTATTGCTGTTGTTGCTGTTATTTTTATTTAATTGCTCAAACAGAGCTCCATGAAAGTAACAAGAAATTGATTTTTTGCTCCAGAAAGAATATCATTTGCAATTTTTACTTTCATATTTTCGATGCAAGAGAAGAATGTAAAATTCTTTAACTGATCACAAAGTGAAATCTAAAATAAATATTTCAAATGATCTTTGACAAATTCATTTTTTTAACTACTTTTTTTTTATATATATATATATACAGTACATGTACATGACTGCTAATATTTATGCTCATTGTAGGGGACGCACTCCCTCAAATAAATAAATAAATAAGTGATTTTCCTTCATTTATTTTACAGAACCCCAGACGAAAGGGATTTGCTTTGGTTGTAGCATGCAAATTTGCCTCTGAACACCTCACTACTGGTTCTACCTTTGCTTTCTCAAAGCATGTAGCCCTTCCTGCCTTGAAAGGAAAACTGCAAAGTGTTTCTAAATTGTTTAAGCTGATCACAAGACAAAGAGTTTCTAAGATGCACTGATGATAATAACAAGTCAATGAGTACAGAGAAACCGTTTTAATAGAGAAAAACTGATTCCTGAAGTTGTTTCGATGGAAGCAGATCTACATACATTCATCTGAGTTCCAACAGCCACTACAGAAAGCTGCACAGAACCTGTGAGTGATCATGCTGTACTCTATCTTCGCTGTTTTTTTTCGGAGAAATATGCTTTGCTAAAGCTAATTTAAAAGGAGTTCCAGCCCTTTTACTTAAGGCAACAAATTAGACATGCTATACACAGATGATCACTCTGCACGCTGGTCCTTTTGCAGCTGGGTAGATGCTACAGCAGAGGACAAATTAATTAACTTTAATTAACTCAGATAAAAGGAAAGACAAGAGAATAGTGAAAATCCAGTTCCTGCAAAGTCAATCAGGCTGTGCCTGCACAGATTATATGAGAAGTCTGGATAGTAGTTTGGGTGTGAATTCTGTACATTGTATCATGAAGCACACCAGACTGGAAATAGTAAGACTTGCTGAAATGTATCTGGAAGTTGAAATGGAACACACATTTTCCACCTCGGTGGTGGAAAAAGCAGCAGAGTAGATGGGAGGTAAATAGAAGGGAGTGATGTAGGGCAGGGGACAGAACTATATATGAGGACGGGGGAGGACTACAGCTGATAAAAGGAGCATTTGTAAACTCCTATCACATGAGCTGCTTCCTCTCATTTCTGCTGCTTCACTCAGTTCATTTCTGTTCCACCATCTGCAATGGTTAGTCCCTGGGCAAATTGTCAACTTTTTTAGAGACTAAGCAAAAGGCATGCCCTCCTCCTCTGTTGATATGAATACAAAAAGCACCATACTAGATACTGGGAATGTTTCCTGAACTACTACAGAAAACTAACTATTATTCAGTGGGGCAGGGGGAAGAAACAAAAAAAAGAAGAGGAAAAAGAAATCAAGACCTACAAGGTGTAGAGTCTTTTTCATGAGTTACCAAAGAGAGATCAAGTGAATTGCATAAAAGAGCAAAGAGTAAATAAAACCACCAAGAAAGGAGGAAAAATAGCCACTGATCATTCGTTGTTCTTTTAGAGGAACTAGTAATGAGTAAGTCCTCCACAGCATCCTTCCGTTCACATCACTGTGTGTGTTCATAATGCACAGTGCATATTTATTATCCAGAAGTTTTTGGGAATGAAAGCTAATATAGATAAGATGATGCATCATTTTGTCCCCTTTGTAAAGTATTAAAGCTGCAATAAAACCCTGACAAAGGACAACATTTTCATGAATGTTTATTTTGATTGTGCTATTTTTTTTTTCAGTTTTATCACCAGGAGATGATTAGATAAGTTGGTATTTAACAGAATGAAGTTTATTAGAAGTAAATGCCCCTCTTTTAGATGAAAGCAATGAAAGCTATTTCAATCATCTGTGTCACTAAGAAAAATAGCTATATATATATATATATATCCACAGAAATTTATTTTCCACCTTTGCTTCTGTCTCATTCTTATATAAGTTTTGATACTACAAAGCCAAAGCATGTAACTCCCTCTGTAAAGTTTAGAGGATATATATAAGATTCTCTAATTGATACCAGAATTTCTACACACTGCCATTCATACAGCTTATGTTTCCAACAATGTAGTTGGAATGGCAGTAACAGAAGCATAATCTGTCTAGATATTCCCAATACTAAAAAAAGCAAAAAATCCCTGTATGAAGAAATCCCTATCTGATAGCAGGCTTCCTATTCTGCAAGGTTTGGATCTAACATCTAAGAAACTTTTTTTATTTTTATTTTTTAATTCCAAGCAAATCCACTGAGACTTGATGAAGTAGTTCTTTTTTCACTGCCACGGATGGAGAAATCACACAAAGATTACATTACAAAGGAATATAGAAATAAAGATTATCAAGAAATGCTTTAATTTTAAGTGTTTTCCTTTGCAATATCAAGAGGTTTTTTTGTTTGTATTTATTTTTTAATCATTCTGAAGCAACTCTCCATGCTCAGATACTCAATTCCTCTTTCTGACTATATCTAGAGATGCTTTAGTGATATCAGTTAAGGTATTACAGAAGAAAGTAAACCTCTAATAGCAAAGAAGCAAAGACTGCAAGCTCTGAAAAGATGGGTAGCTATTTGAAAAATAAACTATAGCAAGACTGTATTTTTCCTCTTTAGAAGCATGGTATCCATACTATTTCCTTTCTTCTTGTCTCCAGAAAACTTCACAGAGGAGGTTTAAAAAAAAAATAAAAATAGAAGGCTCTATAAAAGTGATTACTGACAACTTGTAGGTTCTAATTTTAGACTCCTGAGATTAAAGATCTTTGGTCCCTTCTTCTCTCTTAGTTCACTTATGCATGGAGTATTGATGTTTTTTTCTTGCACAAAATTATAGTGCTCTCTGCAGCAGCTGAAAAGTCTTCAGATTTGCTTACAGTGCTGAAGAAGTGTCAGTGTCTCTGATTTTAGCCACAAAGATGTGTTAAAGTTTCACACACTACGCTTTCGAAAAACCAATATAATTCTTAAAGATGCTAGGAAGAAGTGTTTCTGCTCTGCAATGTTAGAGTAGACACGTATAAATACCAAGATTGCTGGTGAGATGTAAGAAATAGCAGAGCACTGGAGCTGGCACATATCACACAAATAACAGAAATGTCTACAATGTCTGCCTACATTTTTCTATGATTCTCTGACTCTGTCCCCTTATTTTGAAAATCTGTCATTGCTAAGAAGGAGAACTGCCCCAAATGAAATTATCTTCTGATATTCTGGCTACAATAAAGGCTCCATTTGAGACGTCTAATTCTCACTCTGATGAGAGGGCAATAGAGGACAGTGCAGATGCAGACCTGAGTGGTCAGTAAGGAGGTATCATAGTATTTTATAGTATTACTTGTAGACTCAGCCAGTGAGGCTGAGAAAATAATGAAGTGACTACTTTAATTATCCAAAGGAGAACTCTCCCAAGGAGTTTCCTTGACCATTTTGTGTGAAACTGTTTGGTGAATAGAGAGGAGATACCAACCTCTTGGATTGCCACCTACCTGGAAAGTACTAGTACCTTTATACTAACTTGTATTTGAAACTGTATAACTTTATAACAAAAAGAAGTTTAGGAAAAGGTTCACACTTTTTATGTGTTTTTTCTTGGTTCTCCCTCACACACTCCTCAACCTGGTTTTTCTCTTCCCTTGCGGATTTGTTCTATGTATGACTTAAACAAGATGAATCACAGTGTGAAGTAGATTCTGAGACATAGTTCAAAATTCCTGTAAGTCTTACAAAAAAGATAATGCATTTGTCGTTGAAAATGTATTGCATTTTTACTTAAAAGGGAAAAAAAAATTAGCCATTCACCATTCATGAGAACTCTGGTCCGAATATGTTTCTAGGTAATTTTCAGTACCTGAACTCCTACAGATGCAATAAAACTTTCATACTGAAAGTATGAATACTTAAAGTATCTTCATAGCTATTCTTCCATAATCTCCCCTGTGCAGCCAAGCTATTTCTTAAGATACAGCCAAAGCCCTGATGACCAGTTTTGAACTCCAACATTCCTAGTTTCTTACCTGTTTTTTTATTTCTTGGTAAAAGTTTGCACCAATTTTTACTTTTGTTCATTAGATAACTTACTGTTTGAGATTATGGCATAAAATACAGCTCAGGAGAAAAATAATGTACAATAGAAATGACAGGGATTTTGCAGAGACAAAAGGCCGGAGCTCATTAGTATTTTTACAGACATATTTCTGAAGTATTTATTTTGTGTTGTAAAAGCTTTTATGAAAGACAACACCAAAATAGCAACATACAAACTTAACAAATAACAAAAAATGTTCTCCCAATACATTTCATTGCATAAAGATACCTCAAAAAAAAAAAAAAACAAAAAAAAAACCTGGATTTTGCTTTTAGGTTATCCTCAATAAATACTCCAATCCACCATGGGAGAAAAAAATGAACAGTGTTACATTATTACCTCAAAGTCACCAGATCTAAGTTTCGCCACAGCAGAAGAGTAGATTTCTAAATCTAGGGAACCTGACAGACAAAAGCAAGTCAGCCTCTGAAAGGCAAATTAATATTATATTACTCATAATTCATTTTGAGTGCACAATTGAAATACTGATGAATTTATGCAGCAAGTAACACATTTTGCAGTAAAGGAAATTTCACTGTGTGGTTTTTGTTTTGTAGCACTTCAACTTACTTGTTCTAAAATATTTTTGGATGCATTATGGTTTCTACCATGATGGGCACCAGTCATTGACTTGTGACATTTGATAGCTATGAGAGGTGTGGGATGGCCAAGAGGTAAGACCCACAGATGTGTAGGCAATATAGTCCATCTCTGAAAAGACAGCAGTTAAATATTTTGTAGTGAAACATTTCTGAAAAATGTCACATAACCAAAACAATTTGTGGAGAAAGAGTGGTAGGGACACCTTTTCAAAGATTACTGGGAAAGGAAATGATTAAAATTCAATCAAGATGATTCCAATATGGGGTAGAAAAGAGGATGAATTTGAAGTTAATTAGTAGAAGGAAAAAAAAAACCAAAACACTTATAATGAAAAATTTCTGGGCTCAGTTTAATATTGAATGAATGAAATGAACAGTTTGACCTGGCCAAAACATATTTTAATTTACGCATTTTATGATGCATACAGCATCCGTTAATATTTCTGTGATACACTTATAACTTTTTTTTTTTTTTTTTTTTTTACTGAAATGTAGTTGTTTGTACTTTTTTTAGAAAGTTGGTAACGGTCTTTAGAAAGATACTTATTATAAAAGCTTGGGGTTCCATAGGTCACAGCAGCGTGAAGCTGTACCAGCACTCTTATTCTCTTTACTTCACAGTAGGAAAAAGGTAAAGCCATACAGCTTAATATAATGGTTAGAGAAATCTTGCAGCTAGACAGCACTGACAGTTGTTTCAGGAGTGTGGCACCACGGAAAAGGCCCAGCTGACCCATCAGAGCATGACTTTGGGCAATCCCTGTCCTTGGCAGACAGCGAGATGGCAGAAAGCAGATTCTCTCAGCTCAGACCTAGCCTTCCTTTTATTTTTTCAATCACTTTGAGTAAAAAAACCTCTTGATCATCCTAAGCCCACGGCTGTCAGAGCGCACATGGTAACACATCTTGTAAAGATAGCCACATGGAGTGCCTGTGACAACACCTAAGACACCAATTTCATACCTGATCATTTTCTGATATTTCTTGAGTGTTCTTCTCCTACTCTGACTTTTTTTGAGTCAGTGACTGAATTAGCCTATATCCACCCTAATTAGTAAAGATTAATCCACATTAAAATGGAAAAGTTGCATTCTTATTAATACGAATTATTTGGTTTCCTTAAGTTTGAATAAATTAAACAGAGAGACATATTGACCAGTAATTGAGTTAGGCAAAAACCAAAATGCACAGTAGAAATTCACTGGGAATTGAGGGGGGGGGGAAACAAACCAACCCACATACAGTCATCACACCATGTCTTTAATTTCAGTAGTTCTTCCTAAAACTAAAAGGTACATATTTCAGCAAAGATGAAAATATTTCAATGATGAAAAAAACATGTATTTATACACAACACAATGGAAAGCACAGCAATGACAACAAAACCCTAGACTGCAGCACTTGAGGACTTGCACAAATGCCATAGACCCAGAAATAAAGGAAAGAAGCTGCTTACATCCGGAAGGCCTCAGGCACACAGGGATAACCAGTGTGATATCCAGATACTCTCACCTCCAATGCAAACCCATAAATGATGTCTGGGAAAGGGTGAATCCTGGCTACACCCCTTCTTGTCACTCAGGTGCACTGCATGCACATGAGCTCCCCTGGGTTGGCCCTGCCTTCCCACCAGGTGCTCCATCACTGTTTCAAGCTGTGACTTAGCATTTCTGCTACACTATGGACTGAAATTCCTCTCTGGTTGGTAAAGTACTTAAATGTGCATTTAATGTGCATATTTGAGGCATACAGAAGAACTATTTCCTTTGTAGGTGGCTTATATGCTACTCACAGAAATAGTGATTACATGATAGCCAAATCTCACAATTCCCACTGATTATGTCTCAGTTAAAGAAAGTCTAAGACTCAGGAAATGTTAGCCATAAGAGATGTTTTACATGGGAGTATGTTTCTGTGCAGAGAAAACCCTTACCTGGTACAAGTCTAGTCATCACTATACTTACATAATCAAAAAATATCTGACAAATAGCTACGTGACACATCCTATTTCTATTTCAAGAACTCAGTACAACCAGGAAACTACTGGGGCTTTATCTTCTTATTCTTTTAGGCACATAAGTGATATCTATTACTAAGACAGAGGAAATATCAAGTTTTAACTCTGAAAAAAAATAATCAGATATTTTAATTTGAACAGTGCAGATTTTCCATCTTTCACTATCTGAAACCTGAGCTGTCACAAGTGCTCATTTTCAAAATGTTGTGTTTATGCCTCTTTGCCCAGTTTTAACCTTAACTCGCAGCAATGCTGACATAATGTTTCTGGTTCTGCATTCCATATTCACCCTGAATATTTCTTTCACCCTTCCTTCCCCTGCAAGTTTAACCAGCAGCTTAGGAAATGATGCACCTAACCTTTCCAAAAGGGCAAGACTACGGCTTTGTTTATGCGACAATTATCAAAGATCTCAGAAAAAATGTTTGTATAAGTTTCAACACAACTAGAAACAAATAACTTGCAAACTTTATCAAAACTGTTCTCACAGCTAGCAATCAAACTACTACAATGTAACAGCAAACTCAGATCCTTTCCCTCCTCAGACAACACAATCTTCAAAAGTTACATTCTTCCAAAACGCAAGAAACTGAACTTTTTCAACTAAATTCTAATCTGCAATTCTTCCTGTTATTTCTGCTCTTTTCAGTTGTTCAAGAATTTGTTTGCATTGTATCTGCATGGATTTGTGGTTACAAAGTATGAGAATTTTAGAACTTGTGTCCACATATAACAGGAATTTTAGTAAAAAAGCAATAATACTGTATGTAAGTCAGCACCTTCCCTTCAGTCTTCTTTACCCTGAAAGCTCCATAGTAAAATAACTGCTCATCACATGGGGTCTTCTCT